>NC_052053.1:942266-1250766 GCF_903992535.2 Arvicola amphibius | reverse complement strand
AGACACCCTGAGAAAGAGAGTTGAAGAGCTTTCTGGAGAAAGTTGGGAGTAGCCTTTGGACTCATGTGAATCCTCTGGTTTCCCTGGTTTCTGTGATGGCCATATTTTCAACCGTCTTGTGTTTTCCACTACTGGACTCTCTAGCTGGTGATTAGCTGGTGATTTGATCTTAGGGTAGGTGGGATGCTGAGAATCTCCTATGCTGTCAAGGCCCCTTTTTCTGGTCATAACAGTAACAGTAGTAGATGTTACAGGAAGAACCACATAGAGTTTAGGAAGACCTGGAGATGTGTGGAATCATTGTTAATGAAAACTAAATTGCAGTCTGGTTGTGTGGTCAAGAAGGTGGGCTCTTCTGTCCACTGCCATGCCTGATACTCTCTTTCTCCCAAGTAATTTATGTTCAGAATACAAAGCTGCGGGAAAGAAAATTGAAATGTCATCTGATTAATTAAGGGATTGGTCAGGAGTTCAGCTTTCATCATCACCCAAAGAAGAACTAAGGACAACACTTCATCTCTGAACTTCTCATGATGTACCCTACAGATAAGGTGGCCTCATTGTGTTGGACAAATTACAAGGCTGATGACTTTTGGTGGATGGTTACATTTTTGAAATGAATAAATGCATACATGAATGAATAAATCTATTTCTTTGCTGCACTGGGAAGGAATCTAAGGTCTCTAGCATGCTGTACCACGGACCTACATGGCAAGCTCCTGCTATTGGGCAGTTATTAATTAGTTGTGGGTTTCCACCCTGATTATTAATCTCAAAGTGTCTTGACTTGCCTCACAGAAATTTATTGCAAACTCATAGTAGAGAGAGTACATTATGAGAATGTAGTTAAAGCAATTAAAATATAAATTAATACTATTGAGCATCATGTTATACTGCTATCCTAGGAACTTAGGCAAGAGCAATAGCTTAATAAAGGGAAATTAGGAGCTGAAAATAATAAAGAAGGGGTATCAGAAAATAAATATAAATAATAAGTAAGGTATAAAAGTATGGTAACTGGTGATATAGAACAAAACAAAGCAGGAAAAGATGATAAAAGGTATGCATTGTATACAGTTTCAGAGTGCTCGTAAAACATCCCCCTCCACAAAATAATCATCATTAGAACAAAAGCTTGAAGCTAATGAACAAAGTAGCCATGTGCACCATGGGAAGAAGAAAATTATTATTTATTAATATTTTGAAGCAAGTCTCAGATAAGAATTGTTAATATTATTTTTAATAAAATGTTTTTCATACAATATATTCTGATCATAGATACTTCTTTTCCCACCTCTCCCAGATTCTCCCTAACTTTCCACCCACCCAATTTCATACTCTCTCTTTCTTTTTATCAAACAAACAAAACAGCAAACAAAACAAAACAAACAACAACTATAATGCTAATAATAATGAAAAAAACTAAGAGGAAACAAAAGAAACACACAAACACGCATAACAAACTCACAAAAACAGAAAACAGGAAACCACAGTGCACAAGCAAAAGATCAGAAAGACAAAAATGTCCAAACAAAGCAACATGAGACTAAAGTCTACAAAAACACCGCGAGCTCATCTTGTGTTTTCTATCAACTATTGGGCATGGGACCTGCCTCACGTGTGGTTAATCTGCATAGTGAGACTTACTGGAGAAAACTAATTTTCCTTTGCAAGTGGAAGCCAACTGGAGACAGCCTCATGAACTTGGGACCAGCTATCATTCAGAGACAAACACTGGAATATTCATCTCTGAATAATGACTGGTTTCAAGTTCATATGTAGGACAAATACAGAAAATCACCAATAATGTCCTTATACCATTTATTTTATACCAGAATTATCTATTGTTTTATTGTATCATAAATGTTTGAGTCATTCTAAGTAATGTTAATACAAGTTCAAGTTTTTCTTATTTTAAGATTTCTGCTAAAAATATATCTTTTGTTTGTTTTTGTTTTGATTTTCTAGACAGGGTTTCTCTGTAGCTTTGGAGCCTGTCCTGGAACTAGCTCTTGTTGATCAGGCTGGCCTTGAACTCACATAGATCTGCCTGCCTCTGCCTCCGGAGCGCTGGGATTAAAGGCATACACCACCACCGCCCAGCTGTTTAAGAAAAATTTTTTTTTGCCATTTCAATTTACATTTCTCCTATTGTGAACATCTTTGAAGTAGTTATTGTTTTCATTTTAGACATGGTTGTCTCCTAATTTCAGTTTGCATTTATTTATTTTACAATTTTGTGCATGCACGCATTACGTACTAACCACTGTCACCCGCTGCCTTCCTTCTCCACTCCCCTCCACCCTGTGCTCCCCACACAAATCTTTCTCATGTTCATATCTATTGGTTTTGTTTTGTGTTTCACTGTGGTTAACCAGGGCCATATGTGTCAACATGGATGTGGAGCTGTGTGCTGGACCCTGGTGAGTTCATCCAGGAGTCCACAGCTAAAGTAATGATTTTCCCTTCTTTCAGAATCCACCAATAACCAACAGTTCAGGGTTAAAAGACAGGGTTGCATGAACACCTCCCATCCTTGACTGATTACTGCTAGGACTCGGTGCAGGTGAATATAGCTGTTGTGAGTATTGACTGCAAGGGTTGCACGAAGTCTAGAGAATGACATTTTTCAGCCCATCACCCCATATTCTGGATCTTACATACTTCCAGCCACCTCTTTTGAAATGGTCCCTAAGCTTTAGAGGGGGTGGTGTCAGTGACTTGTTTAGGATGGATTCCTCAAGGTCATTATTCTGAGTCTTGGGCAGCCATGAGTCTCTGCCTTCACCCTTGGTATTGGATAGAGGACTCTCAGACTGAAGCTGGGAGCTGCTTTTGTCTGTGGGACAGCACAGGTATTTAGCTGGCTGTTGTGCCACACTGTTAACCATCTGAACGCACTTCCTGCATGGGCCTGCTACCTTTCCAGGTGGGAGTTGTTAGCCGGGGCACTGGTACCCACCCACTACCATGGAGTGGGTCTTTAACAGAGAGCAGCTAGTTATCTCCCCAGGTAAAGCCCTGCCCTCACACAGCTGGGTGTAACACCGACTTTCAGAGGCTTCTTTATACTCCATTTATCTCTGTCAAGCCTCCCCCACCCCCACCCTGCACCATCATCTCCCTAGTTGCCCTCCCTTCCTGCTTGGCATTAGAGTCTTGAACAGAGTAGTTGCCTAGTCTGATTTCTTTTTCTTTTTTTTATTTTATTTTATTGATTGATTTTTATTGAGCTCTACAATTTTCTCTGCTACCCTCCCTGCCTCCCCCCCCCCCCACCTTCAACCCTCTCCCAAGGTCCCCATGCTCCCAATTTACTCAGGAGATCTTGTCTTTTTCTACTTACCACGTAGATTAGATCTATGTATGTCTCTCTTAGGGTTCTCAAGCCTAGTCTGATTTCTCAAAGAATCATTATTTTAATAGATGTACTGAGAATCTTTTACTGAGAGGGAGAGGTAGAATCCGAAAATCCAGACGCTATAGTTACTGTATATGTTTGGTGAGTAGTAGTGCTTTCGGTGAGAGAAATAGTAGTGGCTTTGGCCAGATTGAGTGTGTGTGTATACGTGTGCATATGTACGTGTGATGTGCGCACGTGTGTGTATGTGTGTGTATGTCTGTGTGTGAGTGTGTGTGTATACGTGTGCATATGTGTGTGTATGTGTGCACGTGTGTGTATGTGTGTGTATGTCTGTGTGTGTGAGTGTCTGCAGCGTGTGCATGTTTATATGTGTGTTCATGTACACGTGATGACTGGATAACATGTGAATGCACTGCGCAAAGAGTGAAAATAAAGAAAGTAAAGAAGGAAAAAGAAAAACCCGACCTTTTGGCTTCAGCAACACAACAAATACAGTTACCATTAATTTGCTAATTGAGATGTGTAAGGCACATTGGCTTAAGAAAGCCCCGGAGTCTGCTTTTGGACATAATGCTTTTAAGGCACCTAAAAAAACCTCAAGATACTTTTTTCAGATACATCTATTTTCCTGTGTATTTTAAGATCTCATTTTTCTACACTGTTGAATAAAATTCCATTGTGTATATGTGCATATTTTCAATGCCCATTCCTCTGTTGATGGACATCTAGGCTGATTTCCTCTTCCTGTGTTATAAACAGAGCAGCACAATGCATTTGCACGTTTCTTTGGGCAGAAGGCAGATCCCTTTGATACATACTCTGGATTCTCTTCAGATTATAGAAACCTTTTGCCTTTTGCTAATGCTTATTGAATTTAAAGCTTCTCTGTTATTTTTAGTCGCCGTAACTTTGGCTTCCCTTTTGAGAATTTCCCTCCTCATGCTGCATTCCACCCCAGTCTCTTTTGATGTCCTCTCCTGTTCCCTTCCAGCTCTGGCCTTCTACAGGATGAGGTGCTGAGATACCTTATATATAACCTTATACACTGTCTACGCCATCTCCCTGGAGTGGAAGGCTCATCGTATGCTCTGCTCTTCTTGTAAGGGTCTGTTTGCTTATATGATTTCTGACTGTTCTCTTTGGGGAGAAAAGAAAAAGGAACGTGGGACTAGGTTGGCAATGGCTAAGTGCCTTGCCTGAAGTGGAGACTTGAAGAGGTGCGAGGAATCTACACGCAGTAGCTTTCTTTCTCCATGATGCTCACACCGTTATCTTCGTGAACTGTTAGAGGGGCATTCGTACCCAGTTTGCTTCTGCAGCACTTGAAATATCCTTACACCTCACCATCTAGAATTGCCGCTGGGCACAGCCTGGTTAAATACATTACATCCTTCAAGAAAGCCTTAAGCTCGAGTTTGGGTTTTCCAGATTTTACGTAATTAGAATTTAATCTTCATTTTTTTTATGATCAGATTCTTTGGCGGGAATAAAGGGGAATGTAGTCACTAGATTTTAATTTCACAGTATAGGGAAGTAGTGCATGCTCTCTGGGTTTCCCAATTAGTCAGAGGGCGAATGCACATTGCTGGGTGACTCTTTCCATTTCCCTCGTGGCTGTCCATGCGGTTCTGGAAGGACCAGGACGTGCAGTCTCACACATGTACTCAGGCTGTCGGTGGGGTGGGGATGTCATTTAGTTAGCTCTACTTACAAGTGCCTTCTCTGAGCGTCATTCCTCAGCTCTGCATCCTGCTGGGCATGTCACTCACTTTGTGTGTTCCGAAGGAATGTTTATATTCAATTAACAGTTGACTTTTTGATGTGGGGATGATGTGAAGATTGTTTAATAAGTGTGGAGCATAGGTTGCTCAATCACCATCTGAAGTTATTTGTTTGCAGCCTCTGAGTGCTCGTCTTTTGTGGTTGGAGAATGGCATGTGACAGAGGCTTTTCAAGTCAGGACTTGATTTTCTAACTTGGCATACAAATTGTTGTTATAGTCCTCCTCGGTTAACCTTGTTTCCAGATGACTGACACACTATATTTCAGATAAAAACAGTCATTTTTGACGTAACTGAGTCTATCAAGAGTCTTCAGGAGAGGTCCCTTCAAGGACAACACAGAGGCTCACCATGTGAATATATAAAATCTGAGTACTCCTGAAAGCTTTTGCAGGGGACCTGTTCCACCCCAATAGCTGAGGTGCAGAGTATCCAGCCTTAGTGACTGGAGAGAATGAAAAGATACTATCACTGATGGGCAGGGAGACAGTAATTCTCCTCCTTGTGCCAGAGAAGTGGGAAAGAGGATCCCCCAGTAGCTGAAGCAGAGACAACAACGATCAGCTTGAGTGTGATCTGCCAGGGGTTGTCACCCTTAAATCTGGTCTTAATGATAAGGGAGGGTATTAATATAGTTTCAGACAGGAGTAGCTAAGGAGAATTCATGAACCTTCTAATTTCCCGGAAGGACTAAAAGACAAATACTGGAATAGCGTAAAGGTAGGAGACAAAAACATTTTCCCACAATCCTTTTAACTGCTTACGCTTTGACGGTGCTCTTCTGATTTGCAGTAGTACTGACTATAAGTTTGAAGATATGAATACTCTCAGCAGGCTTATTTGTTTTTTCTCTATATTTTCCTTTTATTGAAAATATCTTTTCCCCCTCAAATATTATATCCTGATTATGGCTTCCCCTCCTTCTACTCCTTCCCACCTCTCCTCCTATCCAGATCTAATTTCTAATAAGAGAACTTTCTGTCTCATACTAGAAAACAAAACAGGCTTCTAAGGCATAACAGCAAAATAAAATGTAATATGATGAAATAAAAACTAGAATATTGAAATAGGACAAAATAAACAAACAGAAGGAAAAACTCCCAGATGAGACACATGAAACAGATATAGATGCAGAGACCCACTTATTTGCACGCTCAGGAATCATGTAAAAACACTGAACTGGAAGTCATAATATATACGCCAAGTACTTGAACGGCAAAAAGAGAGAAACATATATAAAATGAAATAAAAAGTAAGATTAAAAAGAAGTCTTGAGAGAACATTATAAGACAAGAAACATCCAATGATGTTATTAAGTTCGTTTTCTGTTGACCATCAAGTGCTGGACATGCACCCTGCCCCAAGAGTAGTTTGGGTTCCCATTGAGAACTGCCTTGGAGAAAACTAAACTTGTATTTGCAAGTGTTTATCGATGGGGATAGCGTCTGCGCTAGGGCGGGAGCATGTGCCTGCTTCTTCTTTCAGTTTTAGGACCACATCTGGTGTAGACCCTGTGCAGGCCCTGCATACCGACAGGCTTGTTTTAATCTTTTTATTCTTTTTTTTTTCTTATTCAGAGATTCTCATTCCTCAAGCCAAAATGAAATGAACTGATTTAGCGTTTTCTCTGTGAGGGTCTGGGACAGATCAGGCATGCACTCCCAGCTCATTCATCAGCTTTGTTAATAAAAAGGGTTTCGTTTTGTGCCTGGTTTCATTTTTGTCTGCCAGTTTTATTCTACTCTGCTTGGTTATTCGGCCTATGATCGCAGGTAACTGTGTGAGCAGAGGGGCACAAAGTGCCCCTCTTTTGGAAAAAGGTGCTGCCCTTCTGAATGCAAATTGTCTTCGTGTGCTTGAATCTCTCTGTGCCTTTGGAGGAGAATATCCTCATAACTTCTGGCTTCAACATCGAGTGACTGGTAAAGTAGCTCACAGACACATTTGTATCCCAAATGTAACAGGTGGGTAAGAGCCCAGGTTAAGCAATGCTACTTTAAACACGATGTCAGAAATTGCCAGGCTGGGAGCGAGTCACGTGGATCAGACATCTGCAGTATTTTGAAGTAGGGACCCAGAAACCTTCACAGAAACTTCAAATGGTATATGTAGATAGTTGTGACCATTGACTGACTTTGGAATCTGTTAAAACTGGTTCATACTTATCTAATGTAGGTTGGGATTCATTTTGTGAGCAATGAAATCTAACTATTATTTGTATTTAGGGCATTGGCAACCTGGAACTCTCCACCAAATGGTCATGTGACCCGAGTCTGGAGAGGGTAAGAAAACTTCTCTTCCTTGTTAATAATTTGAGAATTTGGATTCTGTAACTTGGGGAATGTTCATTTCTTAAATGTTTCCTATGATCACGAATAAGTTAATCATCCAAAGGCATCTGACTAGGGAGGGACAGGGTTCGTTTGAACTTGCTAAGATGAATTACTTTTCATTGTCTTACCAAATGGAAAGAAAGAGCCGTGACGTGGAGGATTAACAAGTCACATTTGACTGGGAAAATGTGTGACATTTTTAGTTGACATTTTATTTGGTGTAAAGAAATATTAGACCATTTTCTTCTTTTTGGACTACATTTTAACCTTAATATTTATTCCGAAAGCACCCAGCTGTCTAACCGTTCATATGACTGAGAAAAAGACCACTTGAAAATTACAAAGTAAAAGCCTTCACAAAGTTTGCATAGTAGGCGGGTAATTTTGTATCTGCATTTCTGCAGAGGAACTAAAAAAGATAATATAAGCCAATAAGTGGAGTGTTCTCCAAAGCAATAGCTTTATGTTACCTACAGGTCATGAGACCTGTAGGTAACATAAAAGGAAGTTAAGTGGTTGTTAAAAGATCCCACGAAGACAATTTAGTTTGGAGAATTTTAGTCTAGGACCTAATTAGATTTTTCAAATACAGAACCCCTCAGTCATCTTGTGAGTAATTGGATTCATGGGCACTGAACTGTACAAATAATATCACAAGACAATGATTCCTCAAGCCCCCTCCTCTCTTAAAAGAGCCCCTAAGAGACTAAGTTGTAAAGGTTGATGTCAGATGTTATAAAGTGCATTGTATCCTCAGACATGAAGACAGCTTTGCTGACCTGGGAATGAGGTCTTGAGCTGTTGCCCTGATGGGAACCCTTGGTAGCATCATACCCAGATGGAACAGCACGATTTTCCCCGGTACTCTGCCAGGCTCCTCACCTCACCCCTTATTCTGAGTTTTAGGGTTTTAATTTCACTTTTAAATATATTTTTTATGGTTCCTTCTCTAGTGGATCTAGTCAGACAGCACCATACTTTGATCTCATTCCTGTCTGGTATAACAGGAGGGCTCCTTCAAGAGTGACTTGGTTCTCAATCATGGTTTTACTGAATTTGTACGGTCCTGACATTCCTTGTATCTTCAAAGATTCTTGTTTGAAGAGGGCGGGGCTATGGTGTTAGAGACAAGCATCGCGATGAAACCCCTGCAACCTTCCTGTAAACATATATTTTGACTTGATAAACATTCAAACATCTTAATAAGGAAATCCTACTTCTGAAGGTCTTAAAAGGCGGTTTAGAACGCTGCAAACCAGCTGAGCATAGTTTTGCTTTAGGGTGTCAGCTTTTAAGAAATACCCCGGTTAGCCGGGCGGTGGTGGCGCACGCCTTTAGTCCCAGCACTCGGGAGGCAGAGGCAGGCGGATCTCTGTGAGTTCGAGACCAGCCTGGTCTATAAGAGCTAGTTCCAGGACAGGCTCTAAAGCTGCAGAGAAACCCTGTCTCGAAAAACCAAAAAAAAAGAAAAAGAAAAAAAAGAAATACCCCGGTTTAAAGCTGGGAACAAAACTGACAATCAGGGTATTTGGAGTTACATTGGAAAAGGAGTTCTGTGGCATGGTCTAAATCTTGGAGATTGAGTTTCAGGGTTTCTGCTGCGATTTGAAGCCTGTCTGGGTATTAGCAGGCAGGAAGGCCATTGAGAGCTCTTTGTGTGTGCATGTGTCGCCATCTGCTGACAAGTAGTTGTAATTGCATGAGCCAGGTTTCAAAGGTGGAATTTCCAGTTTTCGTTTCGTAGAGGTACAGCTGGAGATGATGATTCAAGTTTGCATAATTTGTTCAGGATATAAATGGAGGAACAGGAGTGAGGAAATGGCAAAGGGGAAAGGTGGTCAATAAAAGGTAGTTACTAGTAGGTAACTGAAGTTTAGTATCAGTTGACGGTTTGTAAGAGCAAACGTACCCAAGAAACGAGACGACCGAGATATCATACGCCAATTCTTATCAGCCGTACACTTATGGAAATATCTGGGGATTGTTGGTTCCTGGATACTCCAGGACTTCCACAGAAGTGGTAGTTAGTGTTGTCAAGAATGCAAGATTTATTTCTCTAAATTTGAAGTGACAGGTGCCATCCCCTCCTAGACATTCCACATGATTGTGAGACAGGTTACTTCTGCTTCGATTGTAAGCCAATATAATGGCAGCTTCATCTTCGGAAACAGTGTCCTAATTACCTGTTATCCCAAACGACTGCCTTAATGCCATGGGTAGGTCTTTATCAATGTGCCAGAATTACTCTTTTATTGACAAGATGAACATTTAGAATCAGTAGTCTCAGCAAAATTGTGTGATTGGCCTTAGGGAGAACGAGCCCATCCTGTTTATATGTAGCCTCATCCAGAAACCATTGCTACCCCGAGAATAGGTTCATTGTGCTAGCATTGAGGTCCTGAAGGCAGCAGTCGGATTCCATCACTGGCTTGAGTTATCCTGTCAACCTGTCCAGTGATTTCTGCTGAGAGCTATATTGATACTGATGTGAAACAGAAAGGTGTGTGTGCCAATAGTTAAGTCACATGTCACTCACACAGACTTCTTTTTGTCTGATCTTTCATAATTGCTTCTTCAAGGTATTTGACCAAAAATGAAAGGTATTTATAATATCTCAGAAGTCTTATTATAGTTTTAGCCAAGTCCACGTCCTAATCCACAAGCCTGATGAGTTCTTATAGAATGCTCACATTAAAAGTCCAGTTCAAAATATCCTGTGTGAGAACAGGGCATAGAATATTTAAGATACTCTAGGACGAGATCATGAATTTGGGCTGCAATAATTTTTATTTATGAAAATAAAATTATTTTTACCCTACACCTGTTAGGAACTAAGGAGAAAAGAAAAGAAAAAGAAAGAATAATTCCAACCTCATTTGAGGAGGCCAGCATGGCACGAAAGCCACTCATTATCCTGCAAGAAAATAAAAATTCAAATTTCAAAATTTCAAGCATTTACCAATATAAAATTCCCAACAAAATACTGGCAAAGCAAATCCCATAGCAAACAAAAAGAGTCACTCACTTTGGGCAAGTGAGATTTTCACATAAAATACAAGAATACTACAAAATGAATGAGGCTGACAGCTGTGTGGCATCGGCAGTTGGTGAGGCCACTAGCAATGGAACCAGTATTCATCCCTAGTGCATGAACTGGCTCTTTGAAGCCCATTCCCTAAGGAGGGATATCTTGCTCAGCTTAGTTACAGGAGGTAGGGCCTTGGTCCTGCCTCAAGTGATGTGACAGACTTTTCTGACTCCCCATGGGAGGTCTCACCCTCTCTGAGGAGTGGATGGGAGTGGGATGGGGAGAAGGTGGGAGGAGTGGAAAGATGTGAGGGAGAGGGAAGGTAACTGGGACTGCTATGTAAAATAAGATTGTTTTAAAAATAAATAAATAGAAAAGAACAAAACAAATGAAAAAAGTACTGTTGGTGAAAATTTCCTGTCAATATTTGTGTATACGTTATTGTATAAGTTCTTTGTACTCTTATTGATACTAAAGTTGAATGTTCTGTCAATTATTGAGAGAATTATAATGACATCTCCCACATCAATTTGAGTACATTTGTTTTTTCCTCACATTTTATCTATTTTTGCTTCATAGTATTTTGAGGCTCTGTTTTGTATTGTGTAAACATTTAGGAGCATAATGTTTTCATGATAATTTATCCTCACTATGACTATAGAATTATCTTCTTTTGCTTGATAGTTTTTTTCGGCTCAAAATATGCTTAGTCTAAAGTTAATATAGCTATATCTAAGTAAACTGTTTCCTGGGATCAATACCATAAGTAAAAAAAAAAAGAGCTGCTAATGAAATATTGTAGAACTTTATGGTAAATCTTCCTGATGTGTAGTGAGGTGCTGCGGGCAGGCCTGCTTTTCATCCTGCCTGACTCCAGCATGGCTAGCTTTACACCAGAAATAACAACACACAAACTGTATTCTTTTAAATACTGCCTGGCCCATTATTTTCAGCCTCTTACTCACATCTTGACTAACCCATATCTAATAATCTGTGTAGCACCACAAAGTGGTTTCTTACCGGGAAGGATTCAGCATGTCTGAACAGCTGGCTCCATCGCATCTCTCTCCTTGAGCAGAGGCATGGCAGTCTGTCTAACTTAGGAGAGGCATGGCATCTGACTGAGCCATCTACCTCACTTCCTTCTTCCTGTTCTGTCTACTCTGCCCACCTAAGGGCTGGCCAATCAAATGGGCCAGGCAGTTTATTAGCCAATGAGAGTCCTCCATCATTTCCCCTTTTTCTGTTTAAACAAAAAAGAAAGGCTTTAACATAGTAAAATTACATATAACAAAACAGTTATCAAGTAAGAATTACAGTTACAATATTTATATCTACTTTATCTTTTATCATAACTAAGGAAAACTATAACTATCTATTCTTCAACTCCATCAAAGACTCCAGAAGGATATAATATTACCTAAGTAAACAAGAAATAAGCAACTTCCAAACTCTAGAAATGACAGAGACATCTCGCTGCCTGGACAGTCACCCAAAGTTCTTTTGTACTGTTGGGGCATCCATCTTCAGCCTTCAGGCCCATAGTGTCCAGGAGACATTTCCATGATGCAGGAAATTTCAAAGACAGTTCAGTCAGTATCTGCTGTATCCTGCAGAATGTCTTGGAGACTCTTTCATGAATCAGGAACCCCGAAAGATCATCTCACCTATAGGCAAGTTCAGCAGTCCTCTCTCTTAGGGTTCTCTGTGTCCAGTCTATGCATCAGTCCAGGCAAGAGCCGTTTCTTGCCCAAATGGCTATCAAACTCCATAAGGAGCCTCTTCGATGCCCATTTTCCTCTTGAAGTAGCTAGTGCTGCCAGGAGCAGATATGTCTCATTGTCATGAAAAGCCTTAAATTATTAAAAACATTTAAGTGGAATATTCTGTAGTCTTTGAAAGATATTAGAAATGCCTATCTAACTAAAATATATCTCTATATATCTAGAAAATCTAACTAATAGCTTTACTATTATCGACGATTATCCATTAACAACCTATATTTCCTAATTATACATTACATTTTTAAAAGAACTACACAATCACAATACCTTAATCAAGATCAGAAATACATATAACAAGATTGACCTTAATATCATTAACCAAGATTCACAACAATCCAACTTATTTATATCTATATCATCTCCCCCTTTAAATGTAAGAGAACATTTATAAACAATATTTGGGAATATGGGCGCAGTTATTTCTCTCCAAACTGCTTCCTGCTGAATGGGGACGCTGTTAATCCGATCTTCTATGGTGTAAGCTGTGTGCCATGTTCATCTCAGTCATCAGTTGCATAAAGTAATTCTCTGAAGGTGTTCACAGCAACCTTCAGGAGGGCGTGGGCTATCATACCATATTGGGATATAAGCAATCCACATGGTCTCATTTTCTGTAAAAACAAAAGAAACTCCTTTCCAAAGCATCATGTCCTTAGATCCAAATTTTAAAGTCAAGGTATTTTCAAAATATCTATTCTGGAATAGTTTAGCAGCATTTGTAAACAAATATCTTTTAGCAGCTGTTGCTCCTTCCTCAGCATTCAAACAATTCAAAGAGAGCATAATAGTATACAGCATCAAGATTCTTTGTGTATTTTCCATCTTTGTACGGCTTTATTTTAACCTCTATTTCATTTATTTTTACTTTTATTTTTTTATTTTTTGACAAGTTCTCTGTATATCTTTGTCCTGGAATAACTCTGCAGACCTTGAACTCTCAGAGATCCACTTGCCTTTGCATCCCAAGTGCTGGGATTAAAGGCATATACTACCACACCTAGAACTCACAGAGATCTGTCTGTCTCTGCCTCCCAGGCATTGGGATTAAAGGTGTGTGCTGCCACACCTTGAAGTCACAGAGGTCAATCTACCTCTGCCTCCCAAGTGTTGGGATTAAAGGTGTGTACCACCACACCCAACTTCTCTTTTTCTTTTTTGTTTGTTTTTTTTTAAGAACTTTAACCTTTAGCCTGCATATAATTTTAACACACTGTAAACCATTTAGAGATTTTCTTTGTCTTTGAATCTTTCTTTACTGTATATTTCTCTTCTTCTGACCACACGAGTCTTTAATTTACCAAGTAATATAAGTAGGATTAAAGCCGTGGCTTTGGCGGCTAGATCCAGCCCATTCCTTAGCTTTCTGTGATTCCAGCCTTGTGGCTGAGATATCGGCCAGAGCCATGTTCATTGCCCACAACTCTACAGTGTTTCAAGGTCCCTGCCAGCAAGCAAGCTGCAGCATTCTGCTCAGAGACCACACTCAAACACTCTGTAGTCGGATTGCCTGCCTGAAAGAGTCAGAGTTTGCCCTGGCAGGACAACCCAGAAAGCCGGCATTTTAAAACAGCACAACATTTTTTCCTGCTGTTTCCGAAAAACACACGTTCAGACCCGAGAAATTGCTGCTACCAAGAAGCCATGCTTTACTCTATTCTTTCCCAAGCTTTCTCAAGCTTTCTGTGGATTCAGTTATCCACGTTGGGTGCCATTCTGTAGTGAGGTGCTGCGGGCAGGCCTGCTTTTCATCCTGCCTGGCTCCAGCATGGCTAGCTTTACACCAGAAATAACAACACACAAATTGTATTCTTTTAAATACTGCCTGGCCCATTATTTTCAGCCTCTTACTCACATCTTGACTAACCCATATCTAATAATCTGTGTAGCACCACAAAGTGGTTTCTTACCGGGAAAGATTCAGCATGTCTGAACAGCTGGCTCCATCGCATCTCTCTCCCTGAGCAGAGGCATGGCAGTCTGTCTAACTTAGGAGAGACATAGCATCTGACTGAGCCATCTACCTCACTTCCTTCTACTCCGCCCACCTAAGGGCTGGCCAATCAAATGGGCCAGGCAGTTTCTTTATTAGCCAATGACAATGAGAGTCCTCCATCACTGATGGAACAATAAAAGTTTCCGAGGGGGGGGGGTTTGAGACGGGTGATCTATGCCACGCATCCTTGTTCTTTCTTCTCTTTAAGGAGATCCTTCTCGTCTTGCTTTCCTGTTTCTGCTAATCTATTTCTGGCCTTTATTTCCTCTTTAATTGATCAGAACCTTTTATCTTTCTTGACGATTTTCAGTTCTGAAAAAAATTTTCACCTGCTCCAGATTCTTTAGCAGTTCAATAGCTGTTTTTGTCTTTTTTTAAATAGAGAGGAGCCAATGCTGCTTTAATATGTTCTTTTATATTTAATAACTTGTTCAATTATGTTCCCAATCTATAATGATAACAACAACATTAAGAAGTACCTAATTGGTGTTTTACATTTGAGAAATACTTGGTAAACATGTCTAGCAATTATATTAACTAGAGATTGTTCCCTTTATTCTGGAGAATAAGATATGGACAGTCTTGGCTTACTTAATATGACAATAAGAAATCTTGGGTTGGGGTTTATGCTTAAATGATATGGTTTCAGAATGGACTCAGAAAATGACTTCTTCCCAGATGCTTCCAGTATATCACTCTGATGATGGAAGGAAAGATGATGATGAGGAGGATAGATCAGGAACACACACACACACACACACACACACACACACACACACACACACACTTTGTAATGACACACAGTTAGAAAACAATACTTGGCCAAAATGCTATTGAGATCATTTAAAGTTCGTCCCTTCAGGTGTAAACCCTGGAGGCTTAAGTTCTTTGGGGAATCTGGCTCTGAATTATCATATACTGCTTGAATAAGGTCTCTTATTCTGTGCAGTCTGTGACTCAATGTTAAGTTCAGGGATTCTTTCTTCAAGCCTAGCATCAGGGTGGGAGGTTCATCATCTCTAAGTCACTTGTCTCAGACAATTGCCAGAATGAAGAAAATCAGATCTTCTGTCTTCTAGAAAATGACCATTTTTTTTTTTTTTTTTTTTTTTTTTTTTTTTTTCTTTTTTTTTTTGGTTTTTCGAGACAGGGTTTCTCTGCAGCTTTCTTAGAGCCTGTCCTGGAACTAGCTCTTGTAGACCAGGCTGGCCTCAAGATGTGAGCATTAATAGAAGCAGGGCTGTAATAATGCTAACACAAAAGCATCTATTGGCATGTCCACACATTCTCAAAGGAGGACATATGTCCAACTATCTATTCACTTGGAAAAGATGTAAAGCTGAAAGATTTTCACATTACTAAATAAAGTGTGACTTTAACTAAAAAAAAAAAAAAAAAAAAAAAAAAAAAAAAATGACCATTTTTTTAAAAAAAAATGTAGATAAAAGAGATGCAGAGAGGATATTCTTAAAGAAGTGAGTACACTGGGCTTTACTTCAGAGAGTTTTGAAACATAATGGAGAAACAGTAATGGTGTGAGTGGGAGGACATGGTCTTCCACCCCTAAGATATTTACTCACGAATTATCAGTATTTACAGTTGGCCTATGAGTTTTTCTAAACCTGTTTGCATGAATTTGATATAGAGATGCTGGTGGCAATAGTATATCACATTCTTGAAAATCACCCAGGAATTTTAAATGTCCACACCATAATAAGCAATACGTACACGGCATAAGACACAGTAGTTAGCTTCTTTGGAAAAAGGTAAGCATCATCGAAGTATAATTTTCTAACATCAGAAATACATACCAATTGATTTGTCAGTTGAAACCAATTACTCGCTTAATGAATGACTCCAAATAGCTTACACTCAGATAATAAATAAATAAATAATAATAGACTGTTTTTGAACTTGTAGCAGTCTGTATTACAGTTTGTCTTAATACACTTATTCTAGTGAGTTGCATGAGAGTGGGTATAAGACATGAACCAACCATTTCTACAATGGAGAGCACTCAAAAAAAAAATCTAGATCTGTTCATTTAACTGCATAAAATACACCCAGACAGCATCAGAATAAGGATGACACTAAAATACTAATAAACCATACAGATTAAGTCATTTAAACTATCTGAAATGTTTTTGTGCTTGACACATCATGTGGCAAACTGCTTTTTCTTTGAATGAGCACTTTGCTGTAGAAATCAGATATTTTTGTATAGATTATCATGCACAGTATTCTAGGTAATTTGAATAGTTTTTACTATTGATTAACTTGTATGTCACACAAAAATATAGTCTTGAAGGTTTTACCTTTATTAAACTGCTATACATTTACCATTTTATTTATTTTATTATTATTTGATTTGATAGCAGCAGTGATATATCATAATAACTGATTTTAAAGAAGATTGCATACATATGGGAAATCATATAAAATAATTTTATGTTGTTTTAACTTTGGGGATTCTTAATTTTCTGTGCGATTTCCTGATAATTTCATTGTCCCTGAATGTTTGTCAGACCCCTGATCTCTAAGATAGCATTTCTCATGCTCTTCCACTGCAGCGCAATCATTTATTAGAAGAATGCGGTTATAAGAAATTTGACACCCTTTCTTTCTTCACAATCTGTCATCTTGCATTCTTTTTCTTGATGCCATGTTTGACTTTGCACTAGTCATACAGTGACTTTATTTTATCTGTTCATTGGAAGATCAGTAAATAAAAATCATATATTTTACTATTCTTCCAAATGGCCATCCTTGTTTTTTTGCCAAGTGTATGGTTATATTTTCCATATCTCCTTATAATTGGGATTAGAAAATAGGCTGAAATACATTCATATAAAATACACCTTTGTGGTATTTTTATATTGCTCATCATTCATCAAGGATTTGACGCCATATTTAACATTTCTATAATATGTGATACAGGATCTTAAACTTCCAGTTGTATTTACAGAGTTACCAATAAAAATATATACAAATAGAATTTTAAAAATTTCTGAGTGTGTGTGTGCGTGAGTGCAAGTGTGTGTGTGCGTGGGTGCATGTGTGTGTGCATGTGTGTGTGCGTGCGTGCACGTGTGCGTGTGTGTGCGTGCATGTGTGTGTGTGTGCGTGTGTGCATGTGTGTGCGTGCGTGCGTGCATGTGTGTGTGTGTGTGTGTGTGTGTGTACCAGAGGAAAACCTCTGATGCCATCCCTCAGTGTTGTCCACCTTGATTTTGCAGACTGGGTCTCCACTGCCCAAGTGGTATAAACCAGCTGGGGAGTCAGCCCAAGGGATCTACTCTCTACTGCCTCTGTCTCTTCAGACCTGGGTTCACACCAGGCATATACCATCCAGTCCCCCCTTTTCATTGTGAATTCTAGGGAGCAAATTTTATTACTAATATTTACAAGGCAAATACTGTAGAACCTGATATATTTCCTAAACTAATTAAGAGAGCTTCATTATTCCATCATATAGTAAGATGAAAAATGGAGAGAAATTTTCATTACAAATGCAGGCTTAAAATAAAAGGAACGGTTGAATCAATGAAGTTAGATAACTTTTGATGGGAGGGTGTTCAGTCCCAAAGAGCGCAAGGGTTGGGTTGCTGAAGTCTGCATAGGATTTTGGACAAGTGTCCAGATCTTGTAACTAGGAATATTATTACCACTCAGCTCAACCGTGCTGACCAACTGTCTGTAATAGACCTATCGAGGATAATCTGCTATTCATTTCAGATATCACATAACTAAGTTTAGTAACACATAATTCTTATTCTTTTAACAGATCCCAACTTACTAATGGAAGAAAAGAATCAGACAACAGTGCCCGAGTTTCTCTTCATTGGCCTCATAGATAACCTCTATCAGAAAATTTTCCTCTTTATCATATTTTTCTTTGTTTATCTTGTCACCCTGGGGGGTAATGTGGGGATGATCACTTTAATATGGGTGGACCCCAGGCTGCACACACCTATGTACTTTTTTCTTAGTCATCTGTCCTTTGTAGATGTGTGTTCCTCTTCTTCCATAGCTCCCAAGATGCTGTGTGACATTTTTTACCGAGAACAAAGTCATCTCTTTCATAGGCTGTGCAGCACAGTTATGGTTCTTTGGTCTCTTTGTGGCAACTGAATGCTTCCTCCTGGCTGTCATGGCGTGTGATCGGTATACAGCCATCTGTAAGCCCTTGCTGTATACACTGATTATGTCCCAGTCTGTCTGTGTGCTCTTGGTCATTGGACCTTATGTCATTGCTATTATAAGTACAACGACTCACACAACCTTAACCTTTTGCTTACCATTCTGTGGGCCGCGTGTTATCAACCACTTCTTCTGTGACATTTCCCCATTGCTATCTCTAGCATGTGCGGATACCCAGATCAATAAGTTGGTGCTTTTTTGTCTTGGCTGGAGCAGTAGGTGTGATTACCGGTCTGATCATCCTGGTCTCCTATGTCTGCATATTGATAGCCATCTTGAAGATTAGGACAGCCAATGGGAGACGCAAAGCCTTCTCTACATGTTCCTCTCACTTAGCAACTGTCTCTGTCTTGTATGGGACTCTTTTCTTCATCTATGTCCAACCTAATGCTAGGTCCTTCCTGAATATTAATAAAATGATTTCCCTATTTTATACTGTTGTGATCCCCATGTTGAACCCCCTCATCTACAGCTTGAGGAACAAAGAGGTGAAAGATGCATTCAGGAGAACATTGGAGAGGAGGCACTCCCTAATAGGTGCTTAAGATAGAATTCTCTCTGTGACATGCCTAAGTTGTGGGAGCAAAATATACATTAAAGACCACTGGAGTGAGATTCAGAGGTTGCAAGGGAGTCCTTGTTCTTCCTGATCACAGACTATTTCACAAACTTGTGCCATATCTTGATGGAAACTAGCTTACAGTTTTAGCTATTTTAATGAATTTAACTGCTCATTGAAATGGTTTAGTTAACCATGCATCTTCAAGGTGAAAACCATATTTTCAACTCAATGTTTCAAGTCATAACAGTCTTCTAAATGAAAATGAAATTATGAAAAGTTCAAATTCTAGTAAAAGATTATACATTTTGATTTTGGCTAAACACAATCCTAGGAACAGAAAATTCATGTAGGCCTATTTTTATGTATGAATATTTTGCAACATGGATGTAAGTGTTTACATGTGTAAATATGTGTTTACAGTGTTTGAAGCGTCCAAAAGAAGGTGTTGGATTCCCTGGAACTGAAGTTAACAGTTATGAGCTGACACTCGAGTGCTGGAAATTGAACCAAGTTCTCCAGAAGAGTAGCCACTGCTCTTAACTGCTGTGCTGTCTCTCCCTTCCCCCATTTATATTTCAAGATTTTTGAGAAAATATTTTGAAAAATTTGCTAATTCTCTTCAACTATCTTAAACATGTTGCCTGCTAAAACTTTCAAATGGAATGCATTTAGCTGTAATGTATCATTTAACTTAAAGAAAAATTTGACTATGCCTGTCTCTTTCTGCCTCTGTTTCCTTTGGTTTCTATTTCTGTCTATTCTCTGTGCATCTGTCTGTGTGTCTGTCTGTCTGTCTGTCTGTCTCTCTCTCTCTCTCTCTCTCTCTCTCTCTCTCTCTCTCTCTCTCTCGTGTGTGTGTGTGTGAGTGTATGTGTGTGCGTGCATGCACTGCGGCACACATGTGAAAGTCAGAGGACAACCTTAGATGCCAACTTTCACACTCAACCTTATCTGAGACGGGTTCTCTCATGGGCCCCTTTATACACAAAGGTATCCGGCCTACCAGCGTCTAGGGAACTTTTTGCCTTTGCCTCACATTCTGTAGTAAAATCACCAGGATTATCAATATGAGCTCCACATCCATCTTCTTGTGGATTTTAGGGATATGAACTCAGGTGGTAAAGTTTACATAGCAAGCACTTTAATGCCTGAGCTACCTCTGCCCCCAATAATACTTCTTTAACAGGATTTTCTAGGTTCTGTCTTCCCAGAAACAATTATTCTTTTTTTTATTTTTTTATTTTTTGCTTTTTCGAGACAGGGTTTCCCTGTAGTTTCTAGAGCCTGTCCTGGAACTAGCTCTTGTAGACCAGGCTGGCCTCGAACTCAGAGATCCGCCTGCCTGCCTCTGCCTCCCGAGTGCTGGGATTAAAGGCGTGTGCCACCATCGCCCTGCGAAACAATTATTCTTGATTTCAACTTTGTCTTATCTATGCCATCACTTTTTGGCAGCACCTACCTTTGAGAGCAACTTCTTTTAAGAATGTAACACACTAAGCACAAATTGAAACAAAAGTATCTATAAGCCCCCAGCAATTTCACTGAAAATTGCCAATGCAACACTACCATTGAACCAGATGCTAAAATATTCATTTCACCAGTACAAATATTCCACTAGTTTGATGCTGCCCTATTTTTTTTATATAATAAAATACTTTAAATTTCATTTTATTACCTATCTATGCTTATTTATTAGTGATCAGAAACTCGAGACCTTTTTGCTACTTTCAAGTGACATTTTTGGAGAAGGATCAAATAAATACAATTAATATCCCACAATGTTTTTGCTTATCTGTGGTGGCAGATGTCATGAAAATCATATGTAGACTGCCTTTTTCTCATCAGTTTTTGCTAGTGTTTTTACATTGAATGTGTGTGGTCCAAGGCAATTCTATTTTGTCCAGTATATTCCAGAGAAGCCAAAAGTTGCACACCAGATCTACAGCATCTGCCTCAGTGAGACCATTTTGTTCTGCGTAGGTAAATGAAGACTATACCTTGCCAAGAAGGCAGGGGGTATGCTTTCTGTAGTGCAAGAATGTTCAAGGGTGCTCTTAAACCTCAAAAACACTTGAATCACTGTCCTGAGCACAGTCCCAAGGTTTTTTTGTTTTGTTTTGCTTTTTCTTTTAGAGATATGGTATCACTGTGTAGCTCTGGCTGTCCTCAAACCCACTTTGTAGATCAGGCTGGCCTCAAACTCACAGAGATCTGCCTGCTCTACCTCTGGTGTGCTGGGATTAAAGGCGTGTGCCAACATGCCTGGCTTTCTTTCTTCCCAAGTTTTGATATGAGACTTGGAGAAGTTGTGAATTCAGCTTCCTTAGTAGAGCATCTCACAATCCATTCTCAGGTTTTTCAGGTTGCCTGGTCACTGAGAGCGGTTAGTGTCTTTTAAACTTTATTCCTTATCTGACTAAACATTAGGTTGGCTATTTTTATTTACTTATTTTACATCCCAACCCCAGTTTTTTCTCCCTTCTCTCTTCCCTGTCCCTCCTCCCACCTAAAAGTGGTAATAAAAACATCATAAACTAGTAATACCACACATGGAAACATATCTAAAGGAAATGATGAAACTCATTTGTAAGATCTTCACAATGATGCTCATTAAAAAGCTATTAACAATTATCCAGCTAGGAAATAATCATGTGTCCATCAGCAAGTAAGAAAATATAGTGCTTGAAGTTCTAGCAATAGCAATAAGACAACATAAGGGAATCAAGGGGATTCAATTTGGAAAGGAAGAAGTTAAACTTTCATTATTTGCAGATGATATGATAGTATACATAAGCGACCCCAAAAACTCCACGAAAGAACTCCTACAGCTGATAAACTCCTTCAGTAACGTGGCAGGTTACAAGATCAACTCCAAAAAATCAGTCGCCCTTTTATACACAAAGGAGAAGGAAGCAGAGAGGGAAATCAGAGAAGTATCACCTTTCACAATAGCCACAAATAGCATAAGATATCTGGGAGTATCTCTAACCAAGGAAGTGAAGGATCTATTTGACAAGAACTTTAAGTCTTTGAAGAAAGAAATTGAAGAGGATACCAGAAAATGGAAGGATCTCCCCTGCTCGTGGATTGGGAGGATCAACATAGTAAAAATGGCAATTCTACCAAAAGCAATCTATAGATTCAAACACAATCAAATAGTAACTATAAAAACCATTAAAGTTTTCCATTTATGACAGCATGGATAAAGTCAAAGAATAATTAATGTATTTTGATTAAAAATTAATTAAAAGGTAAAAGAAATAAAACAGGGATCTCTTGGCAAAAAGATCCAGTGGAGAAAGATCCTCCCCCATGCATAGGCATACATGTATGTACACGCATGCACACATGCACAATTTTCCAAAAAATGGTTTCTTTGAAATAAGACACATTTAGGGAATTATAACCAAATACTGTTGAGATGATGTTAATTTTGCCCCTTCAGGTGTATGTAAGCCCTTGAGGTTTAAATTCTTCTGGGACCTGTCTCTGAATTGCAGCTCTCAGGATGAGGTCCCTGGTTGTGTGTGGTATCTGAATCAGGGATTCTCTCTTCGTGTCCTGGATGGGAAGTTTATTTCTTCACCATCTGCCTAGAATCTCTCAAGAGAGGGTCACCGACATGGAAGTGATGAACTGTTGCTCCTTCTAGAAAGTGGTCACAGCTTTTGAATCAGTTAAAGCTGTTGCAAAATGAAGTGAGTATACCACATTTTGGGCCATTACGAGTGCTTGAAATGTGGAGGAGAAACATCAGGATACTTCTGAATTTTGAAAGACAAATCCCCACCGCAGATACTCGAGATCAGACTCAGGTATTTTGTTCACATTGTTTTAAGACTAAGTCACGGAATGTGTGGAATTTTCTGAATTGATCTGAAAAACATACAAGGTATTTTTTAATAAGAATTACCTGTATTGAAAAATCTCTAGGAGGTTTTAAGAGTCTCATGTTTTCTCCTGCATGACTGGGAACAGAACATGATTAGGTGTGTGAAATATTACATATTAATTAAGCTGAATAAATTATTCCACAATTTATGTATACTTCAAAATTCCACATTGTACCTATGAATGTAAAAACTTTCATTGCCATTGACAAGAAATAATTCTCTAAGAGAAAGCAAAAATGTGCTAGGGGAAGGTTAAGACCACATTAGACATAGGGGCCAGAGGATTATTCTTTTCACTCCATAGAAGACTCAATGCAACACATTTAAATGAGCTCATAAATAAAACTTAAACAAATGACTAGTGAATAGCAACAAAACAGAAGAGGAGCATGATGTATTATTTCTTATCTCCACACAAATACGTGTTGCACTTAATGACTAAAACTAGAAATATTCAGTCACAGATAATGATTCTAACGAAAATCAGGATTAATTAGTCTTTGTTACTGCCCTGAGGTAGCAACAAGCAAGAAACCTTGATGTGATAAGAAAACCACAAATTAAATAGTTGGTGTCACTATCAACTATTAAAAATAGCATACTAAGATAGAAAAATTGTGACTAACATGATTGTTACATTTATTTATTCAAAGAAGGACATAATAGGTTCTCATAAATAATTTTTAATATAAATCATCCTACATACACATGTTGTTCTAGTAAATCTGAAACACCCAATATTGTTTTAATTGAGTCACTTATAAGCACTCTCTTGTTTTCCGTGATTAAAATTTACAGTTGTCTTTTGTTACAATTATGCATTTGGGGGTGAGAAATAGAGCATCTAATATTATTGGCTCTTCATGCTCCCTTTAAAATAGCATCTATTGTATGGTTTATATATTCTTTCTTTTTAAAGGAATATCTTTATGAAAGTGAACACATTTAAAATCCAATTTTATATTTAGTCTGAAGGAATTTTAGATCATACAGCTGGGCAGTTCCCAGAATTACAGAATATAAAACTATCCTGGTTCAGTTGCCCAAAATTTTGCAGAATATTCATACAATTGTCCTGTAATAGAATCTAGTAATACTCCCCAGCACAACAATATTATCCAACGGTCTGTTAAAAACCTGCTTAAGGCCATTTGTATTGAATTAAAACATCGTTTGTAATTTTTAGTGATAGTTTGTAATAAAAGAATACACATTTATTTCACAACAGAAGGTGACTGACAATGGAAGAAAAGAATCAGACTTCAGTGACCGAGTTTCTCTTCCTGGGCCTCACCGATTGTCTCCATCAGAAGATTGTCCTCTTCATCATCTTTCTCTTTGTTTATCTTGTCACCCTGGGGGGTAACCTGGGCATGCTCACTCTCATATGGGTGGACCCCAGGCTGCACACACCTATGTACTTTTTTCTCAGCCACCTGTCCTTTGTAGATGTGTGCTCCTCTTCTTCCATAGCCCCTAAGATGCTGTGTGATATCTTTGCAGAGAAAAAAGCCATCTCCTTTGTGGGTTGTGCTGTACAATTATGGTTCGTTGGCCTTTTTGTGGGAACTGAGTGTTTTCTCCTTGCTTCCATGGCATATGATCGGTATACAGCCATCTGTAAGCCCTTGCTGTATACACTCATTATGTCCAAGAGGGTCTGTGTGCAGTTTGTCATAGGACCTTACATCCTAGCTGCTATAAACATCACAACTCATACAACCTTGACTTTTTGCTTACCGTTCTGTGGTCCAAACACCATCAACCATTTCTTCTGTGATATTTCCCCAATGCTTTCCCTAGCGTGTGCTGACTCCTGGATCAACAAGGTAGTACTTTTTGTCTTCGATGGGACAATAGGTGTTCTCAGTGGTCTGATCATCACTGTCTCCTACATCTGCATCTTAACAGCCATCTTGAAGATCCAGACCACTGACGGGAGAATGAAAGCCTTCTCCACTTGTTCCTCTCACCTGGCAGCTGTCTCCATCCTGTATGGAACTCTCTTCTTCATCTATGTTAGACCTAGTACCAATCCTTCACTGGATACCAATAAAGTGATTTCTCTGTTTTATACTGTGGTGATCCCCATGCTGAACCCCCTCATCTACAGCTTGAGGAACAAGGAAGTGAAAGATGCGTTCAGAAGAATAGTACAAAGGAAACATTTCCCAACAGATGGGTAAGACCAAACTCTATACCATGCCTTAGACATCAGTAGATCAACTATACAACTATCACACATATGTTGAGGGTCTAGGTCAGCCCCATGCAGGCTCCCTAGCTGTCCTGTCCAGAGTCTGTGAGCACCTATAAGCCCAGGTTGATTGTGATATCCTTGATGCTTCTGGCTTATATAATGAAGGGGAAGACAAATCATAGACCTGGACACATAAATTTATAAAAATAAATGGAAGTGGAAGTGCAAAAACTTTCCAGTGTGTTTATTTGATCATGAAGTTAGGCTAAATGCTCATTGTGATGCTTTTAAATAAATGTAGCTGAAACATTATGGTTTTCAGTGTTAGTGAAGCTGTTATTTGGTATTCATACTCATTCTCTCCTGCTGAAGGACTCTACTCCTATAAACACTACCTGGGGTAATGCAGCAGGTGAGCTGGTTCTGCCCCTCAGGGGAGAGCTCCCTTTTGTTCAGCCCCATCCTGGCTTTGGGAAAGATGGCCCCACCCTCTCACCTGGCGTGCATCTCACCTGGGCTGCACACTGTGGTAGGAGACTCCGGTGAGCTAGCCCTGAGGGTGTGAGAATAGAGGAACTGATCCTCCCCTCCCCTCGTGGGTCATATGGTGGTATGCCCGAGATGCCCTTCTCCCTTCGCCCATTACCACCTGCAACAGGTGAGAGAGCCAGCCTTGAGGTCACAAGAGTGGGAGAGCTTGCTCTCACCCTCACGGGCTGCAGCACACGAGACAGTGGACTCTGCTTCCTCTCTGCGTCCTATCTAGGGCTGACCCTGTTGTGGGGACACAACATGGGTCATGAGGGAGTGAGAGGAGCAGAATTGACGCTTCTCCCCCTTGTCTTCCATGACACGACACGGGTGAGGGAAAGGTGCCCTCCCTTCTCTGCCCTTTGCTACCTGTGGCAGATGAGAGAGCTGACCCTGGGGTCATACATTACCTAGCCCCGCTCCTCCCCAGCTGCAGCAAATAGGAGCGTTATCCCCTCCGCCATATGCCCCCTACAGCGGTTTTGAGTGGGCAGTGCATCTCATCAGGGCAGAAGAAAAGGGTAGAGATGGTCCTGGAAATTTGAGTGAGGGGGACCCAGATCTGTGGACCTGAGAGCAGAACTGGCCCCACTGCTTGTTGTAGGCTGCATCAGGTGAGCTAGCTGAGGTCGTGTTGGAGAGTTAACCTGCGTAGTGATGATGAGGGACACCTGACAGGCAGACCAACCCAGCTACTACCACCCCGGCCCAGAACCAGGGCTATGAGTTGGCCCATCTCAACATCTACTTCATCTATGAACTGTTAGAGCATGTGAAGGGGATGAATCTACAGGTCCCCAACAGCAGAATCTCCAGGATAACAACAGCATGTCAAAGATGAGTTCCAACCTGGGCCGGTTCACCCCTCCTTAGGCAACCTGGTGGTCCTCCGCTCCCGAGAGGTCACCATATTGATGCCGAACTTAGTGCGGACACCAGATCGGCATAGCGCACTACAGCCCAGAACTCCTGGACTCAAGCCATCCTCCTGTCTCAGCCTCCCGAGTAGCTGGGACTACAGGCCTGCGCCACCTAGCCATGATTAAAGGACATCTAGCCTATAATTCGGGATCCTTGAGAAGATAATAAGAAGGTGAACCCAAAGAAAAACATATAGTAATCCTCCTGGATATTGGAAGTAGACACAATCGCTGGGCAAAAATTGGGAACTTGAGGGTGGGGAGAGACGGGGCCAAGGGAAGATGGGGAGAGAAAAGCGTGAAGGGGAGAATAGGGGGAGCTCGGAGGAATGGGATGCTTGGGATACAGGAAGGGTGGATATGGGAGCAGGGAAGCACATATCTTAATTCAGGGAGCCATCTGAGGGTTGTCAAGAGACTTGACTCTAGAGGGGTTCCCGGGTTTCCAGGGAGTCGCCCCCAGCTAGTTCCTTGGGCAGCTGAGGAGAGGGAGCCTGAAAAGGCCAGTTCCTATAGCCATACTGACGAATTTCTTGCATATCACCATAGAACCTCCACCTGGCGATAGATGAAGAAAATGACTGAGCCCCACCTTGGAGCACCGGACTGAGCTCCCAAGGTCCTGATGAGGAGCAGAAGGAGGGAGAACATGAGAAAGTCAGGACCGTGAGGGGTGCGTTCACCCATGGAGACAGTGGGACAGAACTAACGAGAGATCACCAACTCCAGTTGGAATGGGACTGATGGAACATGAGACCAAACCGGACTCTCTGAATGTGGCCGACGGTGGGGGCTGACTGAGAAGCCAAGGACAATGACGCTGGGCTCTGATTCTTCTGCATGGACGGGCTCTGTGGGAGCCTTCTCAGCTTGGTTGATCACCTTCCTGGACCTGGGGGAAGTTGGGAGGACCTTGGTCTTATCATAGAGTAGGGAACCCCGATGGCTCCTTGGCCTGGAGAGGGAGGGAGGGGGGGTATGGGAGGAGGGGAGGGGAGGGAAGGGGGAGGAGCAGGGGAGGAGATGGAAATTTTTCTCATTTTTCTCTTTTTTTTTTTTTTTTTGGTTTTTCGAGACAGGGTTTCTCTGTAGCTTTGGAGCCTGTCCTGGAACTAGCTCTTGTAGACCAGGCTGGTCTCGAACTCACAGAGATCCACCTGCCTCTGCCTCCCGAGTGCTGGGATTAAAGGCGAAAAAATCATATTAAATAAAAAAAGATGAGTTCCAGTTAGATCCCATTATTGGTAGCATGGAGGAAGCCAGAGACCTCAAACCTGTTGCAAAGAACACATGCAAGTAGGCTTGTTTTCTTTGCTTTATGTCTAAAAGCCACTTACGAGTGAATACATACGATAATTGTCATTCTGGGCCTGGGTTACCTAACTCAATATGTTTTCTAGATCCATCCAAGTAAAGGTGAATGGATTAAAGGGTAA
Organism: Arvicola amphibius; assembly: GCF_903992535.2. Classification (NCBI taxonomy): domain Eukaryota; kingdom Metazoa; phylum Chordata; class Mammalia; order Rodentia; family Cricetidae; genus Arvicola; species Arvicola amphibius. Next base: position 1,222,741 of record NC_052053.1, on the reverse strand, counting down.
ACTGTGTGACTCAATGCTCCACACTTCAGCTTCCACATCGATTCTTCTCTTTTTTATATTTTGATTTGTTTGTTTTTTATTGTTTTTTGGTTTTTCTTTTAAATTTGAGTTTGTTTTGAGGAGGGATGTTACAAGGGCAGAGGGCTGATGCAAGGGGACAAGGGGAAAAGAGGATTGGAACGTGCGATGTAAAAATCCACTAAGAATCAATAAAAGTTAAAAAAAATCGTGCAGAATTAAATTAGAAATCAGTACACAGAATTAAAATTTAAAATAAAAACTGAAAATAAGTCTAAAAAAATTAAAACCCCCAGTACCACATTAGAAAGTGTGAGAACTTGTAAATAAATACAATAAGGTTGGAGAATACAGAATTGGCCCACAATTGTTCTACACACTAAAATTGTTTAACTAAAAGAGAAACTGTGGTAATTTTCTACGTAGTTTTCATATATGACAAATTAAAATATACAGAAATACATTTCACCAGGAAAATGGAAGAAAAGGACAGAGAAAATTATCAGACACTAGAAATGGATATTGGTGACTTTTTCAAATGCATTTTCCGTATCCACAGACATAGTTTTGTTGAAAAACTCAGAGAATATGAATAATTGCACTAAAACTTCCCAATGTCTTTGTAAAGATGCTCTTCTGTAATATACTTTATCTGGTTTATTTGCATTCAACTTGCTGTAGCTTTGTAAGGATTTTTTGCATTTATTGTTGTGAAGAATGCTATTTTGTACCTATCTTTTTCTGGGAATTTTTTTGCATGCTTTTAGTATCAAAGTAATTTTGCATAGAGTGATTTGGGAAATATTTCTTGCTCATCAACAGTCTCTTCCTTAGTGTGTGTGTGTGGTGTGGGTTTAGAGTTGTATATGTGAAGTAGATGTCAGAGGACAATCTTGGGTGTTGTTTCTTAGGCGCTGTCCAATATTTTTTAAAAATTCTTCTTTCATATATTACATCCTGACTGCAGTTTTTTCCTCCCTTCCCTCTCTCAAGTCTCTCCTCCACCTCCCTTCTCCTCCAGATCCAACCCCTCTGCCCCCCTCACAAAAGAGGTCTCTCCAGGGACATCCATCATAAGAAGCTGAAATTAGACCATGCACATATCATCACATCAAGGCTGCATGAGACAACCCAGTAGGCGAAGGGTCACACAGGTGGGCAAAGGAGTCAGAGACAGCCCCCACTCCTATTTTAGGAATCCCACGAGAACATCAGGTCACTCAGCCATAACACATGGTGAGGACCAGGCTCAGTAATTTCTGCAAGTCTGTGCTATTCCCAGTCGGTTGATTCTGTGGACTGCATTTTTATGGTGTCCCTGACTCCTCTGATTCCTCACATCTGTCCTCTCCCTCCTCTGAAGGACTCCCAGAGCTTTTCCATCTGCTCCCATCAGTTTCCGGATGAAGTCTCTCTGGTCTCTTTGATGAAGCATCATCTAGGTAGGCTCAGTCCCTGAACACCTTGCAGGCAGGACAAACTGTAGGTTAACACTTTTGTTGGGTTGGTGTCCCAATCCTTCCACTTGAGGTCTTGCCTGGTTATAGAAAGTGATCAGTTTAGGCTCCGTGCCCCCCATTTAGATTTTTCTAGATGACCTTATGAAAATGAATACATCAGAGAGTATTGTGTTAGTCTATGTTGGATGCTCTGAATTTATGCCCTCAGTAAGCATCCCAGCACCTAAGTAAGCTACAAACCACTTGAGGAAGAAGGGAATCCTATTGAAAGTGCCAGTGTTTAAACTGTGGCATCAGTATTTTTGCCTAAATGGTCTGGCTTCAGAATGAAGTCAGAAAATTACTTCAGGCTGAGCAAATGACTGTTTATTGCATTAGTCTCTGCTGATAGAAGATAGGGTTCTTCTATGAGTTCATTGAATCTTTGGGGAAAGATAGGGTAAGATAGTAGAGAGGAGACTATTAAGGATGCTTAAAGGGAAAGATGGGAAGATATAAAAATAATAGAGAAAAGAGAGAAAGAGAGAGAAACAAAGTTGTGTGTTTCATTAAGAATGAAATACTGTTAGAAATTAATACTCGGCCCTGATGCTGCTGAGACTGTGTTAATTTTGTCCCTTCAGGTGTAAGCTCCTGAGGCCAAGTTCTTCAGGGACCTGACTCTGAGTTATTGGTAGCTCCAGAGGAGGTTCTTTATTCTGTGCAGTGAGTGGGCGAACACTCACCCTGGAATTCTCTTTTCATGGCCCAGGCCTTCAGCACGGGTTTCATCCTCTTCACTGAGAACTTATGAAGCCATGCTTTGCAGGTAGGTTATCACCATATAGTCTGAAGAACCTTCCTTCCTTACTCAAAGGATGGTCACTGACTTTGAGGTGGCAAAAGGATACGCAGAAAGGAGCTCCTTAAAGAAGTGAGTGCATTGCAGGCTGAACTATAAGAAGGTAATGAAATGTGGGGGAGAAAGACCACTAAAAGCTTAAACTTTGGAAACAAAAAGTCCCATGAGCTGAACAACTGGATCATTAATTTTCTTATGAGGAGAATTTCCTGGTTTTAAATAATTTAAACATTTTTAATAGTAATATGTTGTAGTTTTGAAAACTGCAAAGAGATTTTATGTGTTCTTCATTTTTTCATTTTTTTTTTGGTTTTTGTCTTTCAAGACATGGTTTCTCTGTAGCTTTGGGACCTGTCTTGGAACTAGTTCTTGTAGACCAGACTAGCTTCAAACTCACAGAAATCTCTCTGCCTCTGCCTCTTGAGTGCTGGGATTAAAGGCGTGCACCTCAATCACCTGGTCTGTGTCCTTAAAGTTTTAGACATGACTTTATCAAGAAAAACATGTAAGAAGACTGATACATAATTGGATCAATGTGCCTATCCATAATGTGTGTGTGTGTGTGTGTGTGTGTATACCTTAAAACAATACATTGTATATAAATTGCATATAGTTTTGTCAGTTGTAAATGAATACATTTTCAAGACTAGGTATACAGAAGGCTTTCTAGATGCTAGCATAAAGGGCATATGAAGGACATAAATAAATAAATAAATAAATAAATAAATAAATAAATAAATAAATAAATACCCAATCAAATAAAAAAATGATTGCTCCAAAGCTGGATGCTATGTGTGCTGGCTTTTGCTTCACAGAGCTATTTGTGAGAATAAACATGACACAACATAAATCATATCACAATCATAAACACAAACATCTCTGCATTGGGTAACATTCCAGTCCCAAATTCCAGATTAATGCTTGTGATTGCTGAAAGAACATCTAATTAACATCATCCAAATAATTTCAATCAGTTTATACTACTGAAAATGTTTGAAAAATATAGCAACTGTTAGCTACTTGAAAGTGTTATATATTGATATACAGAGATTAATAAGTTCAATACTGTATTTCTTTTATTTAGGGAGTACATGAATAGATTATGGTGCATTAACCAGTTTTATTTTAATACTTATCCTACATAATCTTCTTCTAGGACTTTTACAAGTTGCTCTTATTAAAGTCACAAAACTATCATGACTAGGAGGCATACCCAGCATTTCAGGAATGTTGCTGATTGATTAAAAATGTATACCTGGGAATCTTATATAAAATAACAGAAATATTAAGGCACAATTTAACATTATTTTAGATTATTACATGGTTGATTTTCTGCATAATTTTTATGGCAAATGACTGTCAACATCCGAGTCCTCCATCTTCTGAGTAAGTTTCACACCCTTTTATGACATCAGCTGCTTTTCACAACTATCTGTTAAAGACATTGTACATCCTGTCTTTTAATGGAAAGATATTTAGTAGCTTGAATATGCATTATTACTCCTAAACAAAGCAATTCTCTTTTAAACTTGCAGTTCTATTGAAGGAGCTTTAGGTCACATAGTCGTGCAGTCTTTGTGGGAAGTGTTACAGCATGGATAGAAATGAAGGCCGTGCACCCAACATTCTCTAGGGTATTTACATAGCAAACCTCCCACAAAAGCTAGGAAAATCCTCTTCTAGTTCAATAACATTGGCCAATAATCTGTTTTTTAAAAACCTCTTTAAGGAAACCTGTTATTGAATTAAAACATTTGTAATTGTTAATGATAGTTTGTGGTAAAAGAATACACAATTGTCTCCCAGCAGAAGGCGACTGACAATGGAAGAAAAGAATCAGACCTCAGTGACTGAGTTTCTCTTCCTGGGCCTCACCGATTGTCTCCATCAGAAGATTGTCCTCTTCACCATCTTTCTCTTTGTTTATCTTGTCACCCTGGGGGGTAACCTGGGCATGCTCACTCTCATATGGGTGGACCCCAGGCTGCACACACCTATGTACTTTTTTCTCAGCCACCTGTCCTTTGTAGATGTGTGCTCCTCTTCTTCCATAGCCCCGAAGATGCTGTGTGACATCTTTTCAGAGAACAAAGCCATCTCTTTAGTGGGCTGTACTGCACAGATGTGGTTCGTTGGCCTTTTTGTGGGAACTGAGTGTTTCCTTCTGGCCGTGATGGCATATGATCGGTATACAGCCATCTGTAAGCCCTTGCTGTATACACTCATTATGTCCCAGAGGGTCTGTGTGCATCTGGTTGTAGGGCCTTATGCTTTTGCTATTATAAACATCACAACTCATACAACCTTGACATTTTGCTTACCGTTCTGTGGTCCAAACACCATCAACCATTTCTTCTGTGATGTTTCCCCTCTGCTTTCCTTAGCATGTGCTGACACCTGGATCAATAAGATTGTCCTTTTTGTCCTGTCTGGAGCAATAGGAGTGTTTAGTGGTCTGATTATCATAGTTTCCTATGTCTGCATCTTGATGGCCATTTTGAAGATTCAAACTGCCGAAGGGAAACGAAAAGCCTTCTCTACTTGTTCCTCTCACCTGGCAGCTGTCTCCATCCTGTATGGGACTCTTTTCTTTATCTATGTCAGACCCAGTGCAAGCTTTTCCTTGAACATCAACAAGATGATTTCCCTGTTTTATACTGTGGTGATCCCCATGCTGAACCCTCTCATCTACAGCTTGAGGAACAAGGAAGTGAAAAGGGCATTCAGGAGAAAGATGCCAAAGAAACGTTTTCCAGTAGGCAGGTAAGGTCGCATTGTGTTAGTGCTGTGTCTTCAGTGCCAATGCATTAGTCCGTTCTTCAAAGGACACTGGAGTCGAGTAGAGGCTGTTGGAAGACCCTTGTTCTGCCACTGTGTAGTATAGTTTATCTGAAAACTGGGAGACTTCTAATTACTTATCTGCTTCCTTTGTATTTTTTGTGATATGTTGGGCATTGTAAAATTATATAGAGTTGGGTAGGGGACATAAATATGAGTTTATACTAAAAGATTACTAGAAGTCAATATTTGTAGTATTTGTATGACATTTAGTCTGCTGATACCTTTAAGATTCAGGCATAAAAACCAAATGATAACTTTTCACAATACTACAAATAAATTCAAAAGAAAATTGCAAATTGCAGAAATTATTTTTATACACGTTTTATCAGTTAAACCACATCCATGATATATAAAGAATAGCTTCAAATTAAAAACCACAACAATAAAAATAGTAAGTAGTTACATAAAGGAAGAAACAGATGACTCAGAAACAAGGCTGATAATTATAAAAAAATGGAAAATGAAACAAAAACTATTAGATTTCTTGATCATATAAGGTCAAGTTTAAAGATCATTACAGTTCATTTTAGGGGAGATGAAAAACCAAGTTGGAACGATTATTCAGATATGGCCCTGGCTCTGTAAAAGACATCAAAGAGGGTCACATTCCTGAATTTTCTGTATATTTATTGATTTTGTGTATATGCATGTTCACACACATGTGTACATGCCCAGGTGCATGTACACATGTGTATTAGTTGGTATATAAGAATAGATAAGGGAGTAATTTTTTGTCATGTAAGAAGGATAAGGCCTACTTTGAGTTTTACTCCCTGTGTTACTTCTGGAAGTCATGAGTGGAATGGGGCTAAGCCTAGTTTAATTGCAAGGGAGATGAAAGTTATTGTTGTGATAGTGCTGTTGGTTTCTGGTTGAAATGTCCATAGTCCTAATTGTTTAAAGTTTATTAGAATAGAGTACCTGGGCATGTACACATGTGGTCAGAGGGGAATTTGTCAGAGCTGTTTCTCTCTGTCTACCACATGTGTTCTGGGAACTAAACTCAGGTCACTGGTTAGCCAATGTGCTGTGCCATCTAATAAACCTCGATTTCTCACATTTTAATGGGTTTGTTTTTGTGCTCTCTGAATCACATTATTTACCTCAAATCTGCAATTGTCTACCAACTATTCATGTAACTTCCTCTGTAAGAAGAATGTGATCCATGTAGTAGCCATTCTGGTGATTGTTCAGATAGCTTTAGATCATATTATGAAGAAGTCTAGGAGTATATATACATATATATATTTCATCTTATATGAATGAACATCTTCCATGTGGAATAGAAAAGAATACTTTCTCAAATCCCCAAGCATATGCCCTGCTTCTAAGATTTTATAAGCTATGCACACATGGCATTCCACTGCTACCAGGACTAGTGATTGACTGAAACTGAAGAGTTATTTAATCATTGTGCAGGAATTGAATGTTTAATGTTCAGAAAGCATATGTAGAAAGACAGGAGGAGTGGTAACCTCTGCTGTAAACTTTATGTCTTTTGTAGTGGTAGTAATTCTTTGACATGAGTGTCCAAACCATACCTCCCACATTGACTACAGGAAATCTATTTCCACAGCTTCTCATCAATCTTGATTCTGTTTCACTGGTGTATTCCTTCCTTGTTATAATGACTGTTTCTTAGGTCTTCTCAAGGACTATAATCATCAGATGACATATTATTTGATTTTGTATAATAAATTCCTCTTAGCATTCCCATAGGGGAATTTTAAGTCTTGGAAATTCTTCCTCTAAACTCAACAATAATAATAATGATAATAATAAACAAATTTAATGAACAGTACTTAATGTCTTGGCTATAGATTTTTCCGTGTGTTATTGGTGTTCTCCTCGATTTTTGAATTCTTCATAGAGAGTCTTATATTGCTCTAATTCCAAGTATATTATCTGCCCAATATTTACTTCTATAGCTGGTATATAAACCAAATCTTGTAACTTTCTAGATGATTAATTATTTTGTCTAGTTAGAGCCATTTTTCTTATGTCCCCACACAACACCACCTTGAACATTTCCACTGCTTATGAGGTGTAAGTTCTATTAAAGGGTTTAAAGAGATGGCTCAATCAGCAATGTGCTTTTTGCATAAGCATGAGGACTTGAATTCAGATCCCCAGGACCCATATAAATACTAGATGTGGTGATATGACTATATTATGAATGCTGGGTAGATAAAGAATTCCTACAGCTTATTGGTCATTTAGTGTGGCCAATTAGTGGGGTCCAGGTTTAGTGAATGACACCATGAAAAAAAAATGAAGTGTCAAAATTGAAGAAGACATTCAATGGTAGATCTTTCACATAGGCTTTTCACAATACACCATATACACATGCATACGGACCATGCAAATGTGTATAAAAATAATAGGAGACACTACATATAAAGGGAAACAACATTTTCTTATGAAGCACATGATTCATGTAAAAAAGTTCATGTGTGTTCTGTGGATAAAGGAAGGCTCCTTCTTCAAACATCACTGAAGTCACCTTCTTGATGTGGGAGAGTCTTCTGTTTGTGCTGATTTCAATAAAGAAACTGCCTTGGCCCATTTGATTGGCCAGCCCTTAGGTGGGCGGAGTAGACAGAACAGGAAGAAGGAAGTGAGGTAGATGGCTCAGTCAGATGCTACGCCTCTCTTAAGTTAGTCAGACTGCCGTGCCTCTGCTCAGAGAGAGATGCGATGAAGCTCCAGCCCAAGATGGACATACGCTAGAAACTTCCCGGTAAGACACCGCTCATGGTGTTACATATATTATTAGATATGGGTTAGTCAAGATGTGAGTAAGAGGCTGAAAATAATGGGCCAGGCAGTGTTTAAAAGAATACAATTTGTGTGTTGTTATTTTGGAGCACAAACTGGCCAGACAGCCAGGAGCCGGGCAGCAGGAAGCCACCCACAGCTAATCACTACACCTTCTGAAGCTTCAGAGACTTCTAGAGGACTATTTGTACATGTACACATGTATCTTATTGTAACCTGTCTAAATCATTCAGAGTCCAGACTTGGGTATGAACTTGTAAGAGCTCCCAATAGAGCCCCTCTATTTTACATCTCACCATCTGATAATGTAGGTTTCTTTCCCTGTTGCCTGATATCTGACTGTAAAAGAATATTTTTAAAAAACAGCATCATTCTTATCTAACTGTAAAATATGGGAAATATCTTAAAAGAAAATATACATGCCTAATGATTTAATATCATTACTCATAATAAAAATGGCAACCAAAACCATGTGATATTCCTTCTTACTACACCAACTAAGGTTATTATCAGAAACACAAAAGTATCGTGAGAGGTTATGAATAAATTATATAGTAGCCAGGTAAATTCAGTACATTCCTTACAGAAAGTAGCATAGAGGCTATACAAATGAAAATAGGATAGCATGAATCCAGCAATATTGCTAGTGGGTATAAATATGAAAGAAGGAAATAAAATCAACATGTTATATTATTGAGTATTTTTGCATCAATGTTAATGGATAAGGAAAATGTGGTGCATTTATACAATGGAGTACTACACAGCAGAAAAAATAATGAGATCTTGAAATTTGCAAGCAAATAGATGGATCTAGAAAACATTATATTGAGTGAGGTAACCCAGACCCAGAAAGACAAATATCATATCTACTCACTCGTAAGTGGCTTTTAGACATAAAGCAAAGAAAACCATCCTACAATTCACAGTCCCAGAGAACCTAGATATCAAGAGAGACATACATGGATCTATTCTACATGAGAATCAAAAAAAGACAAGATCTCTTGAGTAAATTGGAAGCATGGGGACCATGGGAGAGGGTTGAAGGGGAGGTGAGAGGAAGGGAGGGGAGCAGAGAAAATTTCCACTATATTAACCTATTATCATGGGAGATCTTTTCAAATTCTATTATCTTCTTGAATTTCTTTCTAAATGTCTTATCATTTTTATTATACAGGTCTTTCACTGACTTGTTTAGATTTATACTGAGGAAGTTTTTTTTTTTTGAGGCTGTTGTGAAAATTCCAGGTAAATAGATATAACTAGAAAAAATTATACTAAGATTTTTCTAAATTCAACCCAGTTTAAAAATGACAAAAATGTCATGCATTTTCTTACATGTGGGTTATTGGCTGTGTCTTCTATTAGTATAACATGGTATAACATATATAACTATAAACGTTTTGTATAAAGTAAGGGAGTAGGGGCCGGGGAAGATCTCCTGAGGAAAGGGAAATAAAATATATAGTTAAATGGTAAGATTAAATGAAGAGGGGGAAGGAAGTGGCTGGTAAGGGAGGGGATTTATGGAGGGACAACTAACACTAATGTCTATTGAGGGGGTTGTATGGAAACCTACTACAGGAGTAGCTTCTTGAAAACTATACATATACGAAAGAATCACTAAATAACAGGGAAGACAAAGCCCTAAATAGACATTTTTCCCCACCAAGTGAAGCTTCCATTGCCAGGAATGGACTACATCTAATGGAAGTGTTGACCAATGGCACCAAGCTGAACAACTCAGGCTATTGCTGTGGCTACTACTTGCTACCCACAAGCCTATAGTCAATAGCTATTGCTATGTAACTCTTTGCACACAGAAAGGTTGAGCTGGCATCTAACTAGAGCCTTCATCACTACCGATTAGTGTTCATGGTGGCAGAAAGTCCTCTGCATGAACCCAGAGGAGAAAGGTATACACCAGACCATACAGTCAACCACAGTGGCCTTCCCGCATAAGCTTGTACAGTAGTGACACAGTCATGGTTATAACCAACCACTATCTGGTTGGATTTAAGGCCCACTCCATTAGATGGAACCCATCCCCAACACTTCTTGAGTAACCAAAAATCTCAAACTAGATATGCATGAGCCTACTGGGAAACAAAATACTATTGCTTTTTAGAGTAATGTAGCAATAAAATGACTAGGATATCAATTTTCTAGATACATAATCAGTTTCTTGTTCAGCCATCATCAGAAAAGTTTTATCCTTCATGAGATGGGAGCTAACACAGAGATCCACAACTGGACATAGTTTAGAGAGTCAGAGACTTTGGAACACTCAGTACTTAATGAGATGTATCTATCAAACCCCTTCCCCCCAGGGCTCAGGGGTCCATGTGGAAGAGGATGTAGAAAGATTGTCAAAGCTGGAGGGGATGGGTAACACCAAGGAAACCACATCTTCTGGGCATAATAGCACGGATGCACATATGAACTTGCAGAGACTGTTACAACATACACAGGTATGGACAAGTCCAAGGCAGACAGCGTCCCAACACTAAGAGCAAAAAATGGATTGTTAGCTCCCTTTCTCAATCAACAAGCTGTCTCCAGCTGATATGTACTTGCTAATGAAAAATTAGTTTTTTCCAATGGTATATTACTGAATATACAAATTGAACTTAGGGGAGGCTCTATGCACAGCGATAGTGGCTAACGCAAAAAGTCAGTGATGTTCTGGGGGCATTTTTTGACTCATATTTCTTTGGTCATCTTCTTTATCTTACTGTTTTCCCCCTGTATATTACGGTTTCCTATTTCATATTTTTGTGTGTATGTGTGATTTTGTTTCCCATTCTTTTCTTTTGTTTGTTTTGTTTCATACTTTTTCTTTATTTGCCTGTTTATTTTCTAAAGGGAGAGAAGAAGATCTTGTTGGAGGGTGGAGGGTAGGGGAACATCTACGAAGAAAGGAAGGAGTAAAAATGGTGATCAAACATCTTGTATGAAAAAAATTATTTCAATAAAAGTGACAAGATAGGAGTTTAATGCAAACTTGATATGAAATTAAGATGTTTATACCCAGAGGTCAGTTTCCCAAATATACATGAATTGAGGCATTGTACCTGATCTCACAACAAACATAGTATGTTATGAATATACTTCTCCAATCAAAATAATAATAATGATTTGGCAAACAAAAGTTTCTCCCCTTTTTTATTTGATGTCATGTTTTCATTTGAAAATTATGTGACTTGAATTTATTAGTGTTTAGCATATTAATAGCATTTAACAATACTAGTCTCAGTGTGGAATCAAAGAAGCTCAAATGCATGGGTGAAATGCCATGATACAGCAGCTTTGCTTAATTAACATATTCTACTTAAGGATAATTACAAGTAAAACGAAAGAGGGAAGTTTTGACAATGAGGGTCACAAGAAGGATTGTGCATACACATGCACGCGCGCGCGCACACACACACACACACACACACACACACCCCACTCTCACACAGTTTCATTAGAAGTATTCTCTTTGAGAAAAGATGCACTCAAACAAATTGTACTTGTCCAGGATGTTGGTATCTAGCTGATTTTGTCTCTTCAGGGGTAAGCCCCTGAGGCTTAAGTTCTTTGGGGACCTGCTTCTGAATAATTGTAAGATCTCAGAATCAGGTCCCTTATTTTGTGAAGCAAGGGAGCCAATGATCAGGTCAATTTTTCTCCCGTTGTGTCTAGGTCCATCAGGATAGGAAGCTCATTTTTTTTAGCAACTGCCTAGAAAGCCATCCATCTCAGAAGAGTTAGCACCATGAAGGCTGTTAATTTTTTTCCTGTGTTTTAGAAAACGACAATCGCCTTTGAAGCAACTAAAGAAGATGCATAAAGGACATCTTTGAAGATGTGAGTACACTGCGTTTGGACTATAGGATGTGCTTGAAATTCTGAGGGGTAACACCAGGTTCAGTTCGAACTTTGATTTTTTTAAAATAAAGATTTTTAAAATTTATTCTTCTCTCATATATTTTATCCTGACTACAGCTTCCCCTCCTTCTTCCCTCCCAACCCCTTCATCCCCTTCTCCCCATTCCCACTCCTCTTTTCATTCAGAAAAGGGCAGGCCTCCCAGGGATATCAACCAAACATCGGATGCCAAGTTATAATTAAATTAGGTACTTCCCCTCATATTAATTCTGGATAAGGTAAGCCAGTAGGAGGAAAAGGGTCCCCAAAGCATGTAAAAGAGTCAGGGACCTCCTCCACTCCCACTGTTAGTAGTCCCACAGAAACACAAAGCTACACAACCATAGTACACAGAGGGTGTAGGTCAGACACATACAGGCTCCCTGATTGTCAGTTGAGTCTTTGTAAGCCCCTAAGGGCCTTGGTTAGTAGAGTCTGTGGGTTGTTTTCTTGTGGTGTCCTTGACTCCTCTGGTTCCTACAATTCTTCCTAGGCCCATTCTGTAGGATTCTCTGAGGTTCATCTGCGTGTCTCCCATCGGCTGATGGATGAATCCTCCCTAATAATGATTATGCTAGGCTCTGGTCTATGAGTATAGCATAATATCATTAAGAATACATTCATTGCCTTAACATTTTTCCAATCATGTTTGGTTCTATCCTTCATCTCTGGGCTATCCAAACTCTGATCCCTAGCCTTCCAGGCAGTGTCTGGCATTGGGTCTTCTCATGGCATAGGTTTCAATTCATGAATCCTCCTGCAGGTTCTGCATTTTGTTCACATTGACTAAACTACTGCTTTGTGTCAACTTTTCTGAATTGATCTGCCTCAAATTATTAAAAATAAATTTATTTATTTTATATCCCTACCCCAGTTTTCCCTCCTTCTTTCTTCCGATTCCTTCCTACCACCTCCCCTCCACCCACCCACCCACCAATCCACTCTTCTACTTCTGCTCAGAAAGAGCAGGCCTCCTATAAGTATCAACAAAGCATAGCATATCAAGTTGCAATAAGACTAAGCACTTCCCCTTGTGTTAAGGCTGGTAGAGGCCAGTACAAGGAATAGGTTTCCCCAAACCAGCCAAAGCATCAGGGGAAAGCTCCTCCTCCCACTGTTAGGAATCCCACAAGTAGACCAAACTACACAATGTCACATACATGTAGAGAGTATAGGTTGGTCCCATGCAAGCTCCCTGGTTATTGATTCAGACTCTGCGCATGCCTATGAGCCCAGCTTAGTTGCTTCTATGAGTTTTCTTGTGATATCCTTAACTCCTCTGGCTTATACAATCCTTTTTCTCTCTCTTCAGCAGGATTTCCCAAGGTCAGCCTGATGTTTGGCTGTGGATCTCTGTATATCCCATATATTAAATCTCATAACTTGTACTAAAGAATTTATATAAGATAATGCATATCACGTGAAATCTTTTGTTTTAACTCAGTAGACACTTCCTTTCTCATACAATTTTCATTATAGGTTTTTGCCAACATTTATCAGATTTGTTGATGTTAAAGGCATGACTCTGATGTTCTTTGGTGATATCATATTCTTTAGGTATAATTATGCAGTCAGGAGACATTTCTACCACCCCGTTCCTTACTCAATTTCTTCTATTTTATAATGCTACATTTAGAATTATATCTGCCAGGAACTACATTTTATACTTGTAAGTGAAGAACTTCGTATCCATGATCTATTGTAACTTTACTTCTAAACATAGTAATTTAAAATATTATTTTATTACCTGAGGATTTTAGATCATATAAATATATATTTTAGATTATATAAATATAAAAGACACCATTTGATGGTAATATTTACAGTGTCCAAAGAGATCAAGAGTAAGCTACCTCCAAGGTTTTGAAGGGTATTTGCACAACTACCCAGACATAAAGGTAAAGAATATTAATTATTCCTCAGTTAAATATTTCCAATCATCTGTTACAGAATACTTAATGTAAGAACATTGGATTAAAATTATTATAACTGTTAGTGATTATTATTAAGTAATACAGTTCGCATAGTTAGTTAAAAACTAAATATTAATTATAATACAATTTTATAATGTGAGTGAGTTGTCCATCACATGATGTCACATGATGGACAACTCTTGAAGAGAAAGGAGTAGAGAATCCAAAGAGCTCAAGAGTAAGATACTGGTTTACATGGGATTTTTGCATGATTGCCTAGATCTGTCCTTACAGTTCAACAATGTTGCTGAGTTGTCTATTGAGCACGAGTTGACACTGATTTCAAATATCACTTGGCTGAACTTGGTAAGGCATAATTCTTATTTTTTTTTTTGTTGATAGATCCCAACTGACCAATGGAAGAAAAGAATCAGACCTCAGTGACCGAGTTTCTCTTCCTTGGCATCACAGATAACCTCCATCAGAAGATTGTCCTCTTCATCATCTTTCTCTTTGTTTATCTTGTCACCCTGGGGGGTAACCTGGGCATGCTCACTCTCATATGGGTGGACCCCAGGCTGCACACACCTATGTACTTTTTTCTCAGCCACCTGTCCTTTGTAGATGTGTGCTCCTCTTCTTCCATAGCCCCGAAGATGCTGGGTGACATTTTTTCAGAGAGCAAAGCCATCTCTTTAGTGGGCTGTGCCGCACAGATGTGGTTCTTTGGTCTCTTTGTGACAACTGATTGTTTCCTCTTGGCCGTCATGGCATATGATAGGTATACAGCCATCTGTAAGCCGTTGCTGTATACACTCATTATGTCCCAGAGGGTCTGTGTGCAGTTTGTCATAGGACCTTATGTGCTAGCTGCTATAAACATCACAACTCATACAACCTTGACATTTTGCTTACCGTTCTGTGGTCCAAACACCATCAACCATTTCTTCTGTGATGTTTCCCCTCTGCTTTCCTTATCATGTGCTGATACATGGATTAACAAGGTAGTGCTTTTTGTCCTGGCTGGAATGATAGGAGTTCCTAGTGGTCTGATCATCCTAGTCTCCTACATCTGCATCCTGGGGGCTATCTTGAAGATCAAGACTGCTGATGGTAGACAGAAAGCCTTCTCTACATGTTCTTCTCACTTAGCAGCTGTCTCCGTTCTTTATGGGACTCTTTTCTTCATCTATGTTCGACCTAATGCAAGTTCTTCCTTGGATATCAATAAAGTTATCTCCCTATTTTATACTGTCGTGATCCCCATGTTGAATCCCCTTATCTACAGCTTGAGGAACAAAGAGGTGAAAGATGCATTCAGGAGAACATTGGAGAGGAAGCACTTCCTAATAGGTGCTTAAGATAGAATTCTTTTTGTGTCAGACTTAAGATGATGGTGCAATATTTATGTTAGACACCTGGAGTGGGAATTAGAGGCCATATAAGGAGCCTGGTAATGCAGTTTGTAGTTTGTTTGAAAAATGAAGTCATGCCAGGTGGTGGTGGCAAAGACCTTTAATCCCAAGATTCAGGAGGGAGAGGAGGCAGTTCTCTGAGTTTGAGGCCAGCCTGGTCTAAAGAGCTAGGTCCAGGATAGCCAAGGGTATACAGAGAATGCCCTCCTCAAAAGTCAAGATTTTTCTAAGTACTTTCATACTCAGCCTTTTTGATGTGACAGTTTCAGTAGATTGAGAAGAGACATGTAAATTTTTTTTGAGGTGGAATGCTGCTAGCTCAGAGAAGCTGAATAGCAAGCAGCTAACTTTCTCACTTTGCCGGCATCTTCCAAATAACCCACCATCCTTCTCTCTGCCCCCACTCAAAAACCCTTGTTACACCTGGTTCCTCCTTACCGCGTCTTGTCAGCTACTTGCTGACTCAGCCTCCTGCACGCAGGTTCATTTTATTCAATCAAACACATCTTTGAATTGTTAACAAAAGCAGTAAGGGAAAAAAATGCAGCACACTTTAAACTAATATTCCTTTGGGACCTGTGATCTCCAAAAACTTTCTGGAGCCCAGGTGTGACATGTAAATTTATACTAGAAGATAACTTAGGCGAATATTATTTGAAATATGAATATTTCTTAATATAGACATGAGAAATGTTAGAAATAGTTGATCAATGCATGTAAAATTAAATACAATAAAGGCAAAGATGTTTTTATATATGTTCCATCATGAATCATATTTATAATATATAAAAGAGTTTTACATTGATAAATCAAAGGTTAAAAGTAGTTAATTTGGAAAATGAATGAGTAAACAATGAACATCAATGAGAGCATAAATCACCAAATATATGAAAGAAGGTTAATATTGTTTTATATTTCAATCAACTAAGGAAGAATAATTAATTGGTTAATGCAGTAGGTTCCAACTCACATGAAAAATTACAAGATTTTTTTAAAATTAATGATTAATGAGTTCCCTGTTTGACTATATACTTAGCTGGTGTTGCTGATGATCCAATCCTAATCCATAAAGACTTTTGGTAGTTTCTATTGGAAATGATAATTTTACATGGGTTTTTCTTAAGAAGACTCTTTTAGATATCTATATCCCTTATACATAAGTGACAGTGCATACAATTATACATATTGCAATAGTATGTGTAGAAAAACAAGACTAGGAGAAAATAACTCAAACACCCAGCACTATAAGGAAAGATCATTAAGTTTTATAAATATTGTACAGTTTACAAAATGAATGACACAGAACAATTTTATATTGTTACAGTAGCATAAAAAATCAAATTGCAAATCATTTTGCTGTACTTATTAGATTTTCCAAAAGAGTAAAACTTACATACATACATTTGTGTAGAATTTAGGGAAATGCTGAAAGAACACACATTTAACTGATGATATATTTAGCCGATTGACACACATTATACTGATTATTTTGTCAAGAACAGAGAGACAGAAATTTAGAGCTTTGTTCAGCTATATGGATCCCAGTTCTATCGTCCTTTCTACTTCTTCTAGGCTCAGTTCGCGTGCACCCTTTCACCTTAGGACAGTCTACCGCTGTGTTTTTCTAGTTTTATTTATTGGAGGATATGACCAGATTCTGCTCACTGGGGGCATGCTTGGATGCATGGCAACTACTTCGTAAACAAAAGTTAGTTATCTATCAGGAATTAGGAATAAACCAGAAGCTGCTTCTCAAAATTTGTATGATTCTTGGCAGCAAACTGCACGGGCTTGCTTTTGAATCCATGACCCAAGTTAACTTCCCGCTTTGGCTCAGATGAGCTTCATCCTGTTTTGTTTTGTTTTTCTTTTTCATACCACTCTAGTTTTGAGTTTCACAACTTCTCCTGTATCGTAAGCGACAGGACTGCTTATGCTGATTAAATCCCTTTTCTGCTCTGCCTACCATTTGACGTTGTCAGCTTTCTGTGCTATTTGGGGTTTGGGCTGGGACGGTATCGCTGGGATGGAATGTGTTGCTTCCACATCTGGTGAGCTTTAGCAGCATGCTATGCCTATTTCGTTGTGAATATAGCTTGTGTGTGGTGTTCAAGCATCACCCTGGATCAGTTCTGAACAATGTTGCTGAGTTGTCTGTAACAGACCTATTGAGCACGAGTTGACACTGATTTCAAATATCACTTTGCTGAACTTGGTAAGGCATAATTCTTATTTATTTTTGTTGATAGATCCCAACTGACCAATGGAAGAAAAGAATCATGTGAGCAAGGGAGGTCAAGATTATGATGGGGAAATCTACAGAGACAGCTGAATCAAGCTCTTGGGAATCAAGAACTCTAGACTGACAGCTGTGGAGCCTGCATGGGACTGAACTAGGCCCTCTGCTTGTGGATGACAGTTGTGTAGCTTGGTCTATTTGAGAGGCTCCTAGCACTTGGACCAGGGTCTACCCCTGGTGCATGAGCTAGCTTTTGAACAGATTCAACATTAAGTATTTTGTCTTAGTTCAGTGAAGAGAGACCCTAACCAAGGCAACTCTTACTAAGGAAAACATGTAATTGGGGCTGGCTTACAGTTTCAGAGGTTTAGTGTATCATCGTTATGGCAAGAAGCATGTCAGCATTCAGGCAGAAATGGTGCTGGAGTAGGAGCGGAGAGTTCTACGTCTTTATCTACAGGCAGCAGAATGAGACTGCCACGCTAGGCTTTGCTTGAGCAAGTAAGACCTCACCCACCTCCACAGTGGCATATTTCCTCCAACAAAGCCACACCCACTCTAACAAGGCCACACTTCCTAATAGTGCTATTCCCTATGGGCCAAATATTCAAACACATTAGTCTATGGGGGTCATTCTTACTCAAACCACCACACATTATGAATTATCCTATTACAGAAGATAATTTAGGGACTTGGCTACCTGTAAACCATAGCTGAAGTATGAATTTCATTGCTTACTAAGTTTTATTGTTTCAGAGCTTAACAGTCTATTATTTTTGGTTACAAAGCCTCATAGTTTTGCTAAAGTTGAACATTCTATAATCCATACATCTCAGTTTAAAGATCTGAGCTTCTTGTGACTGAAAGGAAACTCTGAAATAGGAAATTAGATCTGTTATCTAATAATGTTTATATCTATAACATTTTATCTTGCAAGTTGTAGCAAAATTGCTTTTCAAATGTCCTGATGAATGCTTCTTTGACTTCCTTATTTCTCAGGCTATAGATGAACGGGTTTAACATAGGGATAACAGTGGTGTAAAATAATGACACAACCTTATTCATATCCTGAGAAAAGCTGGTGCTAGGACACACATAGATAAAGAAGAGAGTCCCGTAAAGGATAGAGACAGCTGTCAGGTGTGAAGAGCAGGTGGAGAAGGCTTTGCGCCTCCCATCAGCAGAGTGGATTTTCAGGATAGTCATGACAATGTAAATGTAGGACACCAAGATGATGATGCCACTGAATACACCCAGGATCCCAGCCAAGACAAAAAGCAAAAGTTTATTCACCTGAGTATCTGCACATGCCAGTGATAAAACCGGGAGAAGGTCACAGAAAAAGTGATTGATGAGATTTGGACCACAGTAGGGCAGGAGAAAGGCAAAAGTTATATGTACCGTGGTGCTTATAAGGGCTACGCCATAAGGCCCTATTACTAGTCGCACACAGACCGTCTGGGACATAATGATTGTATACAGCAAAGGCTTACAGATGGCGACATACCTATCATATGCCATGGAGGCCAGGAGGAAACATTCCGTCACTACAAACTGGCTGAATAGGCAAAGCTGGACAGCACAACCTAGGAAGGAGATCACTTTTCTCTCCACAAAAATGTCAGACAACATCTTGGGACTGATGACCGAAGAGGAGCAGGCATCCACAAAGGACAAGTGGCTGAGCAAAAAGTACATGGGGATGTGGAGTCGAGTGTCCAGGCAAATGAGAATGACCATTCCCAGGTTCCCAAGAAGCGTGACAAGATAAACACAGAGAAATAGCAGGAAGAGGAGAATTTGGAGCTGGAAGGAGCTGGTCAATCCCATGAGGAAGAACTCGGTCACTGCAGTTTGATTTTTGTGCATTCTTCTGCATCAATCTATTATGAGAAAGACAGAATTTTGCTTTTGTCTATGGTAAATTCACAATTAAAGTTTAATTTTTGTTAACTTGAGTTTTACCCTTTGTCTTCCTGCTAGTTATTAGGGCTGCCTTCTCCAGAGCTTGGGCACCTCTAAGCCAGTAAAAAACCTCACTGGGGACTTTGATTTCCTCATTTTTCTTATGTAATGAAGATTTTAGACCTACAATGTGAACTTTGGAGATTATGACACAATGTCTCCTAACTAACTTCACAAGGATATTTTAAAAACATCACATAAGAAAAAGTAATTAGATGAATCACTGAATTAAGATTATTTTAACCAATGTAAGGACAGGCAAGTGTTATGTGTATAATTTTCATTCCTACACACATATCCTATAGAACTATATCTCCATGCTTTCTAAGACATAATTTATAATGTCTCAGTTATAAAATTGTATATTAAGAAAAGAATACAAACCTTTTGTATAGGAGTCACATAAGTACGTGGTGTGCTCTCTGTCATGCATTTTCCATATAAATCCTTCATACCACAGCCTTAACTCCTCATATATTCTGTGGCCCCCAAAGAAGGGTTCAATCTTAAATACTGATTGTAGACAGGATCTTTGGAGAGAGAAGTGAATGATTTAAGAATAAAAACAGACATTTCATCTTCATCCCAGAAAAATAATCTATATCCACATAGTAAACCATACATAATTGTTCCTAGAAGCATCATCTACAGTAGCCAAGAATTTGAAACAGACAAAATTCTTCTAAAATTAGTGAAATATTCAAGTACGATACAGGCAACAAGGTAAGTGGATATTTAAAGCATTTTACTGATTTGAAAGAAGTCAGGTTTGATAAAATTAGGAAAAGATTACCAAGGACATGACTACATCCCCTTTGCTTTCTAAGCACCTGTGTGCTTTTCTAACTTAAGCACTTATTTAGCAAGAATGACATCACTTGGAGAAGCAGGAGAAGATAGAACAGTGCAGTAAAACTAGGAAAGAGGGGCATGCAGTTGAAACGATCACAGCTATTACAAAAATTGTACAAAACAACCTCATTATGGGCTATGACCATAGTGTGTCTGAAGGTATCAGCATGTATTCGACTGGTGTTCTTTCTGGCAGGAAAAGTGGGATTACTGAAAGCTGTGAATGAGACTTTGTGCTTTCCAGGCTCATCTCAGACACTGAGCTAACTGAGAATTTAAATAAGGTTGGTCAGAAAATCTTTTAGAATTAAAAATGCTTCAACGTTTTTATACTTTCTAGGTGTAGAAACTCACTTCTGAGTACTTATGCTTTCCAGACTCACCACAGACACTGAGCTAACTGAAAATTTAAATAAGCTGACCCAAATGTGTTTTTTATAATTATAATTAAAGGAACATCAAATGGGTGAATAAATTAGATCCCAGTGAAAACAGATTTCTCAGCTCTAACATTCGATTAGCCAATAAACCTTTCTTCATACTGTGCTATCCCTATGATAACTCACATACGCCTGCCTCGACAGAAATCACATTATCATGTACATTCAAGCTATGCCATTTGAAGCAAAAGACATAGGTGGGATAACCAACCAATGTCTAATTTTATTTTTCATGGTGTGGTGGTATTTTCTTTCTGCTGTAACAAATAAAGCTTGCGTGAAGATCAGAGAAGCAGAGCAGTTAGCCACTAGTTCTTACCTCAGGTCAAAGGGGTGATCCTGTCCCTACAAATCCTCAGACTGAAAACTGAGTTCTGGTCTTATCCTCTCCACCCAGCTCTCTCATCCCTGTCTCCCCCTCCCTCATGTTGGGATTAAAGACGTGTGATCCCAAGTGCTGGGATCAAAGGCTTGAGATCTGTTCCTTTTTTAGACTGATTCAATCTCATGTAGCCCAGGGTGCTCTTGAACTCACAGGAAACGTCTACTTCCCAAGTGCTGGCATTAAAGGTCTGTGCCACCACCACCTGACCTCTATGGCTAACTGTGTCTAGCTCCACACTCTGATCTTCAGGCAAGCTTTATTTGTTAGATCACAAACAAAATAGCACCACACACGGTTAGCTAACAAATGATATTTTCCCAGGTCTCTGACTTCATTTTAGTTACCTGGTCCCTGAAGGTGTTTATGTATCATTAATTCACATTTCAGAAGAAATTTGCCACATAACCATCTGCTAATGTAATAGTGAAATAGCAAATTTATAGTTGCTTATATGAGATCAACTTACCTTGGAAATTACACCTGTTGTCTTTCCTGGTTATCCAGAAGTATAAATTCTGTATTATAGCATCCTGAAGCTGAACTTTAAAAAGATGTTCGCTGATTTAATTTTGTACAGGATGTAGAAAAGTATTTTCTAAAGACTGGGAATAATTAGTGTCAACTCCCTCAAGAAATTGGAATCCCAGGAGATAAGGTCTATGAGGAAAATGTTAACAAATTTTTATTACTAGATTTATTAGACTCTAGATCATAAATAAAATTTGCATAGATGGAGATTGGGATATCTCAACATTAGAACTCACGTGCAGTCCAGATTCATTCCCCAGCATGCTCACACAAAAGTCTACATACAATAGGATATTTTGGCATATGTATAAATTGTGAAAATGTTCAATCTAATTAACATATTTGTATTTTGTGATGACAACACATGAGACCTATGCTCTTAGACAATTTCTTGTATATAAAATATTATTAAGTAGAATCACCTCGTTGTACAATAGATCTAGAGAATGTAGCAGAATTACTGTTTTTGGAAAATAATATTGAAGACTGAGTCAAATAGAAGTGTCTAAAATAAAACCCTTGCTTCTGTTGCTAGAAGTATTCTCCATCCCACTGGTCCCCCAGACTGGTTTTCTCCACCTGCCTGTTCCTGAAGCTGATTATGAATAGTCATTCTGAGGCTTACTATTACTTACATACTCTTTTGCCTCATAGCTCAGGCTTATTATTAACTAATTCTTACATCTTAAGTTAACCCATTTCCATAATTTTATATTTTACCATGAGACTCATGGTTTGTTACTTCACATCTCTTGCTTCCTTGGTGGCTGATGACATCTGCCTGAATCTGCCTTCTTTCTCCCTGCATTCAGATTAGTTTTCCTGCCTAACTATATTCTGCCCTGTCATAGGTCAAAGTAGCTTCTTTATTAACCAAAGGTAATAAAACATATTTACAGCATACATATCTCCATATGTAATATATGCACTTTCTATAGATAGAATTTTAAAATAAAGACAATATTTTTAAAAACTTGATTTAAATGTGCAGCCACAATTACTAGAGACTGAGATGGCTGGAAGAATTACCAGATGTTGGAGGACGAATATTAAAACACAGATAGATAGAAAATAATATGTTCCAATAATCTTTAGCTCTGTAATATCTTACCAATCAGTGTATCTAAGGTATATATCATTTTCTGTCATTTATCATCATGCACAGGATTGATTTTAGTAGGAGAAACCAAGCCTCAGAAAACAAGGACAATAGAATATGTTAGAATCACTTAATGTGTCTGAATGTGGGAAATCAATTGAGATACTCTGGAAAGAGCAATGAGGATGATATTTTGTATGTGATTACCATACAAGAAGGAGGAACAGTTTTATGTTTGGAGAGTGAGAACACTTTTGACCCCTTTGCAACTTGAGAGAGAGGAACCAACACCTCATCATTTAGCTATTGTTACCACCTTGTTTGGGTTCTGACATGTACTTCCCTCATTATCTCCACAGTGATTTTACAACCTAAATCAGATCATAAATGTTCTTACTCAAAATTCCTGGGTCTTATGATCAGAATCAAATTTGAACCTATTTAGTCTGGAGAGCTCTGGAAACTCCAGGCTACATTTATCCTCCAGAATTCTAAGGCTGAATCCAAGTCACACATGCTGTGCCCAGCCCAGTGTGGTAAGTCTCTTGGATCCTATTCTTCCATAATCCAAAGATCCCAGTGACCCGCATCTCTGAAGACAAAAGCAATTCCTTTGCTGGATGTTTGTCTCAGTTCTTCTCTTCCAGACTGGCCTATAGTGAGTACTACCTTCTAGGTGACGTAATTTATGATCTCTATAGCCATGTACAGGCACCTGCTTGATGCACAGGTCTTGTCAAGGAGGTTGTGCATCAGTCTTGTTGTGCTCTCCTATACCTGAGGACTTACCAATGAAGAACTATTAACCAACAACACATTATATTGGGTTCTTTTGGAGACAGCATCATTGATGACTTTTTCTGCAATGTCTCAATTTTGGTGAAGATGGGGTGTGATGTCAGGGAGAGTTACCCATCTATGATGTGCTTCTTCTGGACCCTAATGCCAATACTCCCAACCTGCTCATCATGGTCTTCTGTCTCTTCATTATTGTTGCCATTCTGAGGATCCACTTCAGTCAGGCCCACCTCAAGGCTTTCTCCACAAACTTCTAGCATCTCATCTCTGTGAACCTGTACTGTGGCTCCATTCTCTACATCTACTCTTGCCCAAGTTCCAGTCACCCTCTGGAGAGGGACACAATGGTGTCTACCTTTTCTGCTGTTTTATTCCCAAGGTTGAACTCCGTGATCTACAAACAGTCTTGAAGAATAATGATGTGAAGGAAGCTCTGGGAAAAATCTTCAGTTAGCTCCTTGTGAAGTCTAGGTTGACACATGCTTTGTGAGCCAGGACTACATGATAACAAACTACATGGGGCTTTTTGAAACTCAACAGAAGATGTCTCATTAGTGTACATGTTTTTTTAGTAGTGTAACAGTTTTGTCTTTTAATATAACTTTGTGGATTTTATTGTCATGTCTTCATTTATGTACACAAGTGTATACAATGTACTTTCTCTCATTTGCTTCGTATTAGTTGCTGAGAAATTGAACTTCAGTCTGCTATCGGCTATCAATTTACATTATCAATGCGGTTTTAAAACACAAAATTTTGTAATTGGATGTGAAGTAGGAAAATTTATAGTACTTTATTATTGGATTGGTGCTTATTTATTCTCCCTCCTAGTACTGATCCAGCTCTTGTCCTTGCAAATAGGTATTGTAGATATATGAAGGAAACACCTTATGAATTATTAATATGTGTACAGCAATCTGCAATTTCTCATAGATACTAGATACTGGTAGGGATTCCTTACTGAACAAAAAATGTGTAATGTCAAAACTGGTTTTGGGGATGGAGGATGACAATTATGTATGAGAGAATAATTGTAGATAAAAGGCAAGATGAGAAACTTGGAGATAGTTTACCTGATGGAATGAACTATTTTTTATTGGCTGTTTTTAAATTTTACTAAATATATAAATGTGCTCATTTTGTCAATTGTAAAAATAAAATCTAATCTCTGATAGAGAAACCCCCTTTTAATATTTGATCTAGAAACATAATAACTAACCCTGCTAAGCACTAAATTTTAAGTATAGTATTTTAAATGTTGTGTCTAGAGCATTGTTTCATTTATCTGAATATAAGTAGAATCAGCTTGAAAAGGCAGCAGAGGATTTGCTTTAAGATATTGGCCCACACTATCCTAAAATATCATCCGGTGGGATTCTAAAAAAAAATCACTATATAACATGCTGATGGATCTACTGCATTTATTGATGGAACTTAGCTATGAATGCGATTATAGTAGGTCCTTGAAGGACGCTTAGGCAAAGGCTTCTGCCCTTTGGTATCCGTTTACTAGGGACTTAAGGCACTGAATTCATGTGAAGGTGCTGGCTCAGAGCCAGGGGTACCAACTACTTGATCTCCAGGATTTCCCATGGCAACATAAACAGCTTTGTTAGGGCTGGAAATGCTCTGAGAATTCCCCTGCTTGTCCCTAAGAAACAACCAGGGAGCTGCTGGATCTGGACAGATACAAGCTAAATGACCTTTTTTCTCTTTTATCTTAAAGTCCCCCCCCTCATTGAGCCATTTTAATATGTGACCTGAGAAGGGGTCCTGTCAAGTACCTACTCTACCTAGGAGACTACGCACTAGCTAGGGTGATATGCACCTAGGACTCATATTTGTTTCTTACATTTACAAAGGGTTTTAGTGCTACTTTTGGCTGCACCTCATAATCTCAACAACTCTTAAAGTCTTTATCTAATACTACATTGATATAAAAGATACGTGCTTTAAAAAGTGTGCTTCTACACATTTCATTTATGCTTTATTACAGAATTTATTGGAGGTGGCACCGTACTAAAGAAAATCCTACACACCCAAGAATCTTAGCAGTCTGAATCTTCTCAGGGAGCAGCAACGATGTCTTGACAAACTTAAAATTAAAGTATATCCTTTGAAACTGTAATTTCTTTCTCTTAAATATTTCAGAATTAATGAACAAGAAAAATTAAGAGACAAAATATAATATTGAAGAACATTAAATAATCAAGTACTTTAAACTATAAGTATTGAAATAAATTATGTTGCACACAGTATAAAATAATAAGTACAAATCATTTGCTCAACCTTTCATGGTTTAGCGGATCATTTCTAGAATTTAATTGAAAGGTCCAAACATGTGAGCACACGCAAAACTGAATTACTGGGACAATAAATTAACACAGCACTTAGCAAAAGGGGATAAGCTTCATGTGTGTGGTCGTATTGTCTGTGTTGCTTTTTTGAAGGCCTCTTTGACGTCTTTGTTTCTCAGGCTGTAGATGAGAGGGTTGAGCAACGGATTAACTACAGTGTAGAAGAGGGCAGCCACTTTGTCCTTTTCTAGAGAGTAGGTTGAACTAGGCCTTGAATACATGAAGAGCAAGGAGCCATAGAATAGCATGACAGAGACCAGGTGAGAGGCACAGGTGGAGAATGCCTTGCATCTTCCTGAGGCTGAGCGGATCCTCAAGATAGCCAGGAGGATGTTGAAATAGGAAACGAGGATGGCAAGAATGCTGGAGAGCACAGTGAAGCCCACCACACCCAGGAGGACCTTTTCATAGACACGGGTGTCTGTGCAGGACATTTTTACCAACGGTGGTGCGTCACAGAAGAAGTGATCAATAATATTTTTACCACAGAAAGTTAGCCGGAAGGTGTTAGCAGTATGGGCTATGGCATTCAAAAACCCTCCTATGTAACAGCCAGCCACCAGCCCCGTACAGAGAGAAGTAGACATGATGCTTGAATAAAGCAATGGGCTACAAATTGCTGCATGGCGGTCATAGGCCATGGCTGCCAGCAGATAGCACTCAGTGTAGGCTACAACACAGGAGAAGAATAGCTGAGCCCCACATCCAGCCAAGGAGATGCGTTTGTCTTCTGAGATACAAGTGGCCAATATCTTTGGTGTATATACAGAAGTATACCAGAAATCCAAAAATGATAGATTGCCGATGAAAAAGTACATAGGTGTATGTAGTCTAGAATCAATACGAATTAAGACAACCAATGTCATGTTCCCTGATAGTGTCAACAAGTAGATGGTTAGAAATATTCCAAATAGAATCAGCTGCCAGCGGGGGTTTGCTGAGAAGCCAACCAGGATGAATTCAGTAAGGACGGTTCGATTGTCCACCTTCATGTCCCCAGAGGAGAGCCTGGTCATCAGTAAACATTGAATTATGATAACAAACATATCAGGTAGTTCAGAAATTACTAGGAAGCCTAATAGATTTTAGTTACTATGTTGGATTATAGACTTTTAGTCTGTCATTTTGAAAAATCCTTGCAATTGTGGTATGAATGACTTTCAAATTAGGGATTTTATATAGTAGCTTTAATACAGGGCCTGAAATAGATAAGATAGATAACTTATAGAATTTTCAATAAACAACTGGCCTCCTTTCTGATTACATAAAGAATATATACATGAAAATGCCCAGAAGAAAGTTTTATCAGTAGTCACCACTTATAAAACTGAAATACTGTGAGCTGGACATGGTCTCATAGACTTATACACAGGTTACTGAGACAAGAGTATCCTAAATTCAGGTTAATCTTAAGGTTTTATAGTATCTCCAACAGAAAATTCACACACACACACACACACACACACAAATTTAGTATCCTTTCATAATTAATTGAGAATATCTCATGTGTCAAGAGTTAAACATTTATACACGTTATTCCTTCTAGTGTAGCAAATTGAAATAACACACATATGAATCATTGAATTATATGATTTACTTAATTTTCATAATTCTTATCATCTTTGCATAGCTCAAGTGGCATTTCATACTTCACAATGTAATTGGTGAAACCCGAGTGTGTAGAATGTAAGCAACCAGTCACACAGCCAAGTCATCAACAAAACAGATATTTAAGTCTTGAATCAGCTTACCCAGGAGTGTGTGCTGAGAAACTAGCTCTGACTAAGAAACATAAAAAATTTCAGTATGCTACTGTGCCATAGACTATAAACAACTGTAATGACTGTTTCAAACACTAGGAAAATATTTTGCACATTCTCCCATGCAAGAGTATTTAATGGGGCTAGTGAGCTGTCTCATTAGGTGAAGTATTTTGCAGCCAAGATCAACTTTGGCCCTCAGGAACCATTTGGTAGGAAGAGAGATGTGATTCTTTTCCAAGTTGTCCTCTGACCTCCATATTTCTCTCTCCTCTCTCTCTCTCTCTCTCTCTCTCTCTCTCTCTCTCTCTCTCTCTCTCTCTCTCTCTCTCTCTCTCTCTCTCACACACACACACACACACCCCTGTAATAGAAATGTAAATAAAATGAAAGAAAATATGAATGCTTGAGGACATGATAGTGTTACATTTAATCCAGTTATAATGTTACACACTGTATCTGAATAGCAATGCTACATAAATTTGCAGTTTTTAATAAGTTTTGGGGGGGGTTCCAGTAAAAATTAATTTAAATTTGAAATAGTGGAGAAAGGAAGTAAGAAAGGAAGTCAAGAAGATAGGGAAGCCAGAAAGCAGGATAGGAAGAAGGATGGCAGGATGGGAAGATGGAAAGAAGGAAAGAAGGAAGGAAGGGAGGGAGGGAAGAAGGGAGTGAGGGAGGAGAGAAGGAAGTAAGGAAGAAGAAGGGAAGGAAAGAAAGGAAGAAGGGAGGGAGGGAGAAAGAAAAGAAGGGAGGAAGAAGAATGGATGGGAGATGGAAGGAGGGAGGGAAGGAAGCCATGCTCTCAAAGACCATTGTGTGTCCTGTATGATTATTTACCCATGTTCTTCCAAATTTTGTCCATGGTTACTCTAAAGCTATAATCCTTTTACAAAGTAAAATCACTTACTTGTCATTTTATTCCAGCTGATGTGAGATACAGAAGCATTTGTCAGGCATTTTCTTATGTAGCAGATACTAAACACCAGGAAGAACTTTTTATTTTACTTTTTGCTTGTAATATATTGAGGAGCTATGAACCATGAAGTTAGAAAGTTGCTCTCACAAAAATTCTAAGAATTCCCCAAATCACAATCAAGATCAGAACCACAATGAAGAGGGGATTTTTATTTCTAGCTGCTAAGGCAGAATGACAATCCAGAAACTGATAGAGGTTGCTGATGGTTTTCAATTTTCAAATATTCTCCTTTGAGCAAAGCCAGTCACTCTTGTCACTAGGAGGCTGCACTCATTGGTCTTATGTGTCCTCTTCACACTG
Source organism: Arvicola amphibius (assembly GCF_903992535.2). Classification (NCBI taxonomy): domain Eukaryota; kingdom Metazoa; phylum Chordata; class Mammalia; order Rodentia; family Cricetidae; genus Arvicola; species Arvicola amphibius. The sequence continues at coordinate 1,193,864 of NC_052053.1, read as the reverse complement.
AGGAGGCAAGACACTTGGCGTTTTCCACTAAACATAGAATTCAACCGATGCATTGTGGTCCGTGTAGCTTATGGATGTAAAGCTAGTCTACTTCTCTCACTACCGCTAAGCTATGCATTGCCCCCATTAGTGTACATGGTGCCAGCACTTGAATTCTACCCTTGAGGTTCTGTCAGCGGGCTGTAACTTACCTTGAGGCCACCACTCTCACCAGTTCTCCTTTATTTGGGAAACAGACATACTTGACACATCTGATTTGTCCATGATGTACAACATGGCACGGATGTTTCACAGTGCCAAGCTCTCTTTGTCTTGCTCCTGTACCGTGGATTTGTTGTTCTGGACATTCCCTAATCACAGGACTTTATCTCCTAACACTCTCCATAACCTCCCACTCTGCTTCAACCTCTTTTCTTTCCCTTACTCAAACATGACATTTGTGTGCAGTATCAAAGAACGTTTAGCAGAGCATTTCCTGTCCCTGTAACACTAACAGATGGACATCTTCATGGTTAATATACCATTCTCTTTTTAAGTGCCTTCAAAATGTCTTTTTCTGACTATGGTCCATCACTGATCACTTATAAACATCTTTCCTCCCTCTCATCGATAGTTGTCATCCATATGACTCTGCTCAGCTGCTGCTCCATTGATCACTATGTTGAACTATTATACACCAACTCCCATCTTTTTAATAATATATTCATTACCTGTTTCTCCCAACAAAAGTGCAGCTTCCACTGAACAAAAATATTTCCCTGTGAATTGCTTCTATACTGTGGCACTGGGAACACTTTATGAAGTAAATAAAGAGATGTATGATCATATTTCTTGAACTTGTATTTCCTAAATGATTGCTTATTTCTAATAGACAAAATGTTTAGATCTAAAATTCTGAACAGTATTACCATCAGATGTCTGACAACAGAAAGCTGTTGGGAGCTGCATATTATATCACAGCAAAAGGAGACTAAGTGAAAATTCATGCCCAGAATCTCAAATCCATTTTGAATTTTAGGTAACTTACTGATTATGCATGTTTACACAAATACAATGCACAGAAAATGTCAGAACCACTCATGATAGATAGCACACAGACAGAATGGCTTTAAAAACTGTGTGTGTGTGTGTGTGTCCTGTGCCAAGTTGCTTCAATGGAGTAAGAAAACAAACTTTAAGAGTATCTCTCTGGCATCTAAACACCAGTTCTAAGAAGGGGAAAAAGCACATGCCACAGACTGAAATACAGAGAATATTGCAAACAATAGACTTAAAAGCAATTCACACATTCTAATGTTTAACTGTTTAATGAAATACATGATGCTTCAGTACAAATATCAAATATGTACCCAAATTCTGTAAGAACATAGACTATTAAGTGAAATGTGTATGCTTGCATGTCTGTGTGTGTGTGTGTGTGTGTGTGTGTGTGTGTGTGTGTATACATCTGTATTCATATTCAGCATAGCAGTGATCTTTGGGTGACCAAGCAAGACTGTACATAATATTCTCCTGTTTATTGTAGCTGAAGTTCCAACCAGAAAAAGTTGCTTAGGTTTCCCCCATCTCAGCTACTTACCCTTTGTCTGCAAAGACAGTTCTTGGAAGTCACACAATTTTCTTTCTTTTGGTATTTTGGTATGTCTTTGTTTGACCCAATATTTATTTCCTCAATTGCCCAGTGAGGGCAATTACGTCTACATAGTAACCAGAAATAGATTTCTTCCACATAGTAATCAGAAATATAGACTTCACTCTCCAAAGACACAATTAGAGTTCACTTACAGTTTGGGGATAATGTATTAATTAGGGTATAATCAAAGGAGTAGTGCTTTATTACAAGTTGAGAGTATACAACTAAGTAATAACATAAACACACAATGTCTGAAGATAGAACTTTTCCAATTTATGCTACTTAGAATTTTCTACACTATGTCATTGTTCCGATATTTTTATTGCCATATTCTTTCCTTCTAGTACAGACTACCATCTCTATGTAGTCCTAGAAATTGATTTATGTCTCCCCTAGTTAATATTTTGAAGGCTTGACTGTCCAGTGCCTTAGATTGTAAGTTATTCTGAGACATGGCCTTTAGAGTGGTAGTTAAGATCAAAGGAGAAAGTGAGTGGACTCTCACCCAATGACGTGATATGCAAAAAGACATGAGAGACATTAGTAAACAGGTATCTTGTGGACACAGAATAGAGGAGTCATCTTCAAGGCAGGCAGGGAACCCTCAGAATAAACCAGCTCTATCAACCTTTTGAACTTGGACTTTGAGCCCTCAGAACTCTGAGAAAATAAATGCTTGTTTAGTCTGCCTAGTGTGTGGTATTTCCTTATGGAGTTCCTAACAAATTAATATGTTTGGTTATCTATACTAAAAAAATTTACGGTAGAAAATGACACATTTTATATATAAAAGTCACCTCAAATTAGTAGTATGTTATTTCACAATGAATTTTCCCTTAATTTTAATTAATATATAAAAACAGAATAAAGAAGCATATTATATACATTTAGAGTTGAGAGAGGGAAAGAAAGAGAGAAATGGAGAGAAAGGGAGATAGAATATTAACAAAAATATGTGGTCTTTTTTATTATTAAAACTTTCCATCTCTTCCCTTCCTCCTACTTCCTTCCCCTCCCCTCCACCCACACCCCCACTCCCTCCATTTCCAGGCCAAAGAGCAGTCAGGGTTCCCTACACTATGGAAAGTCCAAGGTCCTCCCAATTCCCCCCAGGTCCAGGAAGGTGAGCATCCAAACTGACAAGGCTCCCACAGAGCCCATCCATGCAGTAGAATCAAATCCCAGCGCCATTGTCCTTGGCTTCTCAGTCAGCCTCCACTGTCAGCCACATTCAAAGAGTCCAGTTGATCACATGCTCCATCAGTCCCATTCCAACTGGCCTTGGTGAGCTCCCATTAGGTCTGTCCCACCATCTCAGTGGGTGAACGCACCCCTCAAGGTCCTGATTTCCTTGCTCATGTTCTCCCTCCTTCTGCTCCTCATTAGGACCTTGGGAGCTAAGTCCAGTGCTCCAATGTAGGTCTCTGTCTCTATCTCCATCCATCACCAGATGAAGGTTCTATGGTGATATGCAAGATAATTATCAGTGTGGCTATAGGACAAGGCCAGTTCAGGCATCCTTTCCTCTGCTGCTCAAGGAACAAGCTGGGGACATCTCCTTGGACACCTGGGAACCCCTCTAGAGTCACGTCTCTTGCCAACCCTAAAATGGCTCCTGTAATTAAGATATATACTTCCGTGCTCCCATATCCCCCCTCCATCCCAACCATACCATTCCCTCAAGCTCTCCCCATCCTCTTTTTCTCCCTTCTCTCCCCCCATCTCCCTGTATCCCCACCTCATCCCCACCCCCTGTAGTAACCGAAGAAGCTAGAAAGTAAAGGGGAATTGTTGCAGGGTTGGGAAGCTACAGAGAGGGAAACAGCAGGGTACAAATGATCTATCTGAAGGAATAAGATGACAAAAGGTGGGAGCTTTTTAAGGGAAGAGAGAGATAAAAATAGAAGAAATGAGGAGGTAAAATAATAGTAGGGATGTCTTAAAATGTTATGAGGACTCCTACTATTGAATATCTTTCTGAAATACTTATATGTAGACCTGTGTCTGTGTATACATATTCATGTATAAAAGATATATTCCTATCTGGGCTGATACTGATCTTCCCAGGAGCAGCAGACTGTCTAACAAAAGCCCCAACACCAAGCATAAGATGATCTTTCTTGAGTTGTTATTGGTAAGAGTTGTCACAGAGACTTCTAATACATTATAGGCTACTACTGTTGGTTTTCTTATACCCCAGAGGTAGAAGGAAACTTCCTATGGCTAAAGAGGCCATGGACTTCAGACACAGGACACAAAAGGACCAAGATCTGGTCCAAAGGCCTCTTCTCTGAAGACTAGCTTTCATAGTACCAGAAGATACTATGTAAACTCCCATAGGAGGGGATCAACCTATAACCCTACCCTGCTAGGAAGCATGTGAACCACAAGAACAAACAACATGGAATAATAACTCAAAGGATGCAGCTGAGCCATGCATAACTTTGTGGCAACCAACAACACTGATTGAACCTAAAGTTATCTCAACAAGAGGGAAACCATGCCTGGTACTGGTACTAGTGAAGTCTTGAGTCTTTAAGGAGAACATACAACAATTTTCCTATACTAGTATATTTATAACTGCATTCTAAATATTTCTCATTATACAACACCCCTCAAACTGAATTTTTTTTTGGAACAGACAGAGACTTTCACAGAAAGGTCATCAAAATTCAGAGGTGAGAAGATTAGTCTCTATCTGATACATCAACAGAACAACTCCTGAACTCCAAAACTCAGGGATCTTTCAGAAAGAGGAAGCATAAAGATTGTAAGAGCAAGAGGATCAGAGGCTTTGCTATGAGTTTGTGTCTCCTACTAATGTCAGAAGACACAGATACAAAGTCTCATCAGTTTGATTGCCTGAATATGAACTGAACTAGTATGACAACAATAGACATGCTGAGGTGAACAGGTGAAAGATCATGAAGCCTCAACCTTACATAGAGAACTACAGGTAATTAAGGAATGCTGAGACTGGAGCAATAGTATTCCCAAAGGAAGGGCACACAAGTTGGTTATCAAATACCAAATAGTCAGTCTTGAAAAAGTAAGATATAGACTACACAGTTTGTACTTATATATTTAAGATTATCTGTGTATCTATCTATCTATCTATCTATCTATCTATCTATCTATCTATCTATCTATCTATCTATCTATCATCTATCTATCTATCTATCTATCTATCATCTATCTATCATCTATCAATCTATATCTATCTATCTATCATCTATCTATCTATCATCTATTTATCTATCTATCTCTATCTATCTATCTATCAACAAGTGGGAGATAAACACGTGTGAAATAAAATAAGAAGGCAGGACTGACTACTGGGGATTAAAGAATTAGGTGGATGTGGGGTGGGAGAAATGTGGAAGAAGAAAAAGTAGTAATTGGATTTACTAAAACTAAAGAGTCCTGAAAAAGTCTTATAGAAACACACTAGGTAATAAGCTAGTTTCAACATGCAAATAAAAAAAGAGTTTGAATAAAGCTACCCAGCAAAGGTGGAAAATGCTACACATAGTTACTTGGGTCAATTAAACAAAAACCACCATACAAGGGACTGAACACCTTCCCATGACTAATTGGTCAAGGAAGCCCCAGTGGTTCCCAAAGCATCACAGACTATTCCCATCACTGAGGGACTTGATTTGATTCCATTGACCAATCTGTCTGTTTTTAAGCCAATACCATGCTATTTTTATTACTATAGCTCTATAGTATAATTTGATACTATATTTGTATCTTGAAGTCAGGGATGGTGATACCTCTGGAAATTCCTTTCTTGTGCATGATTGTTTTAGCTATTTTGTTTTTTTTTTGTTTTGTTTTGTTTTTCCCATATGAAGTTGGGTATTTTTTTTTTAGCTCTATTAAGAATTGTGTTGGAATTTTGATGGGGATTGCATTGACTCTATAGATTTCTTTTGGTAAGATTGCCATTTTTACTTGTTAATCCTACTGATCCATGAGCATGGGAGATTTTCCATTTTCTGTTATCTTCTTCAATTTCTTTCTTCACAGACGTAATGTTATTGTCACACAGTTCTTACATTTGTTTGGTTTGAATCACCCCAATATATTTTATTTTATTTGTGGCTATTGTAAAGGGTGTTGTTTCTCCAATTTCTTACTCAGCCCATTTATCATTTGTATATAGGAGGACTACAGATTTTTTTGAGTTAATCTTGTATCCAGCCACATTACTGAATGTGCTTATGAGCTGTAGAAATTCTCTGGTAGAATTTTTGGGATCACTTATTTATGCTATCATATAATCTGCAAATAGTGAGAATTTGACTTCTTTTCCAATTTGTAGTTCCTTGATCTCCTTTTGTTGTCTTATAGCTCTAGCCAGTACTTCACATATTGTACTGAATAAATTTAGAGCGAGTGGACAGCCTTTTCTTGTTCCTGATTTTAGTGGAATCATTTTGAGTTTATCTGCTTTTAATTTGATGTTGGTTGTCAGCTTGCTGCTTATTGTTTTTATTATGTTTGGGTATGTTCCTTATATTCCTGATCTCTTTAAGACCTTTATCATGAAGGGGCATTGGATTTTGCCAAAGGCTTTTTTAGCTCTACTAAGATGATAATGTTTTTTTCTTTCAGTTTGTTTATATGGTGGATTGTAGTAACAGTTAAACCATAGTTAAACCATCTCTGCATCTCTGGGGTGAAGACTAATTGGTCACAGTGGGTGACTTTCTTGGTATGTTCTTGGATTTGGATTGCCAGTATTTTATTGAGTATTATTACATCAATGTTCATGAGGGAGATTGTTCTACAATTCTCTTAGTTGATTCTTTGTGTGGTTTGGTTATCAGGGTAACTGCGGCCTCATATAAAGAACTTGGCAAAGTTCCTTCTGTTTCTATGGTGTGGAACAATTTGAGGAGTATTGGTATTAGACCTTTGAAATGCTGATAGAATTCTGCACTGAAACCTTATGGCCCTGGGATTTTCTGGTTTGGAAACTTTTAACATTTTTTTCTGTTTCCTTAGGGATTATAGGTCAATTTAAATTGTTTTTATGGTCTTGATTTAATTTTTATATATGGTACCTATTAAGAAACTTGTCCAATTTTTTAGGTTTTCCAATTTTATGGAGTAGAGATTTTTGAATTATGACCTTCTTGATTTTCTCAAATAACCAACTCTTTGTTTCATTGAATCTTTGTATTGTTCTCTTTGTTTCTTATTTACTTTAGCCAGGAATTTGATTTTTTCCTGCCATCTACTTTTCCTGGGTGAATTTGCTTCTTTTTGTTCTATAGCTTTCAGGTGTGCTGTTTAGCTACTATCGTATGGTTTCTCTAAATTCTTTATGTAGGTACTTAGTGCTTTGAACTTTCCTCTTGGCGCTGCTTTCACAGTGTCCTACAAGTTTGGGTATATTGTGTATTCATTTTCCTCGAATTCTAGGAAGTCTTTAATTTCTTTATTTCTTCCTTAACCCTGTAGTGGTTCAGTAGAGAGTTGTTTAGTTTGAATGAGTTTGTATCCTTTCTGAAGTTTTTCTTGTTGAACTCTAACTCTAACCCATGGTGATACGTAAGATACAAGAGGTTATTCCAGTTTTTCATATCTGTCGAGATTTGCTTTATGACTGGGTATGAGGTTGGTTTTAGAGGAGGCTCCAGGAGGTACTGAGAAAGAAGGAATATTCTTTTGTATTGGGGTGAAATGTTCTGTAGATGACTGTGAAGTCCATTTTAGCCATAATATCTGTTAGTTCCCTTATGTTTCTTTGTTAAGTTTATGCCCGGCAGACCTGTCCATTTGTAGTCTCTCTCTATTAATTTGTGGAACTTGATATATGGTTTAAACTTTTGTAATGTTTCTCTTACAAATATGTATATTTATATTTTATAAAGATCTTCTATTTAATCATGCACTTCATGGAACCAACAGCATGTTGGTATTTCTAAATACCTATTTACACAAAGCAATTGCTGCATTGCAAATGTTTAATGAAGTGGTATGTCTCCACTGTTACTGATTTTTGTGTTATACATAGGCTAGGTGATAATTATCCTGATAGCCAGGGATAATCAACACCTTTTCTGTAGCCTGGTGATGCAGCTCATTTCTCTTCTTGATGTGATGTTCTTACAGTTATTGTTATGTGTCTCTTTACTGGAACACAGATTAAACCTCAAGAATGAGGGGATAAAATCTATACTTTTAAGGATAGATAAATAACTCATTTAAAATCCACATTCTACATTTCTTTGAAGATCTTCCTTGAGGGGTTTTCTTTTAGCTCACATACTGTGAAGGATACATGTAATAAAAAATTTGTAGGATAACTTTTGGTCTGCTCCTGTTTCTTCACCGTGCTTTCTACAAGTTTGCTACAAACACTGGCAAAAAGCTACTAGACTCTGTTTATTATGGTGGGCAGGGGAATAAAAAATGCTGGTATCAGTTTAGTTAATATGACTACTATGGGTCTGACATATCATTGGACATTATTATATTAGGAATAAAAGTCTTCATGGGAATTGGGGATTAACAGATAAAACAATGAGTAATTGATCAGAAATTAAAATAAAATGTAGAATTTTGTGAGTAAAGATATCAGGAATCCAAGACACTATATATAAGGCTGTATTTTAGGTACAATATTGAAAAACTTGTAAAAAGGGTAGGGGTAGAAAGAGGTGAAAGGAATATATTTTTAGTATGGCTTCCCATGGTATAGAGAAGCAACAGAAGGTGAAAGGGATTCTCCACACAATATTCTCAGAGACTTATATATAGTCCAGGAAAGAGAGCAAAGTATTCAAGCTGGTTTGTGCTACTCCCCAAGATATCTTTATTCATTGTGCCTTTTATGTGCTTTAGAAACCTACAGGATTGAGAATAAAGACGCCATGCAATGCTTTCTTAGGGGAAAGATATTATCTGTACCAAAAATGGCATTTCTGAACATTGAAAATTGACCAATTTTGTTTTGTTTGCCTAGAAAGATATTTGAGGATCGTTTTATTTCTGCAATAGATTTTAAACTTAGAAATATTATTTAGTACAGAAATTGGAACCTTTAAATTTATATATTACTTACATTTAAATTATAGCTTAGAAGTCATTCTGCTAATCCTGAATTACTCATTTGGATTGTAAGCAATCTCATCCTATTTTTAATCCATTAGTTAATAGGATGTACTAGGTTACATGCTATTTTGTTTACAGACTTATCTGCTGTATCTATAATAATTCTACAAATAAAATAATAACAGTTACATTATAAAGAAAAAATATACTGGATATAGTTATCAATGCATAGCTTATTGTCACAACACAGTATTTAAAGCAATATTAATGTAGCATATTTCAGTACTAGTCATCTGGAGTCCAGGCCACTATCAACTGCATTCTATACTCATGCAAGATTGAGATGAACACATCAGGATGTTTAGTATTTTCTGGATACCTCATGGAAGAATGTAACACTGAAAGAATTTGACTGAAAAATTTAGTTCCTTGCAGTTGTGGAGCCTTCATCCCTGTCCTTCAACAGCTGCCAGTCAGGAACCAGACGTTTATGCCTTGTATGTTCCTCCTCAAATGTCCCTCCATCCTCAGAAGACCAGGGACACATCTATCCAATCCTTACCAACATGGCAAAGTTCTCTGAGTTATTCAACTTGTAAGTGGAAAAAAAAAGCCTCTTCCTCCTTTAAGACCTATTGTAGGGTGTTTTCCTGATTAATTATTCATGTGGGAGAGCTCAACCCACTGTGAGTGGTACAACCACTGGCCACGTGGCCCTGGACCATACAAAAAGGTGAGCTAAGTGAGCCATAGGACTTAAGCCAGAAAGCAGTGCTTTTTTGTGGACTCTACTTAAGTTTCTGCCTGGTGCTCCTACCCTGACTTCCCTTCCTTCATGATGGATTGTATCTCTAAGCCCAATAAACTCTCTTCTTCTCCCTCCAATTATCTATTTGGTCATGTAACATTATATAACCACATACAGAAATAAAATCATGTTTGCAGATTTCAGAGTTTAAAGATGCACGTGTTTGCAGGTTCACTGTAGACGTTCTTCAACTGTAAATTGTGGAAAGGAAAGATTCATACCTATAATCTTAGAGCCAAGAGGCTGAGGCAGGGTAATCTTGAACTTGCAGTTTGTAATGGCAGCATAATGAGAACTTGTTTTAAAAAGAAAAGGAGGGAAGAAAAGAAGCAGAGGGAAAGGAAGAAAATTTCTCTCCATCATACTTATCGACCACTAGCTGGAGATAGGACCAAATACAAAGACCTAGAGAGAGACAATATGCAGAGAGTGAGAGACCTAAAAACACTCAGCCCTAAATTGGATTTCTCCGTCAAATCCCTCCCCTCATGGTGCAGGAAGAGGAGTCAGAAAGACAGTAAGAGCCAGAGGGGATGGAAGACACCAAGAAAACAATACCTTCTAAATCAACATCTTATGAACTCACAGAGACTGAAGCGTCATGCATAGGGCCTGCACTGGTCTGCACCAGGACCTCTGCACATATATTATGACTTCCAAGTGTAGTTCAATTTTCTTTTATTCTAGTCACACACTGGAACAGCAAAATTGCCGCGCACCGCGCCCCCGTGTCTGCGTTCATGCTCTTTTACCCAGTTACCCAGCTTCGGGCAAGGGGGCTGGAGGTTAAAATACACAGATACACACAGTGACCGAGAGACAGCGACACGGGCCATCCTTGAATTCTCCAAGAATGCCCCCTTTATTGTTTTCAAAGGCAGATTATATAGAGATAGCCACGCCCCAGCCAAACCCACCAGAAACCACTCTCCTGCCATCAGGAACTCCTGAAGGTCTTGTGCTCAGAGCAGATGTAGGCAATCAGATCAGGGGATTACAAGAAATTCAGGATCTGGGGTCTCACTGCTCCCAACAAAAAATATTGATGGTTGTTTCACTTCTTACTCTTTTGACTTTTTTTTTCATAGTTTATCTTTTTATATTAAAAAATTTCCATCTCCTCCCCTCCTTCTCCCCCTTCCCTCCACTCCCCTCCACCCACACTCCCTCTCCCTCCCTCTCCAGGCCAAGGAGCCATCAGTGTTCCCTACTCTATGTTCAGACCAAGGTCCTCCCAACTCCCCCCAGGTCCAGGAAGGTGATCAACCAAGCTGAGAAGGCTCCTACAGAGCCCGTCCATGCAGAAGAATCAAAGCCCATCGCCATTGTCCTTGGCTTGGGTTTCCAGGGGGATGCCCCCAGCTAGTTCCTTGGGCAGCTGAGGAGAGGGAGCCTGAAAAGGCCAGTTCCTATAGCCATACTGATGAATTTCTTGCATATCACCATAGAACCTCTACCTGGCAATAGATGAAGAAAATGACTGAGCCCCACATTGGAGCACCGGACTGAGCTCCCAAGGTCCTGATGAGCAGAAGGAGGGAGAATATGAGAAAGAAAGTCAGGACCGTGAGGGGTGCATTCACCCATGGAGACGGTGGGACAGAACTAATGGGAGATCACCAACTCTTTTGACTTTTTGGACTCTTTTGGGGATCTAGCACCTAGCTCCCAAATAAATTTCACATGGAGGGAGTTTTATTCTTTCGTATAAACACCTGGTCTTGCTTGGCTTGTTTCTAACCAGCTTTTCTTGTCTTAAATTATGTCATCTACATTTTGCCTCTGGGCTTTTCCCTTTTCTTCTGTGTATCTAACTTCCATTCTTGTTTCATGGCTGCCTGTGTGGTTGGGTGGTTGGCCCCTAGTAAACTCCTCTCCTTCTTCTCTTTTGTTTTTCCTTGTTCCTCCCAGATTTCTTCTTTTATTTATTCTCTCTGACTGCCAGCCTTACCCACCTTTCTCCTGCCTTGATATTGACCATTCAACTCTTTATTAGACCATCAGGTGTTTTAGACAGGCAAAGATTCACAGCTTCATGGAGTTAAAAAAATCAACATAAAAGAATGCAACATATCTTTGCATCATTAAAACAAATGTTCCATAGCATAAAAATAACATATCTTAAAATAATATTCTACCATATTCTTTTTTGTGTGTGTTTTAATGGGATTCCTGACTTTGCAAATGAGCGGGTCTCTGATTCCTTTGCCTTCTCTTGGGCTCTTTTCATCCTTTTTGTTTGCTTCATCCAACTTTAACTTAATAGTTTTTGTTTATCTTATCATTTTTAAATTATCTCTTAGAAGCCTTTTTATTTTCCAATGAGAGACAGAAAGGGAGTGGAGCAGATGGGCAGGGAGAAAGGGAGGGTCTGGCAAGGAGGGGGAGAATAGAAGAAAGGGAAAACATAATCAGGTTAGATTATGTGAGAAAAAATCATTTTCAACGAAAGGAAAAATGTTATTTTGGCAAAGTGTTGGGCTCAATAAAATAGTGACAACCACTTGGCAATTTGTGAAATGGTTTACTATTACTTGCTAGAATGTACTATTTGGGAGAAGAAATGGGTTATGTATGTGTGTGGTGGTACAGGTGTGGGTTTTAAATCTAATGAGAGAGCTATTGGTTACCACCGGAGTACCTGTGCCCCCGCTTCATTCATAGCATTGTGCCAGGCTGGTCTCTGTGATGACTCACAGGCATCAGAGGACTGCTGAGTGCTTCCCTCCTCTTGAACATGCGTGGTGCCTTGGTATCGTGAAAGTTAGTCCTCAGGGAGGGGACATTCTGGTCAGTTCCAGACCAGGGGCTTCAGTGTCTCAAGTGCATGGTGGCTAAAGCAATAGGGAATTATCTTTCACCTTTATGGGTAGTAAAGGATAATAGCAATAGAGCCTGCTTTGGAAGTCTCATGGAGAAGCTGATTAACAACTCAAAATAAGGTTTTGTTTGCCTGGTGTGAGGGTTTTTGTTAGGTGGTTTTTAGCTCTTAGCAGGAGCATTGTAAGTCCAGATAAGAAAATTTCATTTAAAATTTGTATGTATATTTACATACAGACTTACATGTATTGCAGGTTATTTTAGGTAGTTAACGATATGAATCCTTCTGACTTTTCAGACGTCCCTACAGTGTATGAAGGTTCACCTTTCCTCACAACCTATCCAGATTTGTTTTTGTTGTGTTTGCTGATCTTTGCCATTCTGATGGAGCTACGATAACATCTAAAAGCTGGTTTGATTAGCATTTCCCTAAATTTATAGGGACAATGAACTTTTAAAAAATATTTCTTAGCATTTTTTATTGTATTTTAAGAAATATTGTGCAGGTATATGGCGGTTTGAATGATAATGGCCCCTACAGGCCCATGGCGAGTAGCACTGTTAGGACATACGGCCTTGTTGGATATGTATGTGTATGTGACTTTGCTGGAGGAAATGTGTCACTTGGGGTGGGCTTTGAGGTCTCAGAAACTCAAAGAAGGATGTAGAAATCTCAGTCACCTCTCCAGCACCATGTCTGTGTGTGCTGCCATGTTTTTTTCTTTTAATGCCATGATGATAATGGATTAAATACATGAATCTGTAAATGAGCCTATTAGGAATATTTCCTAACTGAGCCACTCTGCCAATGCAAAATAATCCCAATCAAGCCAAATCAGTCCAGATTAAAAGATATTCAGGTTAAATAAGGCACCTACACTTCTGGGTGTCCCTGAGGGAAAATGGGAAGCCCCCAATGCGACCATCTGATAGGAAGAGGGAAAGCCATGTGTTTATTTTCTGGGGAGCAGTTTAAATAGCCTGTGGGAGTGGTCTTGATCTTTTCTGCAGGGGGGGGGGGTCAAGGTTTGAGGGCACAGAGGAGGGGCCTCCAAAGATGGAGTCAGAGGCTGAGACTACACAACCCCAGTTAAATGTTTTCTTATAAGAGTTGTCATGGTTGTAATGTCTCTCCACAATAAAACACTGACTAAGACAAGGTACTAGGGCCATTTAGTGAATGGGTCATTTGTACGTGTGTGTGTGTGTTTAATTCAATTTTTTGATTTTTTTTAAAAACACATTCAGAATATTATTCATCTTAAGTTGTTCTCACTGGAGTTTTCTTTGCAGAATTTTCATGATAACTTCTCAGTCAAAATTAGAATTCCCAAGATGCAGCACACATTAGAAACATAAACTCCCTAAAGGTAGGAAATGATGTAACTTCTGGGAATTTCATGTAGGTAAATAACAATTCGTTCCAGAAATGAGACGTCCTTGTTCTTTGGAAAGAAAAGCAAGAATAAATAAGAATTAAGTCCTAGAAGACCTGGCTTCTTCTCTGTGTAGAGGCACAGTCAGGGCTGAGGATGGCTGCATTTTGAGAGGAAACCCAGTTTATGTTCTATTTTAAATTTCATTATTTTTGTTACCTCCAAAGAAGAAAGAAACCCATTTGAATGTAAGTTTAGGTCACCTTCAAAATTCAGTTTTGTCTCTTTGTTTATTCTTTAAGAGGTGTGAGGTGCATTAAATGGATTTGTAAGAAACAAAAAATGAGCCGGGCGGTGGTGGTGCACGCCTTTAATCCCAGTACTCGGGAGGCAGAGGCAGGCGGATCTCTGAGTTCGAGACCAGCCTGGTCTACAAGAGCTAGCTCCAGGACAGGCTCTAGAAACTACAGGGAAACCCTGTCTTGAAAAACCAAAAAAAAAAAAAAAAAAGAGAAAATTTCAAATGTGGCATAGAGAGACATAATTTATCCCATCACAACTATACTAAATTTTGGTGAGAAGTTACTCTGAACTAGAAAAAAGAAGGAAGTTACGTTAAAATTAAATCAGTCTTCATATACACAAAACTGATACCTCTTTAGGTCACACAGGATGGGCAAGGAAAGTTTCTGGGCCTCTCTTTGTATGTGCGTGTTGTCAACTGTAAAGTTTTTCTAGGCTACTTTGTGCTTAGAGATGATCTCCTGTTGAAGATCGCAAGGGCGCTACACATGACAGCATAATTTTTAGGCAAACTTTATCCCCAAGCAGCACTTCTTTGTGATTTCCCCCATTTCTTTGGATTTAACAATCACTTCGCTATTAGGTGTACTGTTAAGCTTTGGACATTTTGTATTCTACAAAAACGTGAAGGCTTGCGTAGGGATATTGGGGGATTTTAGGTTCCCCGGCAGACAAGTCTTAATGCAGAAAGGCCAGATACACCGAGTCCAGTCAACATGATATAAAATAAAAATCTCCTAATGCTTTTAGGAAACATCTTCCCTGGTGTTTTAGACACATCCTTTCACAGTTAAGGCCGTGAGCGTTTGTTCTGTACAGTGATGATAAACCTGACGTAGGTGGGATCAAATGCACTGATCCTGAAAGGAGCTTGGGGTTGGCAGACCTGTGAACACTGACCAGTTCTTGTCATTGTCCCACATTCTTTGAAGCCTCAGACTCATTGGGTCATGAAAACAGTCCCACCTACTCATTTCCCACCCAGGGTGTAAAGTGACTTTGTACCTTGAATGATTTCTATAATCTTTAACTACACATCTTGGAGAACCAATTTCTTAAAAAATGAGGTGTGGCTAAGAGTTCTCTTAGCTTCTTAGAAATCTGAGTGTGGCCAACAGCGGGGGCTGACTGAGAAGCAAAGGACAATGGCTCTGGGCTCTGATTCTTCTTCATGGACGGGCTCTGTGGGAGCCTTCTCAGCTTGGTCGATCACCTTCCTGGACCTGGGGGGAGTTGGGAGGACCTTGGTCTTAGCATAGAGTGGGGAACCCTGATGGCTCCTTGGCCTTGAGAGGGAGGGAGGGGAGGTATGGGTGGAGGGGAGGAGAGGGAAGGGGGAGAAGGAGGGGAGAGAAAGGGGAGAAGGAGGGGAGGGAGGGGGGAGGAGGAGGGAAGGAGATGGAAATTTTTAAATATAAAAAAAATAAACCATGAGGAAAAAAAAAAAAGTAAAAAAAAAAAAAAAAAAAAAAAAAAAAAAAAAAAAAAAAAAAAAAAAAAAAGAAATTTTGAAAATCTAGGGCTCTGAATTTATAACTTAGGGGAGTTTCTGCCTCCTACAGCCCACACATCTTTTATCACTTGCTTCTGTCCCATACAGAAGATTGTAGCTACTTCTTCCATTGGCTGTTGTCATCCTTTATGGAGCATTAGAACATTATTATCTGCAATTTGATTTTAGACTATTTTTAATTATAAAGACCATATGTATATACTTCCTCTTTGTTTTAAAATCTTAAAATTGCAAGTAGAGCTGAATTAAAGGTTGTGTCTCTTTTGATAATTCACGAAAATACATTTCCCTGGTTCTTTGTGCTCAGAGAAATGCCTTTTGATTTTACGTCTTTCTTTCTGAACTCTTTTCACTTTGTTCAAGAAAAATTTGAGGAGTTATAGTTAAATACAACTTCTGAAGATTTAATTCTAATATTTCACTGTAGCCATCATTTCATGAATCTTTCTTTGACATATATGTTTGAAGAAATGCCTAATTTTGTAGAATACTCACATGTGAGCCTTTGTGTATGTGTGTAAGTTTGGACATATGCTATGTGTAACTGTGCCACAAATACTTTTTCTTCTTAACATTCTCTGAAAACCTGAAATTGACTCATGTTGACAGTTTCTTAGAATGAGCCCGGCAAGGTTTATTTGCTTCTAAAGAATCAATTGCTGATAGTTCCTCAGGTGTGGCTGGGACCTTAATGCCCTTCCAGAGTTTCTCCTGAGTAATTGACTGGCTTGGTCTTGTGGAAGAGTTGTGCTGATACCCATAGCTGCTGGAAGTTAATGAATGCAGTTGCTATGCCATGTTAAAAGAGAGCACCCCCACCTCCCCATCCTCCTGTTTTTACCCTCTTCATAGAACATCTTTTACGATGTTCTCCTGGGGATGGTTAGGGCTGAGTTCCAGTTAGGGCTGAGTATATACTGCCAGTGGCTCTAGCACTTTGATCAGTCTTTGATTAGTCTCTGCATTATTTACTACCCAATGCAACATCAGCTCCCACAGCTAAGGCTAAAAGAGTCTAGATCTGTGAGTTTCAAAATACATATTTAAAAAGTGGCTATATAGATTTTATATATAAATATATAAAATATAAATGGATATAAATTGCTGGAAGGAAAATATCGCTGTTGCAGTTTCATTCTGAGACTGTGAAAGAAAAATCATTTTTCACATTATTGGGCATTGGTATTTCTGCTCATCTGGAGTGACACGTTTTACTGTTTACCCCTTATTCCATTTATTAATGCTAATTTGACATGTGTGCCTATATCAGCTATGGTCATCTTATTTTTCTATTCTTTTGTCATCAAGTTTTGTTTATCTTATGAAGAATACCATACTGTTCTGATTATTATATCTTTATCATTTGTTCTGTTATTTGTCTAACAGAAAAATTCTGGAAAAATTCTCCTCTATTTTGTTTTCAACATTTTTTTCTTCCATAGATTTTGCAATTGAGTGTTGCATTATAATTTGTGTTTATGTTTTTGGTTGGAATTGCACTGAATTTGACAAACAATTAGATGAGATTGCTAGTCCAATTAGTCTAAGAGAAAAAAAGGTTAAATGTGTCTCTTCTGGCAAAATCATAGGCATGAAAGACACTACATTTCCAAGCAGAATGAAAATCAAGTCATTGTTATGTCTAAAAGGTTGAGTTTAGACAAAATGACTATGAAGCAAACATTTGTTTACTTGAAGGCAAAATGAGTCATAGGTTAAGGTGCCATTACTTATATGTACACCACAGGTAGATGTGAGATTCTGTCCTTGTAAACCACAGATTAAGAACTGTGAGAATCCTGTTTGCCCTCATTCCGTTTATTGATGCATGTGTCACAAGTTGAGACTGTTCCACCTAGTCAAGGCAGCTTAGGTCTTCCACAAATAAGGCAATACTTCAGCTATGGATGTAATTTCAAACACTGAAGAATAGAGAGACTAATATTAAAAAAATAAAATTTCTCACTAAGGAAAGAGCATAGTCACTGACAAGAATAAGCTGCTATAATCCTGAAAAAATGCAAAATATCCACTTGAAAAACATCACTTTCTTCTGATGTTTTTAGGAGTTTATCTGTGTCTGTCACCCAGCTTGATACAGACCAGTGAGAGTTTGCTTTCCCAATAAGAGCTTGTTTTGTTTTGTCCTCTGGAAGGAAATGTATCTTTACCACTGAGATTTTTATTCATACATTTATCTTTTCAATTTATTTAGTCATTTCTTTGCTTCATTGAGCGTTCCATAAGTTATATTTTTAATTAAAAACTTTACAAACAACTTTTACAACTTTCTTTTGCCAGACTGAGAATGGAACTGGGACCTTAAGCATTCTTGACTTTTGCTCCACATTCTGAGTTCTTTTCACAGAATATATATATATGTATATATATATATATTTCTTGATGGTGATTTTAACAACTGACCTTTATAATGTGATAGTTTCCCTCTGAAACTTGTATTCAGTTATTTTTTTTTTTACTTTTCACACTGTTTATGCTTTGTTGAACAGTTCTAGATCCTTTGTAGTGCCTTTATCACCTGACAATCTCATGTGTGTATATAGTATATTTTGATTACCTCCTCCCACACATTTTAGCACCCCTCCATACCATCAGCACCTCCAACTATCTTAGTTGATTTTTCAAAGATTTCTATGTAGAATTTTGCTGAGTAATGACATTTTTCCTAGTTTTTATTTTTGTAATTACTTATTTCAAAGAGATTTGTTTTAATTTGTGTGTTTGTGTGTGTGTGTGTGTGTGTGTGTGTGTGTGTGTGCATGTACACTCATGTACACAGGTATCCAAGGAAGTCAGATGAGTACGTCAGATTCCTGGAACAGGAATAACAGCTGTCTGGGAGATTCCAAAATGGGTGTTAGAATCTGAACTGGGATCCTCTGGAAGAGCAGTGAGTGCTCTAACCACTGAGAAATCTCTACATCCCCAGTAACTTTTTATAATTCTCTTATTTTATTTTCTTCATAGCTTTTATAGAGTGTTCAAACATGTTCAATCCATAATTTCTACTAACCTCATATGACATGATCAGTGTCTACACCATATATTTTCAGGGACATTCTCCTTATTCAGTTAAATACTTTTCCAATTAGGATCAAACCTAGAGTCTGGCATTTATTAAGTAAGGTGTTGGTTTCACTCAGCTTGCACCCAAATACAAATCATTGTTTTTATGTCTAGTTTGAAAAGGTTATTTGAGAACGACATTCCAGTGAATTATTTTAAAAATTTTAATGAAAATAACAGCAATGCTTTCCCCTCTGGACTGTAAAGGCAGTGGATGATTTTACAGGTAATGTTGAACCCTTTCATACTTACACCCCCATTTTCTCTATAATATTTTAACTCATGGTTACTCTTTGGATAACACGTATGCTAGTATATTTTGTTAATCCTAAAATCCAGTGCTGTGGCTTCAGGCTGTAGTTTCTTCTCTTGTGCATTACTGAGAGACGTGACTCTCCTATAGTTTCTCATTTTTCTTTCCATAGAGACCAGCCTTACAGATGGCGTATGACAACTACACAAGGGTCACAGAGTTCATTTTCATTGGCTTGAGATACCACCCTAGGCTGCCGGTCTTCCTCTTCTTGCTCTTTCTGCTTTTTTACCTGGTTACTATGACAGGAAACTTGGGTATGATCATTCTCATTCGTGTAGATTCTCGTCTTCACACTCCCATGTACTTTTTTCTCAGCCACCTGTCATTTGTGGACATCTGCTTCTCTTCTGTTGTGGGCCCCAAGATGCTCACAGATTTCTTTGCAGAACGGAAAGTCATCTCTTTTATGGGCTGTGCCTTGCAGCAATGGTTCTTTGGGTTCTTTGTGGCCATCGAGTGCCTTCTCTTGGCATCCATGGCCTACGACCGCTATGTGGCCATCTGTAACCCATTGTTGTACTCCGTGGCCATGTCCCAGAGACTCTGCATACAGCTGGTGATGGGACCCTATGCTGTTGGTTTCTTCAACACCATGACTCACACTACAGCTGCTTTCCGATTTCCCTTTTGTGGCTCCAACATCATCAATCATTTCTTCTGTGACATGTCTCCTATCCTCTCCGTCATATGTGCAGATATACGGATCAATAAACTGCTGGTGTTCATTGTGGCAGGAGCTGTGTTGGTTGTCAGCAGCACCACTATCTTAGTGTCCTACTTCCACATCCTCATGGCCATCCTGAGGATACGCTCTGCTGAAGGGTGGCGAAAAGCCTTCTCCACCTGCTTGTCCCATGTCACGGCGGTTTCCATTTTGTATGGGACTCTCTTTTTTATCTACGTGCGGCCAAGTGCCATCTCTTCTCTGGACCTCAATAAGGTGGTGTCCGTGTTCTACACGGCGGTGATTCCCATGCTCAACTCACTCATCTACAGCCTGAGGAATAAGGAGGTGAAAGCGGCCGTGGGCAGGACAGTCACCAAGGCCAAATTCTTCCTTAAAAACTAAATTGTCATCAAGAATGGAAAGTAGGGGCCGGGTGGTGGTGGCGCACGCCTTTAATCCCAGCACTCAGGAGGCAGAGGTAGGCGGATCTCTGTGAGTTCAAGGCCAGCCTGGTCTAGAAGAGTTAGTTCCAGGACAGGCTCCAAAGCTATAGAGAAACCCTGTCTCAAGAAACAAAACAAAACAAAACAAAACAAAACAAAACAAAACAAAAACACCCTTCAACCTCCTCCCCAGAAAATAGATTTAAGGCAAAGCTGATCAATGTGATAGAATCTACCTAGATATCATCCTAACATAATAAAGTTTGCAGAATTTATAATTGACATAATTGGCACCTTTTTATCCTTCCACATAGCTTTTATTTTACTACATAAAATACATTTTATTTTATTAAATAAAATAATTAAGCTTTATTTAATCATGTACCGAATGTTAAAACTCCTTACATAAGTGTGTTTTTCCTTTTAAATATATTTATTACTGTAAGTAAAGTAAAATCTAATAAATACAGGAACAACAGATATGAGCAGTACATTGTAGCATGTATGTCCCTTTTTCCTACATATAAAATTGAAAAAAAGGGGCAGAAGACTTCATTTAGAGTGAAAGTAATTTCAATTATTTTTCTCATTTAATTTTCTTCCTGTATAATTTATTTTCACACTAGCTTTTTTGTTTGTACATCAAAACAAAACAAACAATAGTTGATGAAGTTTATAGATAACTTTACTAACTTTCTGCCAACTTGAAAACATTAAAGAGTTAAAAAAACAAGGAAGGATCTGTATTTGATCAAAATGTCTTAGGTGCTTGTATGAAATGCTCAAAGATTAAAAAAATTCTGCTTACTTTGAAAAGATAAGATTTTATTTGAAAGTGACTTTTTGAAACAAATCAGAATCTACCATGATTTTTAATTATGCTGGTTGTATATGGTATAAAATATAATTATTTCAATTATATGCTTCTTAAGATCTATAACTGAGGAGATAAAAACAGGTCAAGCATAATGTAGTGATACAAGGAAAAACCAGACTGTGGATCTATCTCAAGCCCTGCTCAAAAGGATTTCACAATGAGGTCGCTGGGTCACAACGTGCCTGGTCAGGAGACCCTGAGGGAAAACAGCATCGTGGTCCAGCATGCCTGGTCAGGAGACCCTGAGGGAAAACAGCATCGTGGTCCAGCATGCCTGGTCTTTAGACCCTGGTGTAAAACAGTATTATAGTCCTCTTTTCTTCAGAGTGCAGTCGGACTTGCTTCAAGTGTTGGGGTCACTCTAAATACAGCACTTTGCCATGATTGAGGATAGACTGGTTTGGGTTCAGACTGGTTGCTCAGGCTCTCTCAGGAGCTGCAGACCCAGACAGGTCAGAGGGCACATAAACAAGACTGTATGCTGCAGTTATCTCGGAATGAAAGCCTGGAATCTGAGCCAAGTTGCCAAGGAAACAGAAACAGTGCCAATAGGGGAACATAAAACAGATTCATATTGTAGCTAAGAAAGTTCTTCCACTTAACTTCTGTAATTTATTTTTTTAAACAATTAGATGGAGGCTAGGATGAGCAATCTCGGATATGAGTGTGCTTA
The DNA here is from genome assembly GCF_903992535.2 of Arvicola amphibius. NCBI lineage: Eukaryota > Metazoa > Chordata > Mammalia > Rodentia > Cricetidae > Arvicola > Arvicola amphibius. The sequence continues at coordinate 1,172,280 of NC_052053.1, read as the reverse complement.
CCACTTTTGGTTAAAAATAAAAGCGACTGCCTGTCACCTTAAAAACAAAAGTTATCCAAGCTTGGGCTGTACTTGACAGCAAGGTTCTTTGAGTCTCTGATTCTTTTTCAGAATTCCTGTCAACCATGGCACACACTCCTGTGTCACTGGTAATCCACTGACACTGTCACAGTGCTGGGCAAGCTTCAACTCCATGCTCACTGTCTTCCCACCTTCTCTGTCTCTTAACTGGTCTGCCACTGAAAATTTTGGTACCCAACCCTTCCGCGCACCGCGCCCCCGTGTCTGCGTTTGGTGCGCTGGCACCCAGTTCTCGAGATTCGGACAGAGACACGGGTCATCCTTGAATTCCCTAAGAATGCCCCCTTTATTGTGTTCAGGGGCAGATTATATAGAGATAGCCACGCCCCAGCCAAACCCACCAGAAACCACTCTCCTGCCATCAGGAACTCCTGAAGGTCTTGTGCTCAGAGCAGCTGTAGGCACTCAGATCAGGGGATTACAAGAAATTCAGGATCTGGGGTCTCACTGCTCCCAACACAACCAAATGTCTTTAATAATATAAAATGATAAAATAGCACGAGAGAGTCTTATATTTTCATCCTCTAGTTTGTGATTCTTCAATTGTGTAGTTAACCTGGTGTTTTAACTGTCTGATTTATTTTTTTTTTAACTGAGAACCCTTTTGGCTGTTGGAAGATACAGTCTCCTCCCCTTGCAATTGTGATAAAAATCCATCCTGTATGGGGATCAAGTTTATATTTATTTATTAGGTTCGGTAAGGTTTTCTGGCTTTTAAAAACATGACTATTTTGAACTAGGATGTCTCTAATAGAAATTCCTGCCAACAGTAGGATTGCCTAAAGAGAAAAGGACCTAGATACACTTCAGCTAGTTAATAGAGTAAAAATAGCTTATAGAGCTGGGAAGACGGCTCAGTGGGTACCGTCAGGACCCAAGTTCAGAGCCCCAGAACTCATGTAAAATTGATGCAGAATTTCACATCTGTAGAGCCAGCTTCCTTGGAAGGTGGAGACAGGAGAACCTTCCAGAAGATTGTAGGTCAGCTACTCTGCCAGTAACTATGGAGAACAATATGAGATTCTATCTCAAACAAGATGGAAAATACAAGCTAATGATTGAGTCTTTCTTCTGACCTTCTTCACACATGTACCTAAGCTTGAACATACACATGCACATACATGCACATGTACACACACACACACACACACACACACACACACACACACATACACACTCACAGATGCACAGACAAAACATGTGGGGGACTCTTAGAAGAGCTTCCAGGGAAAGCAAACACACCTGCAATGTTCCCATGGTTCCAGGCTACTCAATGATGTTTCTGAGTCACAGGCAAAGGAATAGCTATTTAGGCAGGATTTGTGTTTCTACCTCATTTGCCACCATTGCTATTGCTTCCTTTACTTGGAAAAGAAAACATAACTGTATATACCCTGTGATCTGCATTCTGCTTTCAGATGACACTCTTTCTTTCTTTCTTCCTTCTTTCTTTCTCTCTCTCTCTCTCTCTCTCTCTCTCTCTCTCTCCCCTCTCTCTCTCTCTCCCTCCCTCCCTCCCTCCCTCCCTCCCTCCCTCTCCTTCCTTCCTTCCTTCCTTCCTTCCTTCCTTCCTTCCTTCCTTCCTTCCTTCCTTCCTTCCTTTTTTTTGAGTCAGGGTTTCACTGTAGTTTTGGAGCCTGTGCTGGAACTCACTTTGTAGACCAGACTGGCCTTGAACTCACAGAGATCTGCCTGCCTCTGTCTCCCTAGTGCTGGGATTAGAGGACTGTGCTGCCACCTCCTGGTGGCAGCTGAATTCCTAATCACAGAATTTGATATTATGGAGTACTTTCATATATTGATTTTATTTTTGTACGATTTAAATGAGGAAATATACAATGCTATTTAACTGAAACTCTCAAATGAAAAAGAAACATAACAAAAGCTACTTTGTTAACTTGGCCAACAGTCAATCATATACCCACACTGATTATTGGCGTACTGAAGCTCAGCTCAGGACACATGTTCACTGGGGTGACTGGGGTGGCATTGGGGCATGACTGGTTCAACCAGTAAGGGTATTGGGTTACTTCAAGTCTCCACTATGACTGATCCTATGACTCTATATCACTGTTTCTCGGAAAATGTGCGTCTATTTCCATGTTGACCAAAGGCCAGAGAGTTGGAACTAACCTCTATTCCTTCAAGGTCGTTGTATTTCTTCCTCAAACAAAGATCCCGCCTGGATTTAGACCAGAGAGTTCTGTTCTCTCAAGGTTATTGTCAACAGGTGTGGCTAATAGCCAGGCCTTGTGCTTCCAGAAAAGAGAAGTAGATTTGCTCCTACCTCAAACAAAAGTCTAGGGATCCAACAAAGTTTCAGTTCCCTTAAAGAGACAACTTTGGAATCTACCTGGGATTTACAGAATGGTCTAGGGTGTCAGCGTGACTTGTTTTGTTCTAGCAACAGAATGTTTAACTATGGGTGTAGCCTGCAACCTTCAGTTTGTCTGTTCATTTCTTTTTATCATATTAATTCAGTTTTTGTCTTACTCCCACCTTTTGGGGTTAGGGATATTTAAAGCAATTGGAAATTAAAGGCAGGAGATTTTTCAGTACTCACTGGGATTCCCTCCTGATACTATCCTATATGTTTCTCTGTTTTACTATTTCCATTCATGTCTTCATATTCTTTACTATATTTCTAAATCCCCACGCCTCTACCCTGGCCAGAGGTATTTTGTCGAGGCTGGTCCCCGACATCTACCCACAGGACAGTTTGATCCTGGCGTCCTGGGAAGCCGTGAAGATGAGAGACACACAAAAGAAACACGTGTTTAGATTTTGTTCATTTCCAAATACATGGGTGTGGGGGACACTGCCCTTATGAGGTGTACCATTGGGATAATAAGGTGAGACAGAAAGAATCACTAGGAAAGACAGAAGCCAATTGCACTACATTTAACTCTGTAGTATAAATATATATATGGAAGAATCCCAATGTCGATTACTAAAATTTTCACATAAAATCTCAGTTTTATCTATAAATCTAAGTACCTCAGCCAACGTGCATGACTACGTTTCTCGGTTTCCCTTTAGGCTTAGACTATTACACTGTGATCAATACTAACCAATGACAGCTCTTGGTGGAAGATGAATGACATGATTGTCCAGTCTCCTGTTGTTGTTGCCGTGTGACCAAGTACAAGTGATATACACCAGCGGAATATTTGTGAGTGCTCTGGGAAATCCTAGATGTTCACGCTAGTGTTTCTATCCCTGACATATTTAAATTATCCAGGGTGTGGACTATTGGCTGGACCTTGTGTGATCATTTTGGATTATAGCAGCCTAGTCCTCTGGATCTTATAAGCGTCTTACATCCATCATCTGTGATGTTTCTCTAGCTTTAGGTTAATAAATACTCTTTCAAAATGTCTTTATACCCTGGATTTTTTTACCAACTTAGTTTTAGACTTTACCTGTATTTTATTTAGAATATTAGAGTCAAACTTTTTCTATAATAGGGTATTCACAACATGAACCATTTCACAGAACTAATGAGAATCTCTCTCTCTCTCTCTCTCTCTCTCTCTCTCTCTCTCTCTCTCTCTCTCTCTCTCTCTCTCTCTCTCATCTCTCTCTCTCTCTCTCTCTCTCTCTCTCTCTCTCTCTCTCTCTCTCTCTCTCTCTCTCTCTCTCTCTCTCTCTTCCCCTCCCCCCCTCAAGTCATCACCTGCTTGGGAAGTATCAGGTGTGTTCAATAAAGGAAGGCCTTTATTGTGAGTAGCAATTTCTTACGATGCTATTGCCGCATCTGGCCATTAGATGGCAGCATCAGCACGGAAACAACATTTAAAACGTCCTGTCCATGTTTCTGTTCTTGTATTAGGGAGATGACAGGCTTGGAGAAACGGTTTGTGTGGGCTGAGAGATCAAGCAAAGTTTAGAGTGTGCCTGTGTGCACTGACTCCCTAGTGAAAGGCCGGCACTTTGATTGGCTTATGAACTTTCCTCATCATGTAATAATCATTTAATCCTCACGGATGGGTGTTGACCTAATTATAGAGGATAAAAGGTTTCCTACGGCATGCAAAAGAGCTTGTATATACCCATCCTAGAGACACAGAGTTTAGCTCCGACTTGTCAAACATCCTTACGTGTCTGCTGCCATCCGAGCAATAACAGATAAGACAGCTCTGCTCTCTTAGTTGAAAATATCTTTCCTAGTTGGTCCTTCTCTACTTCTAAGGTGCACAAAAAAGTGTTTGCCGTTGCTTTCATTGCTCTTCCTGTAGTTGGCTATTAGAATATTGATGAATTTCTTGCATATCACCATAGAACCTTCACCTGGCGATGGATGGAGATAGAGTCAGAGCCCCACATTGGAGCACCGGACTGAGCTCCCAAGGCCCTGATGAGGAGCAGAAGGAGAGAGAATATGAGCAAGAAAGTCAGGACCGTGAGGGGTGCGTTCACCCATGGAGACGGTGGGACAAAACTAACGGGAGACCACCAAGTCCAGTTGGAATGGGACTGATGGAACAGGGGACCAAACCGGACTCTCTGAATGTGGCCGACGGTGGAGGAGGACTGAGAAGCCATGGACAATGGCGATGAGCTTTGATTCTATGGCATGGACGGACTCGCTGTGAGCCTTGTCAGTTTGGTTGCTCACCTTCCTGGACCTGGGGAGAGTTGGGAGGACCTTGGACTTAACATAGAGTAGGGAACCCTGATGTCTCTTTGGCCTGGAGAGGGAGGGAGTGGGGGTATGGGTGGAGGGGAGGGGAGGGAAGGGGGAGGAGGGGAGGAGATGGAAATTTTTAATGAAATAAAAAGAAAGAATTGAGGCTGGGAAAACCTCCAAGTAAGGTCAGTTATGCCAGGGCAGCACCGTCGACCTGTTTGGTCTTAAACATTAGGAGAATTGAATTTGTATCTTTTCTTGTCAATGTCGACATTAAAGAAAAGTGAACCGCACAGTGTGTTATTTAGACATGAGTGATTTTTTTTTTTTTTTTAATTTCTTCTCTAACTTGATTCATTCTTGGCTTTCTACGTTTCTCCACCAGATGTGTGCCTACCTGGTAGACTCAGATGAGGTAATAAAATAATGAAAATCAGTTCTAATATTTGAACTACTTACTGGATAATCAGAAAGGACTAGAGTGTCTAAGGTTGAGTTGTGGGACACATCATTAATTGGAAAGTGTGCGGCAAGGTCAGTGAGATGGCTTAATGTTTTTTGTTTTTTTTTTTTTTTTTTTTGGATTTTCGAGACAGGGTTTCCCTGTAGTTTCTAGAGCCTGTCCTGGAACTAGCTCTTGTAGACCAGGCTGGCCTCGAACTCAGAGATCCGCCTGCCTCTGCCTCCCGAGTGCTGGGATTAAAGGCGTGCGCCACCACCGCCCGGCCTGTTTTTTTTGTTTTTTTTTTTTTTTTTAAATGGAACGGCTCTGCCAGACTTGTCTGCATTTAATGTTCATAAAAACAAAACAAAACAAAACAACAATCAATAAAAAAAAAACCCACCCAAGGCAGGTATTCCTACCAGTTCTGTTTTCACAAGAAACGGGTCGGATGCTGAAGTGGCTCATCTCACACCACACAGTTTAACCTCGGTCTGCCCTGCAGTCAGTCCTCAGGGTGCTGACATCCAGAACCTTCTCAGCTCCAGTGTACTCCTTCCAAATAGAAAGGCTCGAGTCAAGTAAAGAAGAAAACGTGTGAATCCACAGATAGAGCCTTGTATTGGACCAGTCTTGCCCTTGCCACTTATCTTCCTTGACGGTAATTTTCACGTCATAAAAGCTATCCCCACCTTGTTGTTGGGGTATTGCTAATTCATCTCATGTATCTCTATATAGTCCCACTGAGATGGCTTACCTTTAAAAGTTCTTGCTGCCAAGCCTGACACCTTGAGTTTGGTCCAAGGAATGCACACAGTGGAAGAGAGGAACTCACTCTCGCAGGTCATAGTCTGACCTCCATGCGCTAGGACACACACATGCACACCAAACACAAAATTAAATAACTAAAACTATTCTGTAAAATAAAATAAAATATGATATGACAACATTAAATTTATTTAAAATAACAAAAATCATTTTAAAAAGTTTGAACGAGAGATTTGATTTTACTTCCATAGGACATTTATTTTATTTTAGATTTTAGAACAGAAATGACAATGACAATATCCTAGACAAGTATTATTTTTTCAGGATTCTATCCATTATCAGGAGAAAATTGGTTATGAATTCATCTATTATCATATAACCTTATTTTCCCCCTAAAATTGATGAAAACCATCTTATTTTAGATTGAATGTGGAGGCAACATGACCAGAATAAAAATATAACCTCAAAATTTAAATTTATACTTTGGATAGCAATAAAACAATTATTCATAACACCATGAAAACTTGTTGAATTACATAAGCAGAAAAATGTGGATATTTCAATTACTCCATTCTTTCTTTATATTACACAATGAAGACAGGCATGTTTACAATTTCAAACTATACGTAGCTTTATAAGATTCATTTAAAATATTAGAGATGTTTAAAGAACAGTTAAATTTCACAGCTCCTTATAAATAGTATGTCAGAGATTACTTATATAAGACATTGATGTCTTGTTAAAATGGAGGGAGGGCTACAACAAACATACTATGTTATCATGTTAAAAACCCAAGGTACTTTTTGGGAAACTTGATAAAGTTACAATGTAGTTTTCTACATGGAAAAAAAGTGTCCAACATTAGTCATTTAAAGTGTAAACGTAGACATAAGTTAAAAAAGAATGTATTTAAATTTTGGACTAACACATAATCATTTATTTTGTGAAACTTATAAAATGATATCTTTTAAAATATTTCTTTAAGTTATTGAGATAATAATTATATCATTTCACCCTTGTCTTTCCTCTCTTCCAGTGATGTTGTTTTTGATTTATACATTCTTTTAAAATTTAAATTGGGCTTTCTGATAATTTTATACATAAGTACTGTATTTATATCATTTCTATCCCTTTCTCTCTCCCTTCACCTTCTCTTTATCCTTTCATTCCTTCTCAAATTCATGACTTCATTCTTATTATTGTTACGTCAACATCTATGTTTATTATATATTTATTACTGTTACACTCATATATATAATTATTATATAATATGTATTATATATTCCATTTAATGCTGCCCAAAATGTTCACGTTTTTAGGTGACCGCTTGGAATTGAAAAACCTATTGGGGGCCTCAGCTCTATAGAGAGTTGATTCTCTTAAGCAGCCATTATTGCCTAAAGTTTGTCATCTAGGTGTGGGACTTTGTGAGATTTCTTCCGTCTACATTGGCATATAAACTGGCATTGTTATTATGCAAGTCTTATTCACTGACAATGTTGTTGAAATTCCATGATACAGCATCCTTGTCATGTCTGGAAGACACTCTGCCCCACATAGAAGCACCGGATTGAGCTCCCAAGGTCCTGATGAGGAGCAAAAGGAGGCCTGATGAGGAGCAAAAGGAGGGAGATCATGAGCAAGGAAGTCAGGACCGTGAGGAGTGCATTTACCCATTGAGACGGTGGGACAGATCTAACGGGAGACCACCAAGTCCAGTTGGAATGGGACTGATGGAACAGGGGACCAAACCGGACTCTCTGAATGTGGCTGACGATAGAGGAGGACTGAGAAACCAAGGACAACGGCCATGAGCATGAACTCTACAGCATGGACAGGCTCACTGTGAGCCTTGTCAGTTTGGTTGCTCACCTTCCTGGACTTAGGGGGAGCTGGAAGGACCTTGGACTTAACATAGTGAAGGGAACCCTGATGGATCTTTGGCTTGGAGAGGGGCGGAGTGGGGGTATGTGTGGAAGGGAGGGGAGGGAAGGGGGAGGAGGAGGGGAGGAGATGGAAATTTTTAATAAAAAAAATGAGGAAAAAAATAAAATAAAATGTATGTGATAATCTAAAAAAATTTAAGAACTGCAAAAAAAATAAAAGGAGCTTCTCTAACTAAGAGTGAGAGCTACACTTATATTGAGAGATTTGGATTGCAGACTTTGCAAACTTGAGTTTGAATATCCGTCCACCTTGGCAACCATTTGTTGTTTCCCAAATCTTTGTCTCTGTTGGTATACACTAATTCTCTCCAATTATTGCTTTGCTGCATTTTTTTAAGGATTGATTCTCTGAGCTGCCAGATCCAAACAATGAATTTAATATATACATAAAGACTGACTCTGCTGTTCCTTGCTGAAGTAGGTCTAACCTTGTGACAATTAATTTCTAGGAATAGGATTTTTGACCTAAATATGTTACCTATAGCACCAATGGGATTCTCAAATGCTGATAGATACATATTTGCAATTGACTGTCTTCACTAGTTTCTTTCTGCCATTATGTTCAACAAATTACTTTTGACTCATGTATTATGGAAAGGAAAACTATGTAAGTAATTGTGTGTGCTTAGATGTGTGTGTTCTCGTGTGCATGTGTATGTGTAAAAGACAGAGGTCAAAGTTGGGTGTTTTCCTCTATCAGCCCCCACATTCATTTTGGATTTAGTCTCCCAGTGAGTTTGTGGCTTTTATTTCAGCTAGACTGGCTGATGAGTAAGCACCAGGAATATGTCTATGTCCACCCCATCACTGTGAGATTACAGATGTGTGCCACAGGACCCAGCTTTTAGTTTGTGCTGAGAATCTGAACACAATTTCTCATGCTTGTGCAGTAAACACTTTAAACACTGAGCCTCCTCTCAACCCTTTAGATACTTAGTTTTGACTGATAATTTAAATACTAGTGAATTAAGTTTCAACACTAAAATTATAGGAGTTGTTTCTATTTTTTTCTGGAGGGAAGGGCCGAGAACAGAGTTTCTTAGTCTAGAGTCAATCATTTGGATTTGACCGGAACCACCTGATCTAGCTGCAGTTAAGAGTGAGCCCAGGATTGAGAAGGAAAAAGGGAACCACACAATGGTGACTTTGTATGTATTGATTTCTTTTATGTAACATGCACACACTCAATAATCATCTTGTGCAATTCCTCACTGATGAATCCATAACTTCCTTTTACATGGAGGGGATGAGAATTCTAGAGTTTTTGATAGTTGCTCCAGATCAAAAGGTGGTATTTCAGTTTGACTATCTAGAAAGACTTCTGCTATTCACATGATGAAGATCTGAATTTCACTCTCTCCTATAGCTTTCTGTTTTTAGTATTTGATCTGTTGGTTGTTGTGAATTGAATGTGTTATGTTGTATTCTGTTTTGTTTGTAGGGTAAAGAATCAAGGGCTAAGATGACAAGACGTAAGTTAATGAACAATAATGTTACATATTGACCTTTCTGCCTTTCACCAACCTGGCTGTCATTAGAACTGAGACTTCTCTGCTATCTACCACGTCCTGGGAGATGACGTCAGAGCTGAACACCAATTAACACCCAGGAAGTTTTAATTGTCCCTATTAATTGGTTTCTCTGAAACTTGTTTAGAAGTATGACAGATCGTTTATTTAGTTTTCTAATTATTTTTCTCTGGGCACCCGATAAGTCTTAATTATGCTCACGGCATCTTGTTAGAATGATCTGTAGGAATTGTTTGTCTTTGGAGACCCAGTCCTGCACTGGTAATAAGAGTTTAAATTAATGGTTTCTCTGGAGTGTTAAGTACTGTAGCCCAGGCTCCAAATTCATGAAATTTATGTAGTTATGAGAATGCTTGACTAAAAAGTATACACTACATGTGATCTGTGATGTTCCTTTTCTTTGTTAAATGAGGGAATCAAATAATAAATAGGGAATTAACCTGTTTTTCTATATAGAATAAGTTATGATCATAAGCAGGTCTAGGACCTGACCTTTCTGATGTTTTAGAGTAACATGATATGTGCTCAAAAAGGCAGGATAGAAAGGGCATAAGGACAAAGGATGGGAGTATGTTGGGGGGAAGAATGGAAGGGGAGGGAAGACAGAAAGGAAAGGAAAACAAGCTCAAATAGATGTCAAACTAGAAAGGGAATATTACATATTTTATGATTAACTTATAGTTTTTCTAAAGGACTTAATATTTTAAAGATAAAATCTATATTGTGATAATTATGAAACTCCTGATATGGCAGTGAGGTGCTTGTTGGACATGAGAGCCCATATTTCCTGAAGAAGCCAGTTAGTGGAGGAAACAGCTTTGTTCTCTCAGGGGAACACTGGCTGGCACTGTTCTAGTCTTTCTCTATTTTTATCCACATGGTTGTTTGTGAATTTATCTAGATGTTTTCGCTGAGAAATGTTTGCTAGAAAATTGATGGGTATACTATGTTTTAGATATGTATTTATATATTTATATGCATAAACATTTTATTTCTTGTGCTTGGAAAGTCATTGTGTATATACACATTTACCATAGCACACATTTAAATTATCTCAGTGGAGATTCAGAAAAGAATATTCTCATGCACTGCTCGGGCCCCAGGTTGAAGTAGGGAGCTCTAAAGATCCTATCAGATATGCAGTTTGCTAATACTTTCTTCCATTCTGTAGTTGATCCCTTTTAGTTTGGCATACTCCATTGGTCCATTTTAGGTTTTGTTTTTCTTTTTACCTAAAAATTTCCTTACGTGTTTCAACCCCCGAGTGCTACTTTAAATCTAGTAGTTCCATAGTTTAATTCTTAGAATTATGTTTTTAAGCCACTGAGTGTTGAATGTTTGATAAGGTGAGGGATATGGATTAATTTTATTTACCTCCATGTAAATACTCAGTTTTCCCCATGCAATTTATTTAAAAAAAAATCCCCTCATTTCTACAATGTGCAGTCATGGCACATTTGTTTAATAACAGATTGTATGTAGTTCTTGATTGTGTATATATTTTGTTTACCTATGGATCTATTTTAACGCTAGTGTTTTACTCTTTTGGTCACTATTACTTGATAGTTTAGTTTGGGTTAAGACTACTTTGACTCTGATATTTTTTTGTGATTTCATATAAATCCTAGGTGTTTTTCTGTTTTCGTGAGGTGTGACAGTAATATTTTTGTCATGGTGTTTCATCACAGCAATAGAAACCCTAACAGACACAGACACATAACATTTCTCTCTCTCCCTTTCTTCCCTCTATCCCCCCTCTCTTAAAAGAAGTTTAATCACTTGGACTGACAGTGCTCATTACAAGAACTGTAGACTAAGAAAACCACAGTACCAGACATGAACTTCCCTTTGAAGGCTTGGCTGGGGTAGTCCAGGTGACTCTCAAAACAATATTATCCATGTAGACCTTGGGGTTGATGGTGGACCCTTATTGCTGAAGAGACCATCTATTTAGGACATAGAACTTGGGTCTAGAGCTGGATTTGACCTGAAAGCCTCTTTCCTGTGGCATATCTCTCATGGTACCAAAGTTTACTATGACCAAAGGAAGGAAGCAATTAAAGGGTCTGAACCAGATAAAATACCTATGAACCTATGGACAACACCTATGAACAGCAATTACCAGCATGACAGGTTATGTTAAAAGGGGCAAACAGTGGCACTCCCAGGCTGGTAGTAGCCAGCAGCTGTCTAGTTGGCTCTAAGGCCCACTTGACAGAAGGAAAATCATGCATGGTACTAAAAACCTAGCTATATTTCCTCGGCTGGTGAGAGCATGGATCTTAGACTAGAATGGACTACCAGCAGTTTGCTAGAAGACTATAATTACTACATTCTGAATCTTATCCTTATACCTATAGGTAAGTATAGTGATCAGTGCTGTTGAAGAAGCTTCACTTTACAGCAAGTGAAGACCATCCCAGAAATCCAGAACTAGACAAAACATCTCCACCCATCACAGTTCCTGCTCAGGGAACATCTTAGAAGAGGGTGTGGAAATACTGTAAAAGCAAGACTATCAGGAATCCTGTGGAACAGTTTCTCCTAGAACTGTTTGCACAAACAGGACTGGAACAGTGGGCAGTGTCAACAGATATGTTAATGTGGAAGGCGAAAGTTACGTGTGGTGCTTCCCCTTGGTAAAGAACGATGAACAATTAATGCCTGCTGGTAGGAGAGTTAGACTTTTCCAGAGATGAGCCCAGTTATCAGTTGTTCAATACAGAGGGCATGCTTGTTTAAACACACACACACACACACAAACACACACTCACCATGTGCCAAATATAATAATAATAACAACAACAACAAAGAGGCTATCCATGCTTTGTTGATACCTACGGGAGACCTGCTTCTTCTGGAACTGAGACAGTGAATGGGGGTGGTGGAGAGCAGAGAGGTGAGGGAGAGAATGTGAGGATGTGAGGAGAGGAGAGAGGAGAAACTGGAGTCCTACTGTCAGGATGTAAAATAAAATAATACCTTTAATTTTAAAACACCTATCAGCTTGAGAGGGATGGCAACATGGAGGGACTTAAAAGAGGATAATTGTGAGGACTTGGAGGGTAAAAAAAGATGAGGGAATGATATAATGCCATTTCAATTTAAAATATTTAAAAATATGTTCATAATAAATATATTGATAAGGTAAGCGCAACAGATATTCAAAATGAACTGATAAATCATTACAGATCAGGCCTCCATCTTCTCTAACTGAAAATATTTTTAACAGTACCTATGATTCCTTCTACCATTTTTTTTTTAGCAAGGATACACCTGAATACATTTTTTAAAGATGCATATCAGTAAAATGGAGAGCACTGAATACAGAGTTTATCAGTTTGTTTTAGTGATTATCTGAATGTTAATAATTATAACAACTCAATAAATATTTATGAAATGCTGCCTTGCTAAGAATGAATTTAGGGCAGGGAAAAAAACAGGGGACTCACTTCCTTGGACTTGTGGTTCTGGGGACACACGGGACAAGTTTCCATCCTAAACACACGCAGATTTTACAGCATAGTAAAAAGTTGGAGATCCTTGGTTTTAGAGATTTTGACGTGTACAGATTCTCTGAGAGTATTCAGTGCATCAGAGCTCATCTATTGGAAGATGTAGCTCCCTGTCTATCATGTGGATGGAGATGCTGACCACAGACGTTGCACCACAAGATGGCATGAATTCTCCAGAAGAAGAAAAAGAAAACAAAAAGAAAAAAAAGCAAGTTCCAATTTTGTTGCCCATATAGTCATTGAAGAAGCATGGCCAAGCTCCCAGTGGCTAGCGCCTTAAAGAAAACTGGATTCGCCTGACCTGCACTACCCAACCTCTTCCCCATCCACAGAAGCCACTTCAGCATCCTTATGAAAAATGTTAAAAGTTCTCTTTGATGGCTTTCTGTCTAAGCTGTTACCTTTTGGGGGTGTGGGGGTGGGAGTAGGGTGGGGATAGGGGTTGTCACAAAAGCCTTCTATGTACCTTTTTCTCAGCTGTGAGTCTATGGTCATCAATGCCTGGACAAAGTAGCTTCTTTGTCCTTTACAGCTAGTGGGAGCACAGAGAATAGACAAACACATGGTTTCTGGCAACACCGTGGTCCAAAAACACCCTCATGATCTCCCATCAGCACATGCCACAGACCTCAGCTTGGTCTCCAGGGACAGCACAGACCATGGACATAAACATGGACCTCTAATGCTGGCCAGGCCACATAAACGATCCTAGCTTTTTTTTAGCAGCATAGATCAAGGACATCAACACAATCCAGGTGACAGTGCAGGCTACGCAAATCAATATGGCCCTGTCCCTTAGTGTCATTACATCCGTGGACATCAATATGACTTTAGGCAGAAGCACAGGCCAATGACATCTGCATGGCTTTAGGCAGTAACATGGGCCACAGACATCAACAGAGAACCCGGCTGCACTAGGACATGGCCCATACATGGCCCTGGATCAGCAGCGGCAGGGACCGAGACGTCAGCATGGCCTCAGGTGGAATTGCAGGCCGCTCACATTGATATGAACCCCAGTGGCAGCATGGTACAGGGTCATAGTTTTGTTTTGTTGTTTTATAATATTGCCAAGGCTAAATTTTAATTTCAAATTCATGGGTACTGTATTATTTTGTGCCTCTTACTAAAAATTCCAAATTCCACTGAAACCCATAGAAGTAAAAGATGACTACTTTCCTTCAAACTTCTACTTCATGGTTGCTCCTTCTCAAGCTCAACTTGTAAGTCCCCTTTTTTTAAAAAGGCATTTGATTTTTTTGAGAATATAATTATAACATTTCCCCCTTTCCTTTAGTTCCTCCAAACCTTTTCATATACCCCTCCTCCCTTTTTAAAATTCATGGCCCCATTTTAAACTGGTATTGCATGCATGCATGTGATCTCTCTCTCTCTCTCTCTCTCTCTCTCTCTCTCTATCAATCTATCTAATTTTAACCTATCTACTTAGGGTTGCTGTTGCAGTGATGAAAACACCATGATCAAGAAACTTAGGAAAGATATAGTTTATTCAGCTTCCACTTCCGCAGGACTGTTCATACTGAAGGAAGTCAGGACAGAAACTCAACCAGGGCAGGAACCTGGTGGCAGGAGCTGCTGCAGAAGCCAAGGAGTGGTGCTGCTTACTGATTTGTTCTCAGAGCTTCTTTTTCCTGCCTTCTTCTAGAAACCAGGACCAACATCTTATGGATAGTACTGCTTACCATTGGCTGCACCATTTCTCATCAGTCACTAATTAAGAAAATGCCTTACAGCTGGATCTTATGAAGGCATTTTCAGAATAGAAGTTCCTTCTATTAAGATGTCTCTAGCTTGTGTCTTGTATACATACAACTAGCCAGGATGGACACACACATGCACACACACACCTAAATATAACCTGTTCCTTCCACAGAATGCTACTTGTATGTATGTTTTCAGGACTGAGCATTTGACTCTGGACAACCAATTAGTGTGCTCTTCATTGAGGAAGGCTAACTCTCCAGCTCCCAGCTTTTCTCAGTTTTATTTATTTATTTATTTATTTATTTATTCAAAAATTTACACTTCCTCTCCTTCTCCCACTCCCCTCCCACTCCCCCACTCCTCCTCCTCCCTCCCCCTCCCTCCTTAAGAGAGGGCAGTGAACCCTGCTCTGTGGGAAGTCCAAGGCCCTTCCCACTACATCCAGGCCTAGGAAGCTTTGCATCTAAATAGACTAGGGTCCCAAAAAGCCAGTACGTGCAGTAGAAACAGGTCCCAGTGCTTTTATCAATGGCTACTCAGTCAGCCCCCATTGTCAGCCACATTCAGAGAGTCTGGTTTGATTGCATGCTCATTCAGTCCTGGTCCAATTGGATTTGGTGAGCTCCCATTAGAACAGGCACACTCTCAAGTTCCCAAGGAATCCAACAATACTCTCAGTTTCTTATAATACTCTCTTTAAGGTTGAGGCTTCATGGGCTTTTCCACATCCAGATTGGTATGCTCATTGATATCACTCTTATTTAACTTACATTTGGTTGGTAATGTTGGTGAGACTTTATGAGTTTTGCTTCTCATGTTAGTAGGAGACTTATTTCAAAGAAAATTCTGGGGTCCTCTGGCTCTTACTATTTTCCTGCCTCCTCTTCTGCAACATCTCCAGACCCTTAGTTGTGGAAGTGTTTTGTATATATATATATTCATTGGAACTGGGCTCTGCACTCTTAAGTTTGATTGCTTATAGTTTTCCATCATGATCTCTGTCTGTTACAGGGAGAAGTTTTCTTGATTAAGAGTGAAGTCTACACATATCTATGTATATAAGTACAAATATACTAAAGCAGGGATGTTTAATTTAGGTCCATTAATTATGAGGTGTTTTATATATAATTTATATTTTATAAATATTTTTATTGTCAGTTGTACAATATAAATTATATTGATATAATGTTTGTTATAGACTAGAATCATTTCTGGATATCTACTGTTATTAGGATCTCCTACATACACTGTTTTTATAGTTTCTTTATAAATGAATTTATTCTTTGATATTTTTATACATATATATATATATAAATGTTATATTCTGGTTATCCTCACTTCCATTTTTTTGTCCCCCTCTTTGCCACACCAATCCCTTCTTTCCAAGAGGTTTCCGTCCTACAATCATTTCTTTTGTTTGGCTTTTGCTTTTTACTCACTGAGTTTAATTATACCTTCCCGCATGAACATGGAGAAAATATTTCAATTAGAAAATGGGAAACTCACCAATGGCTATATCATTGAAGATAATGCCTCTTGCTAGTTCCTATTCATTTTAAATTCATCATTTAACTCACAAAAAGTTTTTTTCCTTTACAATAATTGGCTCCTTTGATTATTGGATTGGTCTCTCTCTCACTGGTAACCTTGTTCTAGAATATAACTGAACACTATAATTGGTCACTTGGCACCAGAACAGCTCATGGAGATATTTTCTTTAGCAGTAGCTCCCAGCGGGCTAGTCAGGCTTATATGATCCCAGTACCACTCTCACTGGAAAGTTTCTATGATAGACCTGTTTTATCCTGAGGTATTGGGGGGAACTCTGGATTTCACTGAAATACTGATGAAGAGACAGTTTATTTCCATGCCAGTAAGTATTACACTTAATTAACTAAAGGAAATAGATCATAAATTATGATACAAAAAAGAATAAAATCATATTTAATATAAGCAATCCACCTTCCACTTCATAAAATACAGTGAGGTTTTCTTTCTGTGACTGTACTTCATGGAAAGCTGAAGAGTCTTCAGATACCTCCTGCTTAAAGTTTATTTTTCTTAATTTTTTTATTTAGTTTAATGCATACATGGTGTATGTTTTTATTTTAATAGATTTTTCTGTATCTGTGGCCTATATTCTCACCTGTAACTTGTAGAGACCATTTTTTGTACTTAGAGAAGTTTGGTCAGAAACATTAGGTGTTAATATTCTCATGATTGTGTATTGTGTAAATGTTAGGATTATGCTGCGTATTCATGGTAAAACATGTAACTGAAGAACTTTCTAGCAAACCCAAAGTTGAACGGCACAGTCAATGGATATAATAAGCTTTGAGAGGAGAGAGATAAGTAACTGTTTGAGACGTTTACTTAAGAAATTCTGATAAAAGGAATTATTTGGTAAATAGGGAGGGATGATTTAGGAGGGAGAAATTTTTATATTCGATCTTGAATCCATGTATAATGCAGATAGCTTTACCCTGATCAAGGCCTGGCAACTAGATGCATTCAAGAATACATTAGTACGTGTTTTTTCTGTCTACTTATCTACCCCTGTACATTTGCATATCCATACTCATGACGACTGTACATTTGCATATCCATACTCATGACTGTACATTTGCATATCCATACTCATGACTGTACATTTGCATATCCATACTCATGAATGGTAATGTCAATGTTATACATTACTTTTCACTAATGCTTTTTTACAAGAAGCTTGAGGGGGAAAGTTTCCAAGTTTAGTAGGCGCTGCCTGAATGGTCCATTATCTTGTTTGGGTACCACTAATTGTAATTATAAAATGGAAGAAAATGTCTAGTGGAATGTTTAATTCACATAATCCCATAGATAAGACTTGTTATTTTATTCCCCTCTTCTCTAAATGTTCAGATTTTTTTCTTTTTGGCCTTACAAATTTGACCTCTACAAATTTGGACTGTGGCTTATTGTCTTTTATCTGCTATTTAACAGCCTTCAATTAATTGTACTTGGTGATCCCAGATGAACGCATTTACATGAATATATACTCACATTTATATTTAGATTATTTTTTATGACTCTGGAAGAAAGAAAATTGTTAGGAAAGAATGGTCTTTCACAGCTTTTATTCCTAATTTGAACTTTGCAAACAAGTCCAGCTGTGCCTGTGTATGCACAGGTTGGGCCAATCCCTGTAGCATGGGAACCTATAAATGCCCTCATCCTCAAAAATGATTGTTTCTCCCCGCTGCCCAGAATAATCCATTGCTAATAGTTTCTCAGTGTAGGATAGGGACTGGAGATTATCTATCCCATCTATACTACAGTTTCAGCTTGCTTGGACTTGTCTAGGTCGCATTTAGGTCATGAGAGCTGCTGTGAACTCACGAGTACACTAGCAATATCATACCCAGAAAAAGAACTTTCATGACATTCCTTGTCCATAAATTCTTACATCCTTTATACCCCTCTGCAATGTTCTCTGAAGCTTGGTGTTGTATGAACGTAGTCTACTTAGGACTGGACATCCAGCCTCTTAATCTTGGCACTTTGAGCAATTATACATCCATCCATTGGCCAGTAACTACTTCAAAATGAGACTTCCCAGACTAAGATGGATAATACCCCAGTTCTATGATTATAAGCATAAATATTTAGATAACAATTGAAAACATGGCCATTTAGCAAGAAAACACTAGCCAATTCTACTCTAGGGCCTATGACCTCTGTAGCTATGAGCTTCTAGCCAGGATTGTAATATAAGACAGAATTCTATCCTGTGAAGCAGGCCTTAAATACAATCAGAGCATGGTTAGCTATCCCTAAATAACAGAGCTTTTATGTACCAATAGGTATCACTACATTCAGGGTAATCCTGGGTAAGACCATTGATGTCTTTGTTCCTTCAACAGTAGGCATAGCACCTTATGGCACTGTCCAAATTACCCACAAGGCAGGAAACTTCTGGGTTAACTTGAGGTAGTTTTCTATGTGTTTTGCAGGCAAAGTTTTTGGTATCTTCATCAATATAGTCTTTTTGTGAAATTTTTTAAATTGATTTTTATTGAGCTCTACATTTTTCAATATAGTTTTACTATGTGGTTGTGGTAGCCAATCTAGGGCAATGTAAATAGACTGTCAAGTTCAGGAGACCTCTTAGGACTCTCTGACCAATACCTTATAGGAAGACATCCCATGACTTCTACTGTGATTTTCATTTAATAACCCATGTATTTGGGAATTATGTTGTCTTCCCATGCAAGGTAATTTAATTCAAGGTAATTTAATTCAAACACATTTTTAAAAAGATGTATTTTGAAGTTGGATTACTAACTAGCAACTAGTAACTTAACAGGACCACTAACTAGTGAGTTTCTGTAAGACTCTTTCATAGTTCTTAGTTTTATTTATTCAACTCAAAGATCTTCCTCTTCACTATTTCTTAAAATCCACTCCATTTAATTATTTTTAATTACTTTATTTTATTTTTTCTTGAAAATTGATGCCTCTCTCATGCAATACATTCTGACCAATGTTTCCCCTCCCTCGACTCTTGCTACCTACCACCTCTCCTCTCCCCCATATCTACCCCATCTCTGTTTTCCTTCAGAAAAGAGCAGGCTTCAATAATTAGCTCTTTAACCCCCACTCTTGCCACTTATTTTTAGCTCACATATGTTTTATTACCTCCCACTTATTTGCTATATCTTGGATTGTGAGAGACTAGACATTGATATGATATTTCATACATTCCTTTTGGGTTGAATCTTCTTCTTCATACTCTGATTTCCCCTATGTTCTCATACCCTCCTTGCTTAAGCCTTTCTTGCCCCAGGATTCCATCTCATTACTTTTGCTGTGCTTATACTTACTAACACTCCTCCCTTAAAGAACCTTCAAGTCTTCCTTCTAGTTGACTGTCTTCCACTTTTGCTTCAAGTTAAACACATAAAACAAATGATTTGAAGCCAGGTTCCACACGTGAGAAAGAACATATAACATTGGTTTTGTAGCCTTAAGTTACCTCCTTTTCCCGCTGTTTTACCTGAAAGCATCATATTTCTTTACTCTTTATGATATTCTATTTGTATGGTACATCTGTGAGTCCATGTGAACTCTGCTTATCTGGTTCCACGGGCCATGGTCTCCTCATGTTCTATCTCTTCTGAATCCTACAGTTTTTCTTCCCCTTCTTCTGGGGGTTTCCCATTTCTGATGTGAGGGACCTCATGGAGACTTCTGATTAGTCTCTCTCTCTCTCTCTGCATAATGCCTGGATGTAGGTCTCTGCACCAGCTCCCATATACTACTGGAGAAGGCCTCTGTGATGATGACTGGGCAAGGCACTGATCTATGAGTGTAGAATATCATTAGGAATAATTTCATCATCATCATCATCATCATCATCATCATTATTATTATTATTATTATTGAGCTCTACATTTTTCTCTGTTCCCCTCTGTACCTCTCCCCTCCCCTTCAACCCTCTCCCAAGGTCCCCAATGCTCCCAATTTACTCAGGAGATCTTGTCTTTTTTTACTTCCCATGTATATTAGATCTATGTATGTGTCTCTTAGGGTCCTCATTATTGTCTAGGTTCTCTGGGATTGTGATTTGTGGGCTGATTTTCTTTGCCTTTCTTTTTGACCAGTCATGTTTGGTACAACCCTAGGTCTCTGGGGTATCCAGGCTTTAGTCTCTGGTCATCCACGCAGTGTTGGACATAGATTCCCTCTTGTGGAATGGGCCTCAGGTAAATCAGAATTGGTTGGCCATTCCCACAAGTATTATGCCACCATTGCCCCCTAGAACATCTGGCAAGCATGATAGATTGTAGGTGAAGGGTTTTTTTTGACTGGGTTGATGTCTAGGTTTCTCTTTCCATAGCCTGTAGAGGACCTTCTCATGCCAGAAGACTAAAATGTAGAGGTACAGGGTTCTTATCAAAATTTTTTACTTTATTTTAAGTAGTCTTTAATCTACTTTTGTCCTGCCCTAATTCAGTCTAATAAGTGGTTACCCAATAAACTGTGTACCACTCTGTCAGGATCAACCCTAGTTCCTTGGGATAGATAAGCCTCAGACATTATGCATTCTGGAGTGTACAATTAGATCATTATGCACCATATATGCAAGTGCCTGGGTGTGTTTACAGCATCCATGAAAAATAGTTAATAAATTAAGGCAGAAATGTGAATAAAGCCATTTAAAAGTATTTTAATTTGCCTTTCAAGAATTAAAGAAAAATATAGTATCAATATTTCCAGATATTACCATCAATTATTTAATTTCTGAAGTCATTTATGGAGTATTTTACTTTCTTATTAAAATTGAACTATCAATGCCTTATGATTTCCAAAGTAAAGAATAAAAGATTTGAAATAATAAAGATGGTATACAAATTCATAAAGATGGAATTATTAGTTTGGAAATGTGACATGCACTATTATATATTAGTAACTGACTTATGTGGGCAATATGGGGCTAATTTGCAGTTCTTAGTAGTGGTACCCAATTCACTACACATACATCTCATAATGACTAACATGTACAAACCAGTGGTTTTACTTTCCAGTTTGTAGAATGATAAATAATAGAGAAAATACTTAGTGACATTTTCAGCCATAATTTAATCTTTTCACAGAAAGTACCATAAATACCCAAAATCATGGATGAGAAGAATGTTACTGAGGTGAAGGAATTCATCCTTTTAGGGTTCACGGGGGACTTAGCGTTACAGCGGGTACTCTTTTTCATCTTCCTCGTCTTCTATGCCATCAGTCTCCTAGGGAATATCACCCTGATTTCTCTCATCTGTGGTGATTCCCAACTCCACACACCCATGTATTTCTTCATAGGAAACCTGTCATTCCTGGATCTCTGGTATTCTTCTGTCTATGCCCCCAAAATCCTGATAACATGCATCTCTGAAGACAAAAGCATCTCCTTTGCTGGATGCCTGGCTCAGTTCTTCTTCTCTGCTGGGTTGGCCTACAGTGAGTGTTACCTACTGGCCGCCATGGCTTACGATCGCTACGCGGCCATCTCCAACCCCTTAGTTTACTCCCAGGCTATGTCCCCCAGGTTATGTGCCAGTCTTGTTGCCGCTTCTTACCTTGGTGGCTTTGTAAACTCCACCATTATCACCAGCGAGACATTCACCCTGAACTTCTGCGGAGACAATATCATTGACGACTTCTTCTGTGATCTGCCGCCTCTTGTGAAGCTGGCGTGTGGTGTGAAGGAGAGCTACCAGGCTGTGCTGTATTTCATACTGGCCTCTAATGTCATCACTCCCACTCTGCTTATTTTGGCCTCCTACCTCTCCATCATCGCAGCCATTCTGAAGATCCGCACCACCCAGGGCCGGCTCAAGGCCTTCTCCACATGTGGTTCTCACCTGACGGCTGTCACCTTGTACTATGGTTCAATTCTCTTCATTTACTCCCGGCCGAGCACGAGTTACGCCCTGGAAAGGGACAAAGTGGTATCGGTGTTCTATACGGTAGTGATTCCAATGCTGAATCCCTTGATCTACAGTTTAAGAAACAAAGATGTCAAGGATGCCTTGAGGAAAATGTTAGATACAGCCAAGCTTTCATGAATGAAAAAACTGCCTGAGCAATTACAAAATGTTTATCTTCATGCGATTTTTCTTCGCTGGTACGATCAGAAATAAGTATACTATGGATATGAAAGAAATCCCTTAGTGTGCAAACAGAAGTCTGTGTTTTCTATACATTAAGTTATGTTTCTTGTAAATGGTAAGATACTATTAAATTAAAAATGATTCCTTTCTGCACACTTTATCTTATCTTTTCCTCCTTTCTATTTTAAGTTATTTTAATAGTTACACAAATGTATAGAATAAATTGTGTTCATATTCAATATTTTTATGTCACAATTATATTTGTTTCTTATTATCTATTTTTTATTCATTTATTAAGCTGTGTGTATGATGTGTGTATATATGCGTGTAGTGGTGTGTGTCCATGCCAGCAGAACAATTGCCATGGTGTGCAGCTAGAGGTCAATGAACAACTTCTGATTCCACTCTTTTTGTTGAAATAGGCTTTGCATGCTGTTCACTGCTGTGTGTGTCAGACTGTAAGTGTACAGGAATCCTCTTATTTCCTGTCTCTGCCTCCGAGCTCATCAAAGGATCTCCAGTATGTGCAACATGGGCTTTGACTTATGTGAAATTTGAGAATTCAAATTCATATCCTTATGTACTCACTGAACCTTCTCCAAAACCCTATCTACAATTTAATGATAACACTAAATATAGGGTTTCACTATGACATTTTCAATCAAAATTTGTTTTTGTTGATTCTTCTTTTCTTTTCTCTTTAACCCTCTGCCACCTCTTGTGTTCATCTCTGAAAACTCCTGTCCACGTTCATCCTTAGTTCTTTTTTTTTTCATGTTTTTTTATATTTAAAAATTTCCATCTCCTCCCCTCCTCCTCCCCCTTCCTTCTCCTCCCCTCCACCCATACCCTCTCCTCCCTCCCTCTCCAGGCCAGGAGCCATCAGGGTTCCCTACTCTATGTTAAGACCAAGGTCCTCCCAACTCCCCCCAGGTCCAGGAAGGTGATCAACCAAGCTGAGAAGGCTCCCACAGAGCCCGTCCATTCAGAATAATCAAAGCCCAGCACCATTGTCCTTGGCTTCTCAGTCAGCCTCCATCGTCGGCCACATTCAGAGAGTCCCATTTGGTCTCATGTTCCATCAGTCCCATTCCAACTGGAGTTGGTGATCTCCCATTAGTTCTATCCCACTGTCTCCATGGGTGAATGCACCCCTCACGGTCCTGACTTTCTTTCTCACGTTCTCCCTCCTTCTGCTCCTCATCAGGGCCTTGGGAGCTCAGTCCGGTGCTCCAATGTGGGGCTCAGTCATTTTCTTCATCTATTGCCAGGTGGAGGTTCTATGGTGATATGCAAGAAATTCATCGGTATGGCTATAGGAACTGGCCTTTTCAGGCTCCCTCTCCTCAGCTGCCCAAGGAACTAGCTGGGGGCATCTCCCTGGAAACCCGGGAACCCCTCTAGAGTCAAGTCTCTTGACAACCCTCAGATGGCTCCCTTAATTAAGATATATGCTTCCCTGCTCCCATATCCACCCTTCCTGTATCCCAAGCATCCCATTCCTCCGAGCTCCCCCCATTCTCCCCTTCACGCTTTTCTCTTCCCATCTTCTCTTGGCCCCATCTTGCCCCACCCTCAAGTTCTCAATTTTTGCCCGGTGATCGTGTCTACTTCCAATATCCACGAGGATTACTGTATGTTTTTCTTTGGGTTCACGTTCTTATTATCTTCTCAAGGATCCCGAATTATAGGCTTGATGTCCTTTAATTATGGCTAGAAACCGATTATGAGTGAATACATCCCATGTTCATCTTTTTAGGTCTGGGTTACCTCACTCAGAATAGTGCTTTCTATTTCCATCCATTTGCATGCAAAATTCAAGATGTCATTGTTTTTTACCACTGAGTAGTATTCTAACATGTATATATTCCACAGTTACTTCATCCATTCTTCCACTGAAGGGCATCTAGGTTGTTTCCAGGATCTGACTATTACAAATAATGCTGCTATGAACATAGTTGAGCAAATGCTTTTGTAGTATGATTGGGCATCTCTTGAGTAAAATCCCAAGAGTGGAATTACTGGGTCCTGGGGTAGGTTGATCCCGAATTTCCTGAGAAACCGCCACACTGCTTTCCAAAGTGGTTGCACAAGTGTCCATTTCCACCAGCAATGGATGAGTGTACCCCTTACCTCCTTCTTCAGTTTTTCTCCCACATCTTCTTCTTCCCTTCTGATTGAAAAGTTTATTCTCATATGTGTGTGTGTATGCAGGTGTGCACAGAGAGAATAAAAATCTGAACTTCATCTATGGAAGAACATGGAATATTTGTTTTTCTGAGATTAGATTACCTCACTTAAATTAATACTTTCCAGATTTATCTACTTTTGGCAAATTCCATTTTTCCTTATACCTGAACATCTGAATAGAATTTCACACACACACACACACACACACACACACACACACACACACACACACACACACACTGTTCCTTCATCAGCATAGAGGTTGAATGAAGGTGAATCACTTATCAAAACTGTTACTTTTGCCATGTTGGAATCGATTCGATAAGGACATTGGGTTTCTGAGAAGCTTTAATGTTTCAGAGGACATTTTGCAACTTGCCCTTACTTCAATATCTCAAAGTGAAAATAGAAATTATATAAATGGCTATAGAATTATTAGCAGGGTTTGATGGATTCAATGGTTGATTTCAAGCCATTTCCACTGGTAAACAAACTGGAATTTAAATTCAGAACTGATAGCTGCAAAGTACATACATCACTTACTGAGAAGAAGAGTGGATAGAAAGTCATCCTAGAAGGCTAGAAAGATGGCTCAACAGTTAAGGACACTGGTTTGTGTTCTAGGAGATCTAGGTCTGAAACCCCAAATCGAGCCTTGTAAACATCTGTAAATCTAGTTCTAGGGAATATGGTTCATCTTTCTGGCATCTTTGAGCAACAGGCATTCATGGGTACACAAAGAATATCAAAACAACACTTCATTATATCCATAGGCTTGTGAATCCGGTTTAAAAATCAGATATTTATACTCATATTTACTTACAACAATGGCTTATATGTAAAGCTACCTAGCAACCTAATGATTATTAATGGTGTCTTAGTTAGGGTTTTAATTTCTGTGAAAAGACACCATGACCACAGCTTTTATAAAGGAAAACATTTATTTGAGGGTAGTTTACAGTTTCGGAGGTTTAGTCCATTATCATCATGGTGGAAGCACATGGTGGCAAGCAGGCAGTCATGGTGCTGGAGAAGGTGGTGTAGGCTTTCCTACACAGGGCAGGGTACCCTGCCCTCTCTTATAGAGTGAGAGGGAGGGAGGAGGAGGAGTGGGAGAGCAGGAGGGGAATGGCAGGAGGGGAGGAAGTGTAAATTTTTGAATGGAAAAATAAAAGAAAATAGAAGGTGCTGTAGGATGCAGCGCACAATGCCTGTCTGTGCTCTATGTGCTGCCATACAGTTCCTGAGCTTTGGGCAAGGGGCTGGAGGTCGAAACATACAAAGACTCACACAGACAGAGAGACGACAGAGACTCGGATCTCTAGTCACTGTAAGAAGCCCCTTTATTCAATAGCACCATGGAGGCTTACATACCCAACAGTCAAGTGGGCCAGCAGGTGAAAACCTTAACCTCCGATCCTCAAGGCAAGGCAACATGTGCTCGTGAAGCAGAGCTGGTAAACAACTTTGACACAGCTTTTAGTAACTCAAATCAGAAGGAAAGTAAAAATCTCTAGCAGGGAAGAGCAGCTGGAGGCCAGAACTCCAAATGGTCCCAACAGTAGGAGGTCCTTCTGTCTATGTGTTGCTTTCATTGCTTAATAAAGAAACTGCTTTGAGCCTATAGCAGAGCTGTAGGGGAACAGAGCTAGGCAGTGAAAACTACACAGAAGGCTGGGAGGAAGAAGGCAGAGGGAGAGATGCTACGGAGCCGCAGTCAGAGTCAGACATGCCAGAACTTTGTTGGTTGACCACGACCTTGTGG
This sequence comes from Arvicola amphibius, assembly GCF_903992535.2. Taxonomy (NCBI): domain Eukaryota; kingdom Metazoa; phylum Chordata; class Mammalia; order Rodentia; family Cricetidae; genus Arvicola; species Arvicola amphibius. The sequence goes on along the minus strand of NC_052053.1, from coordinate 1,146,052 downwards.
TGATATACAGATTAATAGAAATGGGTTAAATTAATATGTAAGAGTTAGCCAATAAGAAGCTAAATCTAATGGGCCTAGCAGTGATTTAATTAGTATAGTTTTTGTGTGGTTATTTTGGGGCTAAGTTAGCTGGGTGGCTGGGATGAATAAGCGGGTCCTCCTCCTGCAAGAAGGAGCTGAGAGTTTTGCATCTTGATAGGCAAGCAATGGGAAGTGAATTGTCTGTGTCCACACCAGTCATAGCTTGAACATAGGAAACCTCAAAGCCCATTCCCACAATGACACACTTCCTCCAAAAAGGCCACACCTACTCCAACAAGGAAACACCTACTAATAGTACCACTTCCTATGAGCTTATGGGGGTCAATAACATTCAAACTACCACAAATGGGCAAAAAGTTAAGTCAAGCATAAAATCATATATCTATATCCATATCCATATATAGGAGGGAATTCTAATACAGACCATAACATGGATACAATTTGGAGACTTTATGCTAGGAAAAAGCAAACATTACTGAAAGGATAGGTACTATGTAATTCTATTTACAAAATACTTAGCAAGTAAACTTACAGAAACAAAGAGTCATTGTTGCTCAGGACTGGAGGAAACAGAAAATAAGTAGAGTTTCTATCTTGCAAGATGATCAACTTCTGTGAGTAAATGCTGGCAATGGATGGATAAACCATTACTGCACTGAGCTATACACTAAAAACTGGATCAAAATAATTGGATTGAAGATATAACTCATCAAACTTCACTGAAGGTGCATTGATTAACACAGAAGGTCACAACTGATAGACATGCAGAGAATAAATGGCTAGAGAGTGCTCAGAACTAAAAAGGGACATGTTTATTACATATCTTCCTTCCCAGGATATGGAATCATTATGCAAGAGGGGGCAAGATAAAAGTATATACGAAGGGAACATGAGCAAAGTTCATTATATACAAACTTGAATATATTACAATTTAACTCATTATTTATTACACTTAAAAACAATTACATATTAAAAGAAAAATGTGAAGATTTTTGGTGAAATTTCAAGTAATAGAAAATTTATTTTTTATACTCAATTTTCCAACCTGGCTCTCATTAGTTTGTTATCACTTAGTCTTTTGCTTGCTTGGTGCAAATAAACTTAGATGTCAGAAGGAACTAGCCTGAAGAGTTTTCTCAGTGCTTCCTTCACATCTTTATTCCTCAGACTGTAGATCATGGGGTTCAACATGGGGAACAATACAGTATAAAAGGTCGATACCATTTTGTCCCTCTCTAAGGAGTAACTGGAGCTTGGGCGAGAGTAGATATAGAGAATGGAGCCATAGTACAAGGTCACAGAGATGAGGTGTGAGGAGCAGGTGGAGAAGGCCTTGAGGCGGCCTTGGGTGGAGCGGATCCTCAGGATGGCAGCAATGATGAAGATGTAAGAGGCCAAGATGAGCAGGGTGGGAGTAATAACGTTGGAGGCTAGAAGGAAGTACAGCACAGATTGGTAACTCTCCCTGACATCGCATGCCAGCTTTATGAGAGGTGGTACATCACAGAAAAAGTCATCGATGATATTGTCACCACAAAAATCCAATGTGAATATGTTGCTGGTTAATATAATTGCATTGACAAATCCTCCTGTATAGGAATATATAACCAAAGAGCTGCACACCTTCTTTGACATAGCTTGAGCATAAAGTAGGGGATTGGAGATGGCTACATAGCGATCATAAGCCATGGCAGCCAGTAGGTAGCATTCACTATAGGCCAATCCAGCAGAGAAGAAGAACTGAGACAGACATCCAGCAAAGGAGATGCTTTTGTCTTCAGAGATGCAGGTCACTAGGATCTTTGGAGTGTAGACAGAGGAATACCAGAGATCCAGAAAAGACAGATTTCCAATAAAAAAATACATGGGCGTGTGGAGTCTGGAGTCATTGCAGATCAGTATGATGAGGGTAGTGTTTCCAAACAATGTCAGAGAATACACTCCAAGGAACAGGACAAAGAGGATCATTTGCATCACAGGGTCAGTTGAGAAGCCCAGCAAGATGAACTCAGTCACTGTGTGATTTCCCCTCTCCATGTCTCAAGGAGCTTGCACCAGGGAGTGCAGAAGAGTTTAGGTGCCTTTTGTCTTTATGAGTGTGAAATGTGAATATTGTTTTTGATAAGCTCCTGTAATATAAACAGCACCAATGTAAGAACTTACATTTCTTTTTTAGGGGATAGGAATCTCTAAGTTTTAAAAAATATTTTCTATAAATTTAATAATAAGAACACATCTATATGTAGTAGCCCCTTTTGTAATCCAAATAGTAGAAAAATATAATCAGAATAGCTGAAACAAATTTGAGTTTTGCCTAGGTAATCTAGTAAGTTCAAGTAGCTGTATTCAAAGTGTGAGATATAGATAGGAAAACTCAAAAATAATGTTAATGTTGATATAGAGGACAATGAAGAGAAGGAGCAGGAAGAAGAAGAAGAAGAGAAGGAGGAGGAGGTCATGGAGAATGTGGAAGAAGATAAAGAAGAAGATGAGCAGGAGAAGAAGGAGGAGGAAAAGGAGGACGAGGAGGACAGCAATGGCTACAATATCTCATTGACAAGGTGAAAGATATTTATCAATCTTCCAAATGGAAAAAAAATACAATATTTCTTCAAATTTCTGCTGAAATGGGTATACAGGAAACCCTTGCAACCCATCTTTTCAGTGGAGATGAGAAGGCTCAGTACGTCTTGTGTCCTGAGTTCCATTACAAAACCCACGTAAAGGTAAAAGGAGATAAAGAACGCCATAAGTTTGTTTCCTGACCTCTACAGACATTTGGCCCCACATATCATCAACCCACATACCAAAAAGAAATTGACATTTTAAAAAATAAAAAAAATAGGAGTTGGAGTGATGACTTAGCAGTTAAGAACATCTCCTATATTCCAGATGATATAGGATAGATTCTTAGCCACCCAGATGGTAGCTGGCAATCACATGTAACTCCAAGTCCTGGGGATTCAACATACTCTTCTGGCCTCTGGTGGTGTTTGGTTAATGGATATACCTGATGGCAAGCACTGATAGACATAAAATAACAGTAACAACCTGCATGTCATAATAACCTAAAAGTTCAGTGATAACACAAGTAACTTGGTGGTAACCAAGACTAACCGAAGTGTTCAACAAGACAGATATCATGTCTGAAACTGGAAACCTTCATTAAAAGCTGGTGAAGTCATGGATCTTTTAGGAAAGTCTCTGTCTCCTACTTTACTAAACTAGCAAAATCCCTAACAACAATATAAACATTTGTCCTTATACCTGTAGATAAGTGTAGTCCTCACCTCCCACCAACAGAAGGAGACAACTACAGAAAACCACATCCCTTAAAATGCACGTTTATGGATTCCAGTTTTCACAGATACATCCAAAAAACAGCCCCATACCTAAGGCTCTGGGAACACTGTGGAAGAAGGAAAGAAAAAATTGTAAGAGCCAGAGGACCAAGGAGCTTGCTGTGAGATTGTGTGTCCTAGTAATTTCAGAAGATACTTCCATAAACTCTCAATAGCTTGACTGCCTAAGCATGAGATGAACAAGAACATCAGACATACCAACCTGAGGCCTCAACTCTACCAAAAGGAACTACAGGCAATTAGGCATTGCTGAGAGTGGAAGAAACAGTTTGCGCAGGGAAGATTACACCAGTTGTATATCCACTACCAAAGGCTCAGCCTGAAAACATGCACACAAGTGACATTATACAGACTGAGCAGATTATATTTAGGAATATGTATGTGTCTGTTTGTCTTCCACCCCCTGTGTATGTGTGTGTGTGTGTGTGCTCACGCGTGTAATAACAACTAATGAGAAAAGAGGCCATGTATATGAATACATTACAATGCTATAAAACTCGAAAGTGAATGTTTAAATGTGTTTCATAATAACTTTCAAAAGCATGAGCAGTGAAGAGTGCTATGTTTTGATGTGATGTGAAGAATATCTATAGTTATGATCCCAGACAGCTTACTTATGTAGTTTTAACCTGATTTTCCTGATATAATGCAGATGACCACAATTTCTATGGTTAGAGAAACGTTTAAGTGAAACATTACAGATAAATTTCTTAGTATATTATCATTCAAAATACCTGTCACATGATGCTCCTAGTTGGAATGTGGTGATATTGCCTTTATTGAAAATATTTTAGTGGTCGAATTTTCACTTGCTCTCTTCTTTCTGACCTTGTGATGTACTTCTACTCTCCTGTCAGTACTCCTTTCTTCTCTGTCACTTCTTCACTGCCATCTTCTCGGTGACCTAATGAGAGCCCTGTTGATCTTGACATGCCTCCATTTCTTCATGGGACTATTATTGTAGAAGACGTAATTAAGCCTTACAGAGCTATGTTCCTTTGATATTCAAAACGTAATTCTTATCCCTTGGAATTCAACATTTGCAAGTTAACCTGAATAGCAAATTGAAAAATAGAGCGTCTATTTTCTTGAGGTTGAGTGTTCCTCTGCTACGTGGTGCATGAGAAAAAGACTGGCATTGAAACTGAGGCTGTATCAGTAGGAAGAAAAAAAAAAAAAACATGGTAATTGACAGCATACACTAACCAGTCCCTGTGATAGCCTTCCTAACAAAAAGTCATATATTTGTATTATTATCTAAAGATGAAATAAGTTTCCATTAAAATTGTTAAAATAAAGACTTCTGCCTTTAAATATAGCTTCTATTGTCAGGATTCTTATAAACTAAATGTATGATTGAGACTTCCTTCTATTAAGAACAACCCCTCAAATCAGCTTTAAATTTCTCTTGATTCACTTTGTCCCAGACTACAAATCTCTGCTGCTTTATTCTCCCATCTCATTTGCTCTTGAGATATTCTGAGGCTCTCTCTTGGTTTATGGCTTCTGTATTGTTTTTCTGTAGAGTTAGTATCTTTTCCTGAAAATTTTTCTTATTGTCTATTGCTTTTTTTCTTTTTTTGCCTGTAATGATGTGAAATTCTGTTTCCCTAATAAACTATCAGCAGTTTCAAAAGAAGAAGAAAGTTGATGAAGATATCTCTTTCTCTAGTACTTACCACATATTTTTATCAAAGAGCTATTTTGCTGTTTTTAGAAACAAATCCAAATCTAAAAACAAGTAGGAGTTTACAAAACTTACCTAGTGTTCACCAACAACATCATCTTATCTGCATTTAAATCCGCATATCTTTTACTCCTAATCTTTTATGCCAGCTCTGGATTCCCAGAGTTGTAGATTTCTGAAAGCCCTCAGGATTTCACAGCCTGCAGGGAAAGAACTCACAGGACAATTAAAACTGCATATTGATAAATTGGGTATTCTTAAATATGGCGGAGGAAAGTTTTTGGTGACTGTTTCCCTCATGAGAAAAAATGAATCAGTCATAATTCTTTTTCTCATTCTCTCTTAATTTGTGTAGTAATCTAACACACACATATATAGTTATTCATGTATCTAAATTTACATATCAAGCTATGTATTTCCCTCCATAGTGCTCTTTCTGTTTATTGTTTCTCCAAGTACATTCTATATTTCCCAATAATTTTATATCATCATGTGAGCTGTCTTAATCAATCACAGGGATACTATATGGTCTGCCTACCTATGAGTTTATGGGTGTCAATGTCAGAGCAGAGGGTAAAAGGTGCAGGTTTTCCTCAGGCTCCTTACCTGAATATATGTACAATGGCTGCAGCCGTGGGCTTTGAGAATGGCTTCTGACAGCTCAGCCTCTTACTAGAATCCCTCTTCTATGCTCATAACATTTTCTTCCTGTACTTTTAAAGATGTAGGTCGTAGGAACTCTTAGTAGATATATCCATATTTATTTACACAATTATTTCTGAATTCACTATTATGTAGATATTTTTTTGGTAGGACTTTTCAGTCTTTTTGATTGTTTAATGTTTTTGTTTTTATTGTAATTTTATATTTGAAAATTTGATAATGACATATGATCATATTTGTCTTCCAATTTCCTTCCTACACCTTCCCCAACATGCCCTTAACATATGCCTGTCTCAACTTCTTGTCATTTTTTTTTATAACCCACCAAGTCAACTAATGCTATTTTATATATATATGTGGATATTTGTGGGGTCATGATCTGTGACACAAATTTATCAATGGGAAAACCCTCAAAAAAATAGGCATTCCTCCTTCTGCAGGTAACTGCTGCTAATAGCTTCTCATTAAAAGCCAGTACTTCAAAAGTATCTCCTCCATCTAAGCTGAGAGGTTGGTTGACTTAATCTTGAATAAAGGTCTTATGCTAATGACCACAGCTACTCAGGATTTACAAGAGTGATATCTCTGCGATATCACCAAATAGCCACCATTTACCACGCCAATCTCTATTCTACAGCCTCATATTCCTTCTACCTTTTCTTGTATGACAGTCCCTGAGCCCTGGTAGGGTGGTGGTGGTTGTGAAAATATTGTTCTATTTTAGCTGGGCATTAAATCTTTCTTCTTAGATCTTTGACTGATCCTATGTCTCTGTAACAGATTTTTAACCAAACCTTACGTAAATGGATTTATTTAGTTGGTCATATAGTTTTATCTGGTTTACAAGTGATAGCATTCCTAGAAGGAGTTCATGGAGATACCACTCAAATGCAGTTTTCACTATATTTTTGATAGTTATGAGGAGAAGCTTGTATTGGGGAGAAATGACATATATAATTTTTATAACTTATTAATACCAAACTTATTTAAAATGTATCATGATGGTATAAAATATTGATGAATGACACTGAGAATTACCTTTCTTTGATAATATGCTTTAATTTAGATTAGAAATCGCATGCAGAGACCTCTCTTTACTGTAAAGCTACAACTATCCAACTATAATGAACAGGCATTAAAACACTAACAATCCCCCAAATGCCCTTGAAAAACTGAAAATGTTCTTGAATCACAAATTTATAACTAAAATAATTACCTACCCTTCATATGTATACTATAAATAGCACAAATGTGAAACATATAATATTAATGTGATCCAAAGTTTAAACATTTTGAATGTTGATATGCTACCATAAGTTAAAAGCTTCCCACCTGATCTTTTGTGATATTTCACAGTTTAGTCCATTCCAAGTGTTAACCCTAAACACACACACAAACGCACACGTGTGCGCGCGCACACACACCTCACACTGAAATGGACTCAGCCACCTCTCTTTCTCCTGTCTCTCTGTATATATAGTTAAAGAAAAAAAGGTCATGCATTGAGAAGGAGTAGAGAAACACGGGATGAATTGGAGGGAGAAGAGAAGGCTGGGTGGAAATGCTATAAAGTAAATTTGTAAACTTCTTAAAAATAAAAACAGCTCCTGGCTAGGACCTCAGCTGTATTTTCCTTAAAGCTCTACAGTAGTTGCAAAAATTAAAGTCCTCTTGATGAGAGGGGAAGAGTATGCTCTCTGTGGGTATAATGACAAACACTGAGATTTTTGTTAGGGATTCTGCTGATTTAGGGAAGTGGTAGATGTAGGTTCTCCTCCAGTACCCGTGACTTCACTAGCATTTTTAGTTGGCTAGGTTTATAGAGCAAGGCATGTCTTCCCACTTGTTGAGCAGGTCTTACGTCCAGTTAGAAAGTTGTTGGTTAATGCTAAGGTACACTTACCACTACTCCACCCTTAGGGCTATCGTGGCATGCTGATTAAAATCGAGTTAAGGAGCCCAGCCTCTTGGTTATGTCTGCAAAGCACTTTTCCTCCTAAAACTCAAGGGACATTGTGGAAGAGGGGACTGAACGATTGTAAGAGCCAGCGATCTATCAGGTATCTTTACTGAGATTGTATCTTTAGGATATCAGAAGCTTCCACCCATAAAGCGTTACAACATGACTACTTAAACTTGAGCTGAACAAGGCTAACGCAATGGCCATACTAAAGCAGACAGGGAAAAGCCCACAGGGCCTCAAATCTACACAAAGAACTATAGGCAGCCAAGGAATTCTGGGGATAGGAACAGAGGTCTGCCCTAGGAAAGAGCACAACAATAGAACAAATGGGTTTTTAAAAAATTTTAATTTAGTCAGGCTTATGTCAAAAAGGAGATATATCTATATGACTATGAAATATCCTCTTGCACACTGAATAAAGACTTCTCAGTGTGACTGCTTCACTCCCCGGTCACGCACACTCCCGGGTCTCAGTCACGCTGTGCCAATCGTCTCTAAGTAATCCCAGCAGAATCATTTGTTCTCCAGGGTGAAGTTTGAACTGAACTTTGGTTCGTCATTGTCATCGTATGATCAGGGGATAGGCATTCCTTAGTCCTCCCTCCCGTGGGGAGAAAAATCTCACAATAGGTAGTAAATTCATTTGTTAATGCTGTTATGTTTCCGTGGTATTAAAAAGTAAGCAAAACTGTCAAAAGGGTGGAAATTGTTTTTAGTAAAGATATGCAAAAATAAGATTTATGCAAAAAAAAATAATGGTAAATGGGTTGATGTTTCCATAAAGATTAAAGTGGATGGGTAGATATTTCACAATGGAAAAAAATTAAAACTAGAGAGCTTTTGCAAACTGTGAAATTTTGAGTGAGATACTCAAATCCTGTGACTCTTCAGTTGTTGTGATCAAAAGAACAATCCCGTTTTAGGATATAGGCTGCGGGGACAGGGAAGGGGAGAGAGAGGTGAGAAAACATTTAGCAGTTAACACTCTATGGGTAAATCTCTTGGTTGGAAAGTAGTATAAGATGGAAAAAGATGGCCATTGATTCAGAAAAATTTGAAGATTTATACCAAATTGTATGTATTCCTTAGCACACAGACAAATATTCAAATATATATGTATAAATGTATGTACATTCATAAAAGTATGTTTAAATATGTAAATATTTACATGCATTTGTTTGAATTCACTACAACAATACAGAATGTGTAGAGATTACAATTTAATACATCCATTGCTGAGAAACCTACCCCCTAAAATATATCTTTCTTTATCGTATTGAATAAAATTAAACCATCGTCACCAATGGACTGTTGATTAATTGTCTTGCTTGTCATTTCCCCAAGCTGCAAAACCATGAGGAATTCCGTGAAGATGAAAGCTCTGGGATCAAAGACTGCTATAAAGTTCTGGAAGCAGCTGATCTGAATACTGGAATGAGCTGTCTTGCTGAAAATTTGGTAAGCTGTATATACGTAATATCAGCGGCAAATATATATTGTTTTATTCCCATAAGGACTCTAGGTATTTGCAGTCTGTTATAGCCAGGGATCCATGAAACCTTAATTTTTCTTGTCTATTCATTAGTGCACAGCCATTTATGAAATTTCTGCAAGCAAAATGAAAGGTTTAACTTCTCTTTTGTGTGTAATAAGAAAGGCTACTGTACGTTAAGGGAAGGAAGGGAACCTGAGCTATGGAATTCATTCCCAGCTAAAAGGAGTGTCTTCTGAGTAGGACTTTCCAAGGCTGTGTCCTGCTGTCAATTCCTCCCAATCCTTGGTGGGTGGCGGAGTGAGGTGTTTCCATGCTCCTGCCAAAACGGTGAAAAGTCTGTGAAGTTGCTGTGCTTTCTACCCGAGGCTGTCAAGAGGAACATCTGTATGAAGAGAAACTTTAACCTTTAACATGAAACTGCTGATAAGCCTCACTGGTCTCAGTTATTGGACGAGAAATTCTGTAAACACTAGTGTGGGGTTTGTGTGTGTGTGTGTGTGTGTGTGTGTGTGTGTGCGTGTGTGTGTGTGCGCGCACACACATGCTTGAGTTGTGGAGCTGAGTATTTTCTGTTTTGGAGATCCAAATTACTCAGGAATCAAGAAATTTAGGCCTTAAAAATTCATAATTATTTAGAAACAAGAAAGCTTAAAATAAAAGGCCCGGGAAAGGATGAATGAGGCGTGATTATAGGTAATTTGCATGCAAAAGGGTTTGGAGAACAGAGGAAAATAGTGAAATAAAAGCGACAATTTTTATAGTTTTAAAATCATTTGTATAATTATAAATCACTCCATATTCTATGCCATAAATACCCAATGTAAAATTAAGTATTACCATAAAATTACTATTATTAGAAATCACTAGTTAATTTGATATTCTTTGAAAAGGTTCTATTAATTCTAACTACAATCTGTAATTTTCGCGTTATCACAGATGGGAGGTACATTATGTTACATGGGAAACAATTGATTATTTAAAGAATTAAGTTAGTTCATAATGTTTACCAGTACATACACATTTTTTTCCTGATCCTAAATTTCATCGGGGGTCTATGATGCCTCTCAGAATTATTGCATAAATGCCAGCAGAACACCCTTGTGTGAACCTGCATTAGTTTATTTAACATTCACACTGTGACTTTGATGTACTCTGCCACTGTTCTAATAACAATGCTTGATAATGGAGTACTTTTCACAGTTTAACACAGTGACCACTAAGACTCCAGAAGCTTTAACTTTAGCAATATTTCAGATTGTATGTAGGCTCTCTGAATTGGAAGATCGCTGGTTTATTGGATGTTTTCCATCTGTTGACCCCTAGAGTGAATAATTCATTGTCAAGTTTACAACATCCATTTGCAACTACTATGCCTGCCTTAGAAGTTATGTAGGTGGTGTATAGGCACTTAGCCACATGTGTAAGACCTGATGAAAGCCGGTAAGCATTGAGATGGGCGTGGACCCACCCAATTATCAGTCTGCAATCCCAGATCTCTGTCTAGTTTGCTTACTCTCTCATCATGACCACAAGCCTTGTTAAAGACATGGATTCCAGTAGCTCTTCATGGTGAAAGACAATTTGCTGTCCTAATGGGAAATGCTTTCACTACAAATACCTTAAATATATTTTCTGCACATTTCAGTGGCCACATAGTGAATACCAGGGTTATCTCTCTGGGTTTTCTTGTTCCTGTCTGTGAAGACCACAGAATGGTCAGACATTCTTAGGTCAAGAATTGTGAGATGAAAAACTAGTTCCTTTTGGGCTAAATTCCATGATTATCTTACCAGAGTATGGGTTTGCTTGATGTTTATACAACCTAAGGTTTCCTGGATGACCTTGAACTTGTTACACAACTGAGTCTTCGGCCTCTTCCTTCTAAGTACCTCCTAAGTGCCACTTTCTCCTTGAGCTGGCATTCTCTTTGATGGAGAGAGATAACAAACTAGATGATTTTCTTGTTGTTTGAAATTTGAAAAAAGAAAAAAGATGTCTTGTTTTAAAACCCATGCTGGTCAATGCATGCTTTTCCTCTGTCGATATTCTGAACACTGAGGGTGTAGATATTTGCCACCACGTATGTCCAGAGTTTAAAAAATAGTAGTTAGTACAACTTTTAAGAATGCTAGTAAAATAATCTACTGTCACCCGAGGCAACCTGATTTTTATGATTCTTCAAATATATCCTCTGCCAGTCAGATCTGTCACATTTCTCAGCATTTCTCTGCTTTCCTTTTGATTTCTCCCTCCTTTGTCAGGGTAATTATTTTTCTTGTCTAGAATATTCTTCCCACGTACAAGTCTGTGTTCCCTCTCCATACACAAAAACATGCTTCCTTCTTTATGTAAACCATGTTATCACAAAAAAGTATTATCCTCATTGCTTTTTCCAGAACTTCTTCCAATTTGACCTCCCACAATCAAATATGACAGTGATTCTGAAATAACTTTCTGCACTTGCCTATGAAGGTTTCATTTATCTCAGTAACATATATCCATTATATGTAAAGGCCCATGCCTGATTTATGTTTTTTTTCTCTTTGGTGCCTAGAATTTCTAGAATCTAGCAAATCTCTTATATGGGAAGATTTAGACAGAGATAATATTTTCTTGGAGAACTAGTTTTGACTCTTGACTGTCTGTTTGCTGTGAACCCTAGGACCTTGAACCATGTACTCATAAATAATCAGTTTGGAAAATGGGATAAATGTATTTACTTCATAACATGATTTGGATGGTTTGATGGAGCACATTTTAGAATAGTATGCCTGTTATATATTCAGTGCTTAATAAATGTGCTTTGTTAAATGATGTGTAAGCTAAAATTTGTTTTTAATCTGCAAGAATTGTCAGCAAAATAGTCTATTAAACGCAATTTTTACATTAATAAAATGATTCCATTGCTGTGACTTTAAAATTAGGTCATGAGTTGAGAAAACAAAACAATGGATAGATGGTGTGTGTGTGTGTGTGTGTGTGTGTGTGTGTGTGTGTGTGTGTGTGTTCTTGTGTTCATGCATCTGTAGCAGAGTGTGGGCACCAGGCGTATTTTTTGAGACAGGACTTTCTACTAATATGGGAACTCACTACCTCAACAAGACTACCTGTTGAATAAACACAAGGATCCTTTTATCCTCACCTGACTGGCACTGGTATTACATCCCTGTGATGGTGTGTACAGAATTTTATATAGAAGCTAAAATCTGAACCCGAGTCTTCATTTTCTCAAGACAAAAACTTTACTGAATGTGCAAACTCCCAGATCGAGAGTAGACAATTTTGTTCAGAATTTAGAAACGAGTTATAAGTAAGAGCTATCTTTAAAGTGATATAGTAATGTCTTGGAGGGAGTCAAAAATATGTTTGTCTGAATCCACTTGATAGATGGGAAGTTTAAGCATTTTTAAGCAGAATGTTTAGGGAACATCTTGTAGTTGTCTGAAATTAAAAGGTTATTTAGTCAAAATAATTAAGCCCTGGGAATCTATTTTCTATTTAATAAGAAAAAAGCAGCACATAATTTGCAGTTATTGGATAATTTAATGAAAATTATTTTGTAAATGACAAGTTATTTATATTGCAAACTAATATATAATATATAATAATCCATAATCATTTTACTTATGTTAAAAATCTCTTTTATTTCTATTATTTGAATTAAGCTACATTTTCTAAATTTATAAAAGTTTCAGTAATTACATTTTCATGACACTTATTTCTTTAACTTATTTTTCATTTATTCAGTGTAATAACTTAATCTGAAACTTCCTTTTTTCTCCTCTTCAGTTACATTCCTTATAGTCATGGATAAGGATAATAATACAATCAGTGAGTTCATTATGTTGGGATTCACAACCGACCCAGTGATGCAGAAGATACTGTTTGCAGTGTTTCTTGTTGTATATACATTGACTTTGCTGGGAAATAGCTCCCTCATTGTGTTAATTTGCAATGATTCCCGGCTCCACACACCCATGTATTTCTTCATTGGAAACCTATCATTCCTGGATCTTGGGTTGTCTTCTGTCTACACCCCAAAGATCCTAGAAACATGCATCTCTGAAGACAAAAGCATCTCCTTTGCTGGCTGTGTGGCTCAGTTCTTCTTCTCTGCTGCACTGGACTACACTGAGTGCTACCTCTTGGCTGCCATGGCTTATGACCGCTATGTGGCCATCTCAAAGCCCCTGCTTTACTCACAAGCCATGTCCCTGAAGCTATGTGTATTTTTTGTGGCTGCCGCCTACCTGGGTGGTTTCATTAACTCTGTCATCATCACCAAAGACACTTTTGCCTTGAATTTCTGCAGTGACAATGTAATTGATGACTTTTTCTGTGATATCCCACCCCTGGTGAAGTTGGCCTGTGGCAAGAAAGAGAGCTTTCAGTCTGTGTTGTTCTTCCTCTTGACTTCCAACGTCATCATCCCCATTGCGTTTATCCTGGCCACCTACCTCTTCATCATCGCCACCATCCTGAAAATTCGCTCCACTCAGGGTCGCCTTAAGGCCTTCTCCACCTGTTCCTCCCACCTCATCTCTGTGACCTTGTACTATGGCTCCATTCTCTACATTTATGCTCGTCCCCGGTCAAGCTATTCTTTAGATAGGGATAAGATTGTTTCAACCTTTTACACAGTGGTTTTCCCCATGCTGAATCCTTTGATCTACAGCCTGAGGAACAAAGATGTGAAAGAGGCTCTGAAGAAACTCCTTAAGTGAAACAAGACCATTTTCTCGTAAGATGCAAAGAAAATATTTAAGCATGTTACTCATGTTCTAAGAAAGATGCCACTGACCATAGTTCTATCAAGTAATATAAAGGGACATGTCATTCATCCTTATGACTTCTGAGTGTATACATAAACTGTCTGAACCAGCGTACTATAAAGATACCTGTGTACTCATGTTTACTGCAGCAATATTAACAATCACTGGGTTATGGAATCATTCCAGGTGCTCATCCACAGGCATATGGAAACTTTTGTAATGTGTACAAGATAGCTCTTTACTAAGGTACAAGAAAAAAAATGTAATTAGCATTTTTTTTGCAGGAAAAATTATGGAAGTAGAGAGCATCATTAAGAGGCATAAACGAGTCCCACCAGAACAGAAATATTAAACTTTGTCTCATTTTTGGAAGTTTGGATATGAATAGAGTATGGAGGCTGAACTGGGTTCACGAGGAAGAGAGAGAGAGACAGAGAAAGTGGACAGAGAAATAGTAATAGAAGGTGTGTGTATGGTCAAGATATATTTTACATATCTGTGGTGATATCATGATCAAACCACTTCACACCATTTTACATGTTAATTAAACTATAACATGAAGTTTTAATTAAAGAATAAAGATTTTATGCAATGGGTACAGATTACTATGTGGGCCAGGGCACATTCTTTATTCAAAACTTTAAAGTGCTTGCCTGTAAAGCTTTCCCTCAGGGGTCAACAAAAGGTGCTAGGATAAATAAACAGACTGAAGTCTGAGGGTCGAGGAATCTACTCCCAACAGCTTCTTTCTATCCGTGTCTTTTTATTGTTCTCTCTTCCTTGTTTTCTATTCTAATTCTTCTGTCCTATCTGTCTATAATTTCTTAGTTCTAATTCTCTGTCTCAAGTCTAATTCCAACTCCAGTTCTCTGATATATTCTTCTCCTTCTCTTCCTCCTTTCTCATTTTCCTGTTTCTTCTAATTTCTGGGATGTTTATGTCCCAATTTCTGCTCCAGCTTCTATTAATTCTCTTTGATCTGACCTGGCTATAGAAGTCCCCGAAATCTTGTAGGCATAGAGAGTAACCAGATAACCTATGTAAAGAGACAAGGGAAGTTTGTGATCTTTGGACTATTAGCACAGTCACCAAATATTGCAAGCTCTAGGGGCCTTTTACATCTGAAGTTTATACCATTTGCTCTAAGCTGTTGAAACAGAGAGGAGAAGCAAGCCTCTAAATGATCAGATCTGGGGCTTGATGCCCATCACCTGCTCTGATAGCTTGCACTGTGAATCTGTGGCGCCAGTTGGGAAGATTGTCTTTCTTTCTTTCCAGAGGATGTGAGCAGATGGTTAATTTATTCTTTCTGCCGTCTGTGAAAGTAGTGCACAGCAGTAAATTTCCTAAACTAAAATCACCAGTAAACTGAGGTGAAGGCGAGCATGATGAATTAGGAATCTTTTAATGCAAGGTTGGTTGTAGGTCATTACTTTTCTTATTAACAAGTGAAGTAAAACCAGGACATGCTTATTTTTTCTAATTATCTGAGCAGTTATGAATCAATAGCTTTAGACATATATTAATTCTATGTCCTTGGATATCTAGGAATGTCTTAAATGGAATGCTTTTTCTTGGACCCTAAACACTGACCAAATGCTTGCCAATAAAGATGATTTCAGGAAGGTAGATCTCTTTATTTATATAGGAGAGAGGAAAAAAGACCCGTTAGTGGGGAAACAGTTCTCACCCATAGCTAGAGGAAGGCATCAAACCTCAAATGCATAGGGGACGTTGTGCCCAATAAATGATCAAATAGTGCTCAGCTGTGGAAGCTAAATCCCAAATTTGGAACAGAAGTGGATAAGCTACAAGAAGAAATCTACAGCAAGAAACAGCCAGTTTATTCATAAGGCAATACTTCTGACATGCCTAGCATTTTGGTTTAAGACTCCACACAGAATTCTAGATTCTGATGGAATTGACCTTGTTGATTAATTACTGAATAATCCTGTAACCTGTAACAATTCTCTATATACGTAAAAAAAACATGAGATAGGTGGAGCCCAACATCTCACTGGGCAGCCAGTCTTCTTCAAATGTCAAGCCTCCAGTTAATTAAGAGACCTTGTCTCCAGGTGAAAAAGGGAAAGTGGGGAAAGTGGTAGAGGAGCACATCTCATGTCCTGTACATGAAGGCAAGAACACAACCACTATACATTCATGCATATAAAAATTCCTTTAATCCCAGCACTCGGGAGGCAGAGGCAGGCAGATTTATGTAAATTTGAGGTCAGCCTGAACTACAAGAGCTACTTCCAGGAGTGGCTCCAAAGGTACATAGAAACTCTGTCTCAAAAAACCAAAAAAAAAAAAAAAACAAAAAACACTTATGCACCTCATATAACACATGGCACATAGACATAAGAAATAAAAGAGGAGAAAGTTCCTGTTGAACCTTACAAATTTTGTTCTTTCATTTTTGTCTATATTAATATATGACTTTTACTCTAATAGATAAGGTTTATAAATATAATTTTTTCATAAGAAGTATCAATGCTACATTTCCTTTATGTTGATTTCTGTGTTCACAGAGAATTGGGAATAAAATATAAATAAATCAAAATTCATATACTATGGCTGCAACCAGACAGACCTTCAGGTGCTCACTCTTTCTGCACCTTTTCCCACGGGACATTTCTGTGCTTGGATTTCTTGTTTCCTGTTTTGTGAATTTTTCCCCTTATAATATATAAAATATACTTGTTTTATCCTTACATAGTCTGGTTATTTCAACAACTCTCTGACACAGTCTCATTCTGAGATTCCTGAAGGCAAGATCCCCATTTTGGACTGAGGTCAGGGTAAGTGCCAGTGGCTGGCTATTTTGCTTTTTGGATCTTCAGGTTGAACCCCAATTTCTTTCACTGAGTTTTTTATTAATCGTGCTTCAAATGGGGACCTCTGATTTAGTCCTGTGACTAGCTGAGTTTATTTGCATAGTAAAAAAGTTTTAAAGACATGATGATTTATATATATATATACATATATAAATATACATATCTTCATACATATACATTTTCACTGACTCCCTGATTAGATTTTTCATTTATAGCCAGATAAATTACATTTTATTGTCCAGTTCACTTAAAGAGGACATATAGAAAAACTTTAAGAGAGTTTAGTAGGAAAAAAACTTTACTAGACAAGATACTTTTGTCTTTGAAAGAGATAAAGGAGACTTTATTCCCTTTCAGCTTGTGGTTTTAGATACTAGAAATTAGCTTAGTTAAAAGAATAAAATGATACCGAGTTTCCATATTATGACATAGGATAGTCTTCATTCAATAAGAAATCAAATTTCTTGTTATAAGAAAAATACTCCCTAGTTACTTCCATCCTCTTTATTCTTCAACGATCCCCAATCTGTGGTTCATGACACAGATACTAGAGAGAACAGGGGGGTCATTTGCTAGATTTAGTGAGATGTATGAGCAGGCACTTCCACAGGATCTCTGACAGCTAAGTAGCATGTCTAGTCATATTATTTTTAAACCATACTTTTTATGATCAATAATATAATTTAAGTAGTAAATAAGAGTATAATAAAATGATTTAATATGCTTTTAAACATACATAAGAGAAAAATTTCACGTTATAAACCGTCTCTGGAGAACAAAATTTTTAAATGATCACTTTTCTAAATGAGTCCGTCTGACAAATACACTCAGTGACAACTCATGCTCAATTCCTATAGCATTAAAGCTCTATGTCATTAAAGAGAAAGTTCAACTTTATAACCATTGAATGAAAGAAATAGCACATATTGGATTCTTTTTGAATGAAAAAGTTGTTCTGGATACTTTAACAATCAGAAATTTGAAGTTTAAAAGCTAGCATTAAAAACACAAAATAAAATTATACTTTTCAGAAAAGCAAAAGAGAAACTTGGACCCCAACTCAGCCAAAAAAATCTTTGACCTACAATCTTTCTTGCCTGCAAGATGTGCAGGGTCAATGGTGGTACAGAACTTGTGGGAGTGGCTGGTCAATATCTGGCTTAACTTGAGGCCTATGCCACGAGAGGGCAGCCCTGTCCCCCACTGCCTGGATGGTCAGGAAGTAGAGACCAGATAGCTCAGAAACCTAGAGTAGACTGGCAAAAAAAATCATATTTTTCTATATCCATAGATTTTTTTTGCCTTATTCAGTCATCATAAAGAGATGTTTCCTCTGCCAGAAGATGGGAGCCGGTGCAAAAATCCACAGAAAGAAAGCTAAGTTGGATGTCTTCAACAGGTCCCTTTCCTCAGAGGTCTGAGAACCACTCAGAAGAGGGGGATAGAAGATTGTAGGAGTCAGAGGGGATGGAGGACACCAGGGTACGTGGCCCTCTGAGTCGACTAAACTTGGCACACAGAGATTGAAGCAGCAAGCACAGGGCCTGCATGGGTCAACACCAGGTTTTCTGTACATGTTATGACTATATCTTGAGTTCTGTGGAACTCCTAACAGTATCTGTATCTCTGACTCTTTTGCCTGCTCTTGGGACTGTTACCCTCCTGTTGCGTTGCTTTGTCCTGCCTTGCTATGAGGGCTTTTGCTTTGTCTCATTGCAGCTTGTTTTGTTATGTTTGATTGTTGTCCTTGGGGGCCTGATCCTTTCTGAAAAGAAACGGAGGGGGAGTGAATCTGGGGGGAGGGGGGAGGCAGGGGGTGGGTGGAGTGAAGGGAGAGGAAACCGGGTTGAGATGTATTGTATGAGTGAAGATTCTATTTTCAATAATAAAAAAGAAAACCTAAAAAAATCCTATTACAAAGATTAAACTAGAAGAAAAAAGCTTTCTATTATTCTCATCTCTCCTGACGATTTCTATAAATTCTATAACTGCAGGGCTATCCCTCCAAGTTCAGTCTATGAAGAAACCTGAAAGAATGCTTATTACTCATTCACCAATAGATTTTAATTTCCCAGGGAAGCCATTGTCCTCGGAGTCTTAGGATAATTGACAGGAGAGAAGGAGTGTCATTGTTGGGCAGTGGCAGATCAGGCAACACATAACTGGAATCTTACAAATCCCTACTTCCCTGTTCTTTCCAAATTCTTAGTTACATAGATAGGAAATTTACTTCTCTCTCCCAAACCAGATTCGCTATATACGTAAAGCTGGCCTTGAAGTGAAGTTCTGTCTCTACCTCACAACTATAAGAATTATAGACATGACACCCAGTTCTAATAGTTCATGCTGTCATGGTTACATTCCATACCACAACACTTGGGACTCAGTGCCCTGCAGTCCACATGTATTTCATGACTTGGCTTAACTGTCCAATTTTAGGGACCCTCATGATAATAATTATTGTATCAGTTAGAGTCTTTCTTGGAATCAAATGTCCCATTTGCAGTCAATTAGTTAAGGAGGATTTAATAATGTACAAAAATGTGAAAGAAGCATAGGAGGCAGAGAGTATCATGGGGTGGTTTGATCTCTAAGCCTACAAGGTGAGAGGGGAGGAGAGTGAAAGGGGGAAGAGGAGGGAGAGTTAGATGAAAGATAGATGATAGATAGATGATAGATAGATAGATAGATGATAGATAGATAGATGATAGATAGATAGATGATAGATGGTAGATACATGATAGATAGATAGATAGATAGATAGATAGATAGATAGATAGATAGAAAAAGATTGATTGGTGAGGGTACCTGTGCAGAGGATTGCATCCATTCTATCGGGGCATAAATGTGACCTTTCCATTATCATGTCTAAGGACCTGGGAATAAGAACTCTCACCTCAATCCATTATCTTTACCCATATATTTACCATATATTTATATGGTAATATATATTTATATTAATTTTATATTTATATTATAATTTATATTAGTATATATTTATCCATATATTTACCCATTTAACTGGTACCAGTTTTGTAGATTTATCTCTTGAGATAATGAGCATATGGCTATATGGTTCTCAACCTTCCTGATGCTGTGACCCTTTTAATACAGTTTCTCATGTCATAGTGACCCCCAACTATAAAATTATTTTCATTGCTACTTCATAACTGTAATTGTGATATGGTTACTAATCATAATGTAAATATTTTTTTGAGGTTTGCCAAAGGGGTCATGATCCACAGGTTGAGAATCACTGATCTAGAGGTACTGGAAGATACCAGCATCATGAAGAAATATGTGTAGCACTATGTTTAAATACATTAAAATGCCTAGACTGAACCATATGTATGTGAATATAATTATGGACATTTTGAGAAGCATTTTGTAAGAAATACTTGGCCTCTGTTGCCCTTTACTTGCTATCAGTAAATAATATGCCTGTCTAATGTCACTAACTAAGTGTTGGGAATTGTATCTCCTGGAAATCAGTGAAGTAATAGGATAACATGAGCATACCTCTCAAAAGTGCCCCAAGAAGCCAGTATGTATGTATGTACACACACACACACACACACACACACACACACACACATACATTCTGTTTTTTATTTTTTTACTGCTGGATGTAACAGAAATATAACAGAATACGTTGACAATAGATGCATCTCTTTTTAAATTTTTGATCTAAAAGTTTTTTTTTTCATTTTACATAGCAACCACAGTTTCCCACTACGGGCCACGTTCCTGCAGCCCTGCTCCCAGCCGCCTGCTAGCTTATGCCCCGAAATGACAACACACAAACTGTATTCATTTAAATACTGCCTGGCCCATTAGTTTCAGCCTCTTACTCACATCTTGATTAACCCATATCTAATAATCTGTGTAGCACCACAAAGTGGTGCCTTACCGGGAAGTTGCTAGCGTACGTCAATCTTGGGCTGGAGCTTCATCGCGTCTGTCTCCCTGAGGAGAGGCACCGTGGTCTGGCTCAGAGAGCATGGCTATTTATTAACTTCCCTTCCCAGCATTCTGTTCTGTCTACTCCGCCCACCTAAGGGTTGGCCAATCAAATGAGCCAGGCAGTTTCTGTATTAACCAATGGAATCAACTCAAACAGAAGACCCTCCCACATCAGTTCCCCCTCCCTCACCTCCTCCTGCTCCAACCCATTTCCTCCCCACCAAACCCCCATCCACTCCTCAGAAAGGGTAAGTGTGCCACCATACAGTTTGTGAGCCGGGCAAGGGGCTGGAGATTGAAACACACAAAGTCTCACAGACAGAGAGACTCACATGGGTCATCCTTGAAACAGGAATGCCCAAGAATGCTCCCTTTATTGTGTCCAGGGAAAGCTTATATAGAGATAGCCATGCTCCAGCCAAACGCACCAGAAACCACTCTCCTGCCATCAAAAATTCCTGAGGGTCTCGTGCTTAGAGCAGCTGTAGGCACTCAGATCAGGGGAAAACAAGTTGTTTCAGGATCTGGGGGTTCACTGCTCCCAACAGGTAAGGCCTCCAATGGGGCTTCTACAAAGTCTGGTATATCAAGCTGAGGCAGGACCAAGCCCCTACCCCATGTATCATGGCTGAGCAAGGTATTTCTTCATAGCCAATGGGCTCCAAACACCAGTTCATGCATTGGGGTAAATCCTTGTCCCACTGCCAGTGACCGGACAGACTGCCCAAACCACAGAACTGTCACCCACATAGGATGATAGTTCGGTTCTATGCAGGTTCCCTAGCTATCAGTCCACAGTCAGTGAGTTCCCATGAGCTTGGGTCAGATGTCTCTGTGGGTTTCCCCGTCATGATCTTGACCCCTTTGCTCACGTAATCCCTCCTTCCTCTCTTTGACTGGACTCAGTCCAGTGCTTAGCTGTGGGTCTCTGCATCTGTTTCCATCAGTGACTGGATGAAGATTCTATGATGACAATTAGGGTGGTCATCAATGTGATTACAGGAAAAGGTACCGTGGGACAATGATCTTGGGATGACGTTAGCCTGGGGAAGGTCAAGGGAGGTAGAATCCAGGGATGTATACAGTACCTCAGGTAGGTAGCTCACTGGCCTGTATGACCTGGTCCTGCTTGATAGAAGTCTTCTGCTGTTGGCAGAGGAACAGTGTGCCGGGGGCTATGTGGGTAAGAGGAAGTGCTTGGTCTTACTACAACTTGATAAGCCTTGCCTTGTGGATACCTATGGGAGGCCTGCACCTTTCTAAATAGAAACAGAGGAGGCATCCGCTGAGGGTTGGGGTGGAGAGGAGCGGGGAGGGATGAGAGGAGAGGAAGGAAGGGAAACTGTGGTCAAAGTATAAGATAAATAAATAAATTAATTAAATTTCTAAAAGTGAAGAAAGAAAGCAGGCTGAGGAAGCCAGAGGGAACAAGTCAGTAAGCAGCAGTCTTTCTTGGGCTCTGCTCTATCCTGCCTCAAGGTTTTTTTTTTTATTTTTTTATTTATTTATTTATTTATTTATTTATTTATTTATTTATTTATTTATTTATTTATTTATTTATGCTTGAGTGTTCCTGTCTTGGCTTCCCTCAGTGAAGGACTTAGAAGCCATATGGTGAAATATACCATTTCCTCCCCATGTTGCTTTTGGTCATGGTATTTTAACACAGCAGTAGAAACCCTAAGACATTAGTCATTTAACTTTAAGTTGTCAAAGGTTGTTGCTTACATTATCGTTTATTCAATTGAATTAGTAGCTCAAGCTAATGAATTTCAGTGTGACACCTCTACACAGAAGTACATTGTACCTTAATTATGTCCAGACCCTCTACCTCTTCTTTAACCCTTTTCTCTACTTTTCCCTTCTTCCTCTTTTTGATACTACAAAATAAGATACAGTAAAACAAGGCAAAAGACCTCATATGGAGCCTGGACAAGGCAACCCAATAGGAGGGAAAAAAGTCACAAGAGCAGGCAAAAGAGTCAAAGATACACCAGCTGCCACTGTTAGGAGTCCCACTAAAACACCAAGATAACAGTCATAACAAATATGCAGAGGACCTGGTACAGATCTATGCAGGACTGGGCTTGCTGTTTCAGTCTCTGTGAGCCCATGTGACCCTACTTATTTGATTTAGTTGACCATGTTCTCCTGGTGTCCTCCATCCCTCTGACTCCTACAGTCTTTTCTTCCTTCTTTTTTCTCAGATTCCCAGAGCTTTCTCCTCTGAGGGGAAGAACCTGGTGGAGACCTGCAATTTAGACTCTATCTGCCCATACCCAATTCTGAGTGTTACCCCTACACTGCACGATGATAACAGCTACTTCTCCTTTCTTTTCTGGAAAGTTCAGTCTCTATTTCCAAGTTTTCTCTTTTTTCTCTCTCCCTCCCCTCCCTTTCTTTATTTTTCTTTCCTTTCCCTTTCCACCAATGGATCTGGGTTTCTTGATGGGCAAGACAGTGTTTTGTAGCGTGGGGACTGAGAAGAGCATAACCAAAAAAAAAAAAAAAATAGATTGCAGAATACATACAAGACAGACTTAATTACCAAAATTTAAGAGTCTGTTTTCAGACATACTTAATGATTATGTTGAGACATACAATCATTGTGTCAACTTTAAAAATGTGTTGCAGAATTCATCATATTGTAATTAATCCAGAAAGCTCAAATTCCTGACGGACTCTAATTAAGTCTTTGGAGGCAGACACATATTCCTATACTGCTATGTGTGCAAAGTCTCAAAGGACTGCTGAGGAAATGTCTATAAGGAGTCCAATAGATGCTGGCAATGCATCAGAGAGCAAGGAAAAAAATGTCAGTTTCAGGAATCGGCTGTTCTAACTATAGGTAAGCATAGTAGCCAAGCTTGGCAAAGTGAGGTGGGCATTCTATGTCCTTGGCTACAATTAGCATAGGTCTGTTTTCATTTTAAATAATTGTTTCTATATACATATGCACACCTCATTTAATGAGACATATGTTCCTCGTCTTTAACTTCAGATTCCATTTAAGGTCATAGTATGAATATTCTCATTTACTCAATGGAAGTTAAGAGAGTAGAATTTGTGATATTCTTGCAAACTTAGTTATTGTTTTGCAGTTTGCTTCCCAGACATCCATGGTATGATGTTCTGTTTCTTGGTGTTGGCTTTAATGTGCCAGAAGTTTCCATTATTGCCACTGAAGTTGAGGGGCTCCAATGAAGAAAGTAGGGGAGTGATGTTGAGGGGCTGTAGATGACTTAATAAAACTTATTCTTTAAGTCGTTCCCTATGGGTCACATCTTCATAAGCATTACTGTGTGGAGTAAGATATTTTGATAGATTATTTTGAGTTGGAGACTTTTGTGTGGTCAGTTCTGACGTTTTTATGTCTGTTACTTCCCAAGGATACTTTAACTGACACTTGATTAAAAATTCCTGGTGGGCTAGAGACTTTGAGAATTCATTGTCAATGTTTCAATTTTATTCTTTGTTTTTAGTTATGGGATAGTGCAGTGTATTTGGGGGAGTCTATAAGCCAGTGTGACTCAGGTTAGGAGTACAGGGCAGTGTGAGGAGATAGCTATAAGATACAATATCAATTTCCCACCAATTCACTGTAGGAATATATGTGAGAAACTGTGTGGTATAGTACACTACAGCAGTAAACACCATGGCAAAGAATAAAATGCATTCTTTTTATTCTTTTTTTTAATTTATTTATTTATTATATATACAATATTCTGTCTGTGTGTATGCCTGCAGGTCAGAAGAGGGCACCAGACCCCATTACAGATGGTTGTGAGCCACCATGTGGTTGCTGGGAATTGAACTCAGACCTTTGGAAGAGTGGGCAATGCTCTTAACCTCTGAGCCATCTCTCCAGCCCCATTCTTTTTATTCTTTATAACACAGTTGCATTTTCTTTTTATTCAATTCAAACACTGTAGTAAATTGCTCATTTAAACTTCTTGCTTGTTTTCAAACAACTGGGAAAAACATCGTATTTTGTATGTGTCTTTTAGCTTTCCTTAGAGATTTTTGGTATTTGTAGATATAGAATGCAAGGATTTTAAGTCTCTAGATGACCTCACATTAAAAATTGAACGCTTCCTCATGTTGAGCATCTACAATGTCAAAAACGTCACAATCATGTTTTCACATAACCTAAGGAAAGGCAAAAAAGTGGTTTTAAAATAAATAGTTTTAAAACATATTTAGTAATCAAAGAAGTAAATGTCAGTCAGCTATAGAATGGTCTCAGTGAGGAAGAGAAAAGAGGACATAGTCATTCTCTTTTATTAATGGTAAGTGCTTAACATTTGAGAAACACACTTTGCTTTCTATTTCTTCAAACATAATTTTTCATACCATATATTCTTAAAATTTTTTGCTCCTTCATCTGAGTTCCTTTCCACCTCCTCACATATTTTATTCCATACCTTCTTTACCACTTTCTTTATACAAAAAACAGCCAAAACCAAACCAAAACAAAAAAACTTCAGAATAAAACAAACCAAACAGACAAAAAGAGAAATGAAAACAAATACCCATAAAATGTCAGAAGAAACATATACACATGCCAACAGATACACACACACACAAACACACAAACACACACACACACACACACACCATAAAAACACAGAATCAGGATATAATAACAGATATGCAAAAGACAAGGTAAAAATTGCCCAAACAAAGCATTATAAGAAAATAAATCTCCAAAAATACTCTTGACTTTGTCTTATGCTGGACATCTCCTGCTGGACATGGAGCCTCCCTTAGCTGTGGTTTGTATTTCCAATGAGGCACCATTGGAGAAACCTAATTTTTTTTTTTTTTGCTAGGAGTTTGGAAACATTTGCTCAAGGAGCTTTTGAGTTATATTATGAACTGAGCTGCTCAACAGACCACACTGGTCACTGGGAGCATCCTGCTTAATCTGGGCTTCCCTTGTGTCAACTGATGAGACAGGCTTATAACATTACTTTATAACATGCTCCCTTATGGGCAAGGATGAACATGGTGAGAGACTGGACCTGGAGTCATAACCGGAACATACAAATACAGTTTTCTCTTTGTACTTACAGTCTGGAAGACTACAATGTACTTCTGTTCATAAAAGCATCATCACAACGCCTAGCATATAAAATGTTCACATTAGCTTGTGGAAAGATTATTGAATGTTTTGAGTTTAATAGAAAGTGTCTAATCTCTTAGGTTATAGCAGTACGCAAGGCAGAAAATTTAGGATAATATGCTAAACAGTGGTCTGGCTTTTTTGATTAAATTCCAAAGGTGTCATTTATTTCATTCATGTATTTAATTTTTCACTTTAATGTCTGAGTACAACATTTTATTGAACACTTCTTTTTGATATGCTCACTGCCATATACAGTTAATGAGTATTTTATTATCTATCCTCTTTCTACATGCTGACAACCTGTCAGGAAACTGTAAAAGTTCATGAACTTTCTGTTTCTTATCTTTTTGATAAGGGACTGGGTCCAAATGATGTAGTTCAGAAATGAGATCTTGAAAATTTCTAATTTAAAACCTCTAACTCCAGGAGTCTTTCACAGTCATGAAACTTCGAAATTTTCTAATTTAAACCTTTAATTCCAAAAGTCTTCCATAGTCACTGTCTGAAACTCTACTGTTTTTTGCTGTCTTGTAATTATTTAAAGGAGAGAATGGCTATAAACCTCCCAGTCTTTGTTGCTTTGATGGATATATATTGCTTACGTCTTTCTCTTAATGGATTACATCCCTAATCTACATTTTTTATCACATCATGTTATTCAGGTCCAGTGATTGATGATTGCTTGTTTCTCTTATCATCTTATTGGGATTGTCTCTATTCTGTGTATTCCCTGCATCTTTCTACTCTGGCTTTCTCCTTTGAGGGCATGGAGATGGACAATCGCACCATCCTTACTGAATTCATCCTCCTGGGCTTCTCAGAAGACCCCCACCTGCAGTGGATTCTATTTGGAATATTTCTAACCATCTACGTGATGACCTTGTCAGGAAACATGACCTTGGTTATCCTAATTCGTATTGATTCCAGGCTACATACACCTATGTACTTTTTTATAGGAGGTCTATCTTTTTTGGATTTCTGGTATAATTCTGTGTATATACCTAAAATCTTGGTCAATTGTATCTCAGAAGATAAGCGTATCTCCTTGGCTGGCTGTGGGGCTCAGTTTTTCTTTTCCTGTGTAGCAGCCTATACTGAGTGCTACCTGCTGGCAGCCATGGCCTATGACCGCCATGCTGCAATTTGTAGCCCATTGCTTTATTCAAGCATCATGTCAAATTCTCTCTGTACTGGGCTGGTGGCTGGATCCTATGTTGGAGGGTTTTTGAATGCCATAGCCCATACTGCCAACACATTCAGGTTAAGTTTCTGTGGTAAAAATATTATTGATCACTTTTTCTGTGATGTGCTTCCATTGGTAAAAATGTCCTGTACAGACACTCGTGTCTATGTGAAAATTCTCTCTAGTATGGTGGGCTTCACTGTGCTCTCCAGCATTCTTGCCATCCTCGTTTCTTATTTCAACATCCTCCTGGCTATCTTGAGGATCCGCTCAGCCTCAGGAAGACGCAAGGCATTCTCCACCTGTGCCTCTCACCTGGTCTCCGTCACCCTCTTCTATGGCTCCCTGCTCTTCATGTATTCAAGGCCTAGTTCCAACTACTCCCTGGAGAGAGACAAAGTGGCTGCCATGTTCTACACCATCATCAATCCATTGCTCAACCCTTTCATCTATAGCCTGAGAAACAAAGATGTTAAAGAAGCCTTTAAGAAACTGATACAACATATACAACAATGAGCATGAAAGGTTACATTTTACATATTATGGCTGATTAAAAACTGACTTGTAGACATGTTTGTACTTTTTCTATCATAGTTAAAGTTGAAACAATGTCCTAACAGCCATTGAAACCTTAGCAACCTTCTCCTAAATTATGATTAATACATTCTTGCTACTTAAGCTTTCTAAATATATAACAATTAATTTTTCAATGTAATATTCTTGTTTGTTTGCAATACTAACTTTAAAACAATAACATACCCCATCTTTTTTTTGGTCAGGATGGTCATGGGACAAGATGAAATTGAAAAAATTTGATTGTGTTTTCTTACTTAGTTTGACTTTGTAGTTTTATACATGAATTGTATCAAATATGAAAATAATACAATGCTAAGATTGCTAGAAATTTGTTCAAGGTTTTATAAATTAGTATTCTTAGTAAAGATGTCTCTTAAATTTCTTCCTATAAATGTAATTAAACACAAAAGATATTTGTGTAAAACTTCCATTTTTGCTCTAGGATTTTAATACAAATGTTCTTTAGAGGTATTTTGGGTTAAATAAAATAAAGCTCTGAAGATTAGCTCAGACATTAGAGCATATATTGTTGCTGCAGATGACCAGAGGTCAGTGCCAGTACCTACAATGGGTGGTTCACAGCTCCCTGTAACTTAAGCTCCAGGAACATCAGATTCTTCTGGCCTCTATAAGCACATGTAAAAAGTGCCTATACCCCTCACAAGCAGAGAAAACCTACCCATAATTAAAAGCAAAATAAATATTTAAATAAATCATATAAATTAAATCATTTTGAGGTTCTTACTTTAACCTAAGAGTATAAATACTAATATTTATGATTTACTTCAATATAAGTCCCATTGAATTAAAATATCATAACTAAATGGAAAAAGCTTAGAAAAGGTTACCAATGTTCAGCTCTATTCTGGACCCTATGGTTGTTTTCTTTTCCCAGGTATTTTATGTCAGCTCACAGTTAAATGAATGTCATAATCCAGGGGCTCAGTTGATATTTTAGTTACTCTTTTTAACAATGTCATTGAAATATTTAAAATCTTATAGATGCAAGTGAAGATCCTAAAACTCAAGGTTGGAATTTCACTATTGAAAAGAAAATTGGTGTTGTCAGAATGACCTAATTATTTCATCCAGTTAATTTTCAATTGACATTTTAGAAATAAAGTATTACATCCTTCACTCTGATTGTTCTTTAAATGTATATTATTACCTGCTAGACACAGTACAGCACTCTTCACACTGTAGTCTGACCATAACTATACTACAAATGACACAAATAATGTCCTTCTTATTTAATGCATTACAATATGAAAACTTTGAAACTATTGTTTCATTTTTATTTACTTTTATTGAAAATAGATTTTCTTATATTGTATGTATTTGCATATATAACATATACAGTATATCTTGATTACAAATCCCCCTCCTGTTACTCCTCTTCTAGTTCCTTCCCTACTGCCCCTCCCAACCAGATTCACTCCTGTTTGGTCTCCAGTTAGAAAAGAACAGGCTTCTAAGAGATAGCAACAAAACATAACAAAAATAAAATATAATAAGATAAAACAAAACCCGTTATATCAAAGTTGGATAAGGCAAACTAACAGAAGGACAAAAGCCCAAGGGAAAGCACAAAAGTCCGTGGCCCATTCGTTCACACACTCAGGAGATATTATCCTGAATTGAAAGCGATAGTATATATGCAGCAGATCTGGGAAGACCTGGCCCTGTGCTTGCTGCTGCAGTCTTTGCGAGTTCTCAAGAATCAAAGAAATAACGTTTGAAAAGAACACTGGAGTTTTATTGGCATGATGAGGCTGTCTGACTTCACCTGGATTGGAAGAGTGAGCGTCCTGAGAGTGCTGGGCAGCAGCTTCCACCACACCTGATCTCTCATAGAGACTCAAATTTGCAAATGCGAGAGGACTTAATTTGGAGGACTGGGGAGAAAGCATAAAGCAGATTCATTTTAATGTGGGTTTAAGATCTAGATCGTACTTAGGCTGTGGTTGTGTTCAGACATTAAAGAAAAACAATATTCAAAGAAAACCAGGAAACTCTCTCAATTCTACTTCTCTGATCTGTGGCAGTAAAACTTGATAGGCAGGGAATTATTTTATTGGATACTTCAAATTTCATGTAGTTTGGATATTATTCTCTGACAACACAGTTGGAAATACTAATCTTTTAATTGTTGCATGGTTTTAAAGAAATGGGCAGAGAAAGTCAAGATAACACATTTAAATTTGGATATTATCAACTGATATTTGAGAATCTGACTTTGTAACAACTGAATAAATCAAAAATCAAAACCCATTAGATTTCTTTTTAAAGTAAACTTTTTTTTTTTTTTACTTTTAACACATCCTATGTTGCAAAATTTCATATACTGGTGATTTTATGTTTCCTAAGTAGTTTCCAAACCATAAGCCACGAGATGACTTAGTCTCTGTTGGTTTTGCTCACTGTATAAATATCTTAGGCCTACCATAATCCCTGCACTGTATTTAATATAAAGAACTACTTCATAAATGTTTGTAGAGGGTTAGGTAATTAACTATTAAATAGGCAAAGGCATATATCTCTCCAAAATTACTTTATTAAAAATGCAAAATATAAAACAGAACATACATCATATCCCCTTGAGAGAGAGACAGAGACAGAGAGGCACAGAGAGAGATTATGTGTGTGTGTGTACATTTTATAGGTTTATAAGATCCAGGTGTATCACTGTAAATATATTAATATTCACCAGGAAATAAAAGGGAGTGCTAGGCTTAGTGTCTACAGTTTTTACTGTCTGCCTCTTATTAAAAACCAATGAAATAGTTTAACCCAGTACCATTTGAAGCACATTTTAGAGAAGAGTACTTGGCAAAGTAATTTTAAATGAGATAACCACTCAGGTGAGGGCAAGTAAAAAGAATTAGTCAATTCCTAGTAGTGCAAGTGATGGGTAATTGTGAGAGTTTCTGCTTTGAACTTCCCGTGGAGCACAAAATGCTCTAGGTTTCTAGCCTGCTCAGCAACATGGAAGATAAATAGTGCCAGTCTTCATATGAACCTGTGCCCCACACAGACGTCATACTGGTTTGATTTTTATGAAGAATACAAATGAATACAGCAACCAACTCCGTTTTTAGTAGAATGTTTAAGTTCAAGAGACTTATGACATAGTGACTCTAAAGTCATGTTCCCTGTATAAAACATTCTATAAATGAATCCGATTATGAGATACCCTACAAAGTTGTACATATAAAACATGAGCTGAGCAGTGACAGTATCAGTGGGCATGTCAAAGTCAAAAAGGTGAAGCTCGTGAGACCTTAACTCTACACAACGAACTACAGGTAACTAAGGTGTGCTGTGAGCAGGAGACATGTCTTTCTCATGGAAGAGAACACCAACACCAATTAGTTATCCAATATCAAATGGTCAACCTCACAAATACACACACACACACACACACACACACACACACACACGAAGTATACCAAGTGAGCAGGTTGTATTTAAGTGTTTACGAATACATATCCATATACATGCCTGTTACTATTAATGAAAAAAAAAAAAGACCATCCATTCGAAAGAGAGCAAAAGAGTTGCACGGGGTGAGATAGAGGGAGAAAAGGAGATGTGGAGAAATGATGTAAGTATACTATAATCTCAAAAAATGAAGTAAATGATTTTTTTAAAAAATGTTGCCACAACCATTTATATACTTTCATGAAAATGTTCCTATGGAATCTAAAGGAAAAAGTAAATTATAAAAATCAAAATACTTAATTTATTAAAACTTGTATATCTGACGATACAACTATGGAATCCAGTTATGTTAAGAATTGCAAGCTTTTATATTTGAGCAAATACCATGTAGAGTTTATACTGAAATTTCAAATCAGTATAGAAGATTCCTCTGAATACTTCGAGGTTATAAACCTTCACATAAAGCATGAAGGAACTTGTCATAGTCTTGGATGTGTTCTAAAATGTCAGTCCTATGAACTCAATCACAATTTGACTATACTTACCTTTCTATTTTCTTATATTTATTATAATTAATAGATTATACTAGAGCCAAGGGTCCTTTTCCACACAGAAAGAAAATGAGCACACACTTTGATCAGTCATGCTTACAGTATCTTAATATTTTCTGATCTCATTTAGAGAAGGAAACTTGCTTTTTTTTTCTCAAATGGTTAGAATAAACTCTCTGCACATAGTGCATTGAGAAACCCTGACTTCAAAGCAGAGGGAAGGAGGATATGTTTCTGATAAAGACAGTTTTAAGAATTTATTTGCTATCATAGTTTTAGTTTTGAACAAGTCATTTGCTTCTAGAATGGCATATTTTCTAGTTTCACTCATACAGTTAAGTAAAGGAATATATTGGATACACTTGTTTCTAATCATAGGAAAATAGTGAAATAAACTAAATACATTGTTCTCATTAAGAGCAAATAATTGTGTACATCCTGGTCTCCAAATACTAATGATTCAGATTTTCTGCGACAGTGGTGAGCTGTCACTCTTAAAAGCTAGACAATGAATCATTAGCTTTGTGTTTTATTTGTGATCTAAGACAATGTGGCAACAACACAAGCCTGCATATTTTATAATAAGTGTTTGTACATACATACATTAACCTTCTTTCTAAAGTAGGTCTCCTGAAGTGTCATGCAGGAATGGTGGAAATATTTTTTTCCTATTTTACGGTGAGATCAGCAGTGCATTTACCAACATTCACATAAGCACATTTCATATTCTCTGTGCTTCTCGTAAGTGAATGATCTTGATTTACTTAAAGAGTTTGCTCAGAGCCTCTTTCACATCCTTATTCCTTAGGCTGTAGATCAAAGGATTCAACATGGGGAAAACCACTGTGTAAAAGGTTGAAACAATTTTGTCCGTGTCTAAAGAATAGCTGGTGCGGGGGCGAGAGTAGATGTAGAGGATGGAGCCATAGTACAAGGTCACAGAGATGAGGTGGGAGGAACAGGTGGAGAAGGCCTTGAGGCGGCCCTGAGTAGATCGGATTCTCAGGATGGTGGCGATGATGAAGAGGTAGGAGGCCAGGATTAAGGCAATGGGCACCATGACATTGGAGGTCAGGAGGAAGTACATCAGGGCCTGGTATCCATTCTTCCCACCACAAGCCAGTTTCACCAAAGGAAGCAAGTCACAGAAAAAGTCATCAATGACATTGTCATTACAGAAGTCAAAGGTAAAAGTCTTCTTGGTGATGATGGAAGAGTTAATAAAGCCACCCACGTAGGAGGCTGCTACAAAAAATGCACATAGTTTTATAGACATAACCTGGGAATAAAGCAGTGGCTTTGAGATGGCCACATAGCGGTCATAAGCCATAGCAGCCAGCAGGTAACACTCACTATAATCTAACCCAGCAGAGAAGAAGAACTGTGCCACACAGCCAGCAAATGAGATGCTCTTGTATTCAGAGATACAGATCATTAGGATCTTTGGATTGTAGACAGTAGACAACCAGAGGTCTAAAAAAGACAGATTTCCAATGAAGAAGTACATGGGAGTGTGGAGTCTGGAGTCATTACAGATCAACACAATGAGGGTGCTGTTTCCTAAGACAGTCAACGTGTACATGATGAGAAACAGCACAAACAGGACCAGCCGCATGACAGGGTCAGAGGTGAATCCCAGTAGGATGAACTCAGATACTGTGCTGTTGCTCCTATCCATGGATGTAAAGATTCTCACCTTAAAAGATAGAAAAGAAGTGTTTACTAATTACTATGCAAAAGGGTAAATCAGACTATTCCTCGTGGTAATCATGGAAATCTCAGATGCAACACTCTAAGGGGTCCTTTAGAAATATTCTTTATTTGATAGCCAAATAAAACTTCTGGCAAATGTTTTTTTTATCTGTATGGTCATTAAAAACTAGAGAAGTGTTTACATTAATAATATTTATGTTGTTAATATCAATCTAAATAACCATATTTTTATCTGATTAAAGTATATAAAGCCATATGATGTACCATGAGGGCTGTTAAAATCTTACTTCATGACAAATTCAGTGACTTCAGGTGACTAAATATGTAATTAAATTTGTCTAATCTGACTTGATCGCTATAGTATTTGACAAGATTGTTGCTACTTTCTGCTGAATGCCAAACTGTTTGCCTGTTCACCAGGTTCTCATGGCTGCCTGAGTTTCTTTGTTCTGTGTTTTTTTTAACTATATATTCTAGCCATCATTATTCCATATTTTGAATTTTGAAAAGACTGATGAATCAATTCCTGTGCCTCTTTTCCTTCACATTTCCATCAGTCCTTGGTGAATATACCCTGGTGACATTAAATGCTCAACATGTGTGAGGGAGTTTTAACGCTCAGCCATTAAAGGTTATCCTCACAACTAACAATGTAAAAGTCATAATCAATCATTTAGAACAATTTGCTCTGAGCCAAGCACAGCTAGTATTTCATATATAATATTTCATTTATTTCCTCAGAGTGTTCATGTTCTATGAACTGAAGCATTATTTGCAAAATTTAAAAAAATCATCCAATTGGGGTTTGCTAAGTAGCTAACAATTATACAATAGCAAGAATAGCAAGTTTTGTTTGCGTCCTGCTACTTAATCAGAAACCTGCTGTTAGGATACTTGTCCTTCTTGTATCTTTACAGGTCTAACTTTCACAGTTCTTCTCCCAGATCCCTATGTATTTCATGTAAAATATAACTAATGACCCTGGAAGGATTCTACTGTCACTACCCAGGATAGAACACTTACCTGCAATTCCCATAGTCACAACCAACAGAATACGACAGGGCAGATCCAGGCAACTTATTCTGGCTCAGATTCCCTTGTGTACGATTTCTTTCCCACCTCAGGGGGGGTCACAGTTTTGAAAGTGCCTGAAAGGCAATTAAACAAAAGTCTGTTGATTTGTTTGTTCAAAGTGAAATACAAAAATGACTGAAATCATGTTTAGTATTATGTATAGAAACCACTTTTTACAAAAGCACTCTATTTTCAAAAACTCAGAAATACACACTGCAATTAATACTGTGGTCAAGCACATATGTATGGAAGTAATTGCCTTACAAATATCATGACAAGATAGTACAATTAGGGTTTGTGCCCAGTGCAGTTTCAGTGTAAAATTCATGTTTCTTTTAATAGGATGATGAGGCTGTGAAGTAGAGAAATAGTTTATCACACGGATAATTTGGAACAACCAGTTTTTGAGACAGAATCTCATGTAGCTTAGGCGCCATCTGAGCCCTCTCTGTAGCTAAGGATGACCGTGAACTTCTGATCTTTTCTCCATCACCCCACCTTTACAGATATGCACCACGTGTTCACTTATAAGATGTGCTGTGATGGAACCCAAGATTTTATGAAGGTGAGATGAGCACTCTACTAACTGAGCTACATTTCCAGTCCTCAAGAACACTATATGAAATGCGATAGATCTTTAGTCACATTGCTTTCGGGGCAAAGTTTCCTAGTTCTGAATTTCTATGTAGATGGATTTTGCATCAGCCCCATTTACTATTACCTACCAATCACTACATGAATTAAAATCATTAGAAAGATGACTTATTTGGTAATATAACAACTTTGGCTAATGCGATTGTTCTTTTTTTTTTTTTTTTTTTTTTTAGCAACACGACATAGTAAGGGTAATTTACTAGCTTTGACATTATCATAGTAGCTTCTACAAAGCATTTTGCATTGTTGGATACTTTGCTAAGTACTTTATAAACATAAACTCAGTGATCACTAAAATGATCTTGTGGCATAAATGTGATTATTCTCATTTTACAGATGAGCCATCTGAAACATAGAGGTAACACTAAAGGTTTCTGGAGAATAAAAGAAAACAAAGAACTTACTCATAACTGGACTACTCATGCCACAGCGCAGACTTTCAGGTAAGTTGTTTAAATTGGTTTAATAGTGGCATGGTAGTTATATAAGTGTCCACATTCTGATTGGATCTGAGGCCTGTTCCACAAGAGTGATTTCAGATCTGGTATTGTGTTCTGGTCAAAAAGGGAAGATCATAAGGCCAGGGAGACTCTATAATAGTGCTTTGTTAAATAAATTTTCATGCTGTCAAATTACCTTAAAATGAATGTTTATATTTGTAGATTTGTACTACTCTCAACCTTGACCAGACAAGCTTTTTTTTTTTTTTCCTTTGAATTGCATAGAGGATGATGCAGAGACTCATAATTGGTAAAAGTGCCAAGAATAAAGAACTGGGAGTGTTCAGACACAGGTGGGTAATTAATATCAACCTTCATCCAACCACAGCTCATAGAAGAGTTGTTGGAAAGAGTATAAGAGAATAAGAATGAGGAGGAGAGCTGTGACATATTGTCTTCTGGGTATGGCATGGCTGGTGCACACATTAACTGATGATTTTCCGTCACAAGACTTGCA
The DNA here is from genome assembly GCF_903992535.2 of Arvicola amphibius. NCBI lineage: Eukaryota > Metazoa > Chordata > Mammalia > Rodentia > Cricetidae > Arvicola > Arvicola amphibius. Next base: position 1,109,988 of record NC_052053.1, on the reverse strand, counting down.
TAAGATCAAAGCAGCCAAACTTTCAGTACAAATAAGGATGGGCTACTCTGGTCCCACTACTACCTGAGAAGTAGCTGGTGGCTTCTGAAAGAGAGTCATTTTCCTTTCAGGACATGTCTATTTCTATGTTGCAAGTGGATGTCTGCACAACCATTTGTCCATGGTCAGCACTAATTGGAGCCAGGGAACTAATGAAAATAAATGATAAATAGGATATGAAGTCAGAGAAAGATGGGTTCATAAATATTAGTGGACGATGGAGGGAAGTAGTAGGAGTTATAAGATCAACATACATTGTATATGTGAATAAAAATTTTTAAAGAATAAATAAAAATATTCAAAACCGGCTGCTGGCCATGCCAGAGGAGCAGCAAGTTGCAATTGCAGTTCCAGGTGTCAGCCCACCAGAAGGGAAACCTCTGATAGGTTAATCTCAATTATGCAAGGCCTAGGGACTATAGACCCTGGAGTATCTTTTGCTTCTGCTGTGCCTTTACATATTTACTGTAGCCCCATTTCTCTGGTATCTAGCTTGGTGTGAGTGGATGTGTGGAGATCTCCACTGCCTCTAATATAGTGTATTTATCTCTTAAAAATTCTCCTGGTCATTTTTATCTGTGAAATGTCAAGAAGATGGCACCTCCCTAAACTGTACTGTCTAATTTGATAATAATCATGATAGCTTATACAGAGTTTTGACACATAAATCAAAACTCTGTATAAGCTATCATGAAAAAATAATAAAATTCTGATTTTCTTTTCACAAAGATTTCTGAGTGGATGGGTATATTAGAACACATCATTGAATGAATATATATTACATTGTACTTTATAAACAAAATTATTATGGAGGGAAATAAAAAATTCACAGTCAAAAGGGATTGGTTCTCTTGAAAGCAAAACACTGTGTGGGTCCTCATGACTTGTAGGTTTGAGTGCATGTCCTAGTGTTTCCTTAAAAACTGTTCAGCAGCCTTGCAGTAAAAAATGAATGTAGAGTTACTGCGCTTAGAAAGGAACACAATTCTAAATGGGGTTGACTCCAGGAGCAGGGTGAAGGATATTTTTTTAAGGAAGGACAATTTATCAAAGAGCATGACTCTGCCTCCACCAGCCGCCATGAACTGTCTGTAGCACTCAGGGAAGAGTGGGGCTTCATGAGTCCCTTCTCTCTCCATTCTGGAATGTTAATGGATCCTGTCTTGTTCAGGTCTTATGCAAGGAGCCACCCACTGCTGGTATGTGTGCATGAATGCAAGAGACATTTCATGTCCTGAAGTCAGCACTCCACAGAACCTCTTTCTATTCTCTGGCTCTTGCATTCTTTACAGTCCCTCTGTGATGTTCTCTGAAGCTTAGGATAGATCATATAGATAGCTCATGTTGGGCTTGGAACTCAACAGTTGCTTACTCTGGGCACTTTTGACAAGTAATGAACATAATTTTGTTTCTACTATATGGATAAATTGAAAGTTTATTAGGTTCTTAGACATCTTAAAATTCAACTTTACTTTGCTATGTGAGGATGTATTTTTTTTAAGGTATTGCCACTCTTATGTCTGTACTCACTTAAGTTTTAAAATTATCTTATAGCCATTGTGCAAAATCATGGGTTTCTTTTTTTGACATTTTCATTAGTATATATAACACACCAACACATTTTTCCTGATGTATGAACAATACAGAAAGAGAACTCTTTGAGCATTTCAAAATTGCTTTCTTGGAGAACCTATTTCACAGATTTAGGTTAGTTCATGGCTTTGTAAAGTATCTCTGACATTGATACAGTATTGAATCTTAAAGTTTAAACTACTTCTCTTGTCCTAGAACAATGTAAATTGAAGAATTAACAATAATATTCTGACAATGGAAAAATGTAAGCAAATTAGGTGCACAAATATCTATGAGAAGGACAATAACCAAACGCATCATCCAGGATTTCTTCAGAACAGATAATTAATTTTTAATTACTGGGCTGGGACATTTTCCCTTAAGAATTTAAAATTCAGTCAGTTGTCAAACATGATAAAGAACTAAGACAATTTAGAAATTTCATTGTGTGCACACTATCTTTTTCTTTCATTATATAAAAGGGCTGGGCTGCAATCTAGCAGTATTATCATTAGAAATTCACTTCTGTAAATCTGTACTTACTCCTCCATGAATCTCATCAGCTTTATCCCTTGAAGACTTTTGTTTCCATTTATAGGTGGAGAGGGAAGGTATACCAAAGATTATTTCCATGCATTTCCTATGATTTGGAATACATTGATCTGATAGTTTTAATTGCAGTAGATTTTGAGGTATAAAATTAATAATTACAATAATCAGTAATTAGTATGATTTTTAGGTATTAAATATAGATTATTACTTGTTTAGATAATCCTCTAAAGATTTACACGGCCTCTCTGATCTTCAATATTATTGCATTTAAAGTAAGGTATTGTGAAGAAGAAATTTAAGTATTTACAACTCTAATAAAGAGCACAGTATGCAGCAATAAGGTCAGATGTCCTTTCCTTTTAGTAAAGAAAATGTCTATCATGGGGAAGTTATATACTTCCCTTGATTCAACACCAAGAGTTGTTTAAATGTTTATGGTATTTCATAGGCATTTTTGCTGATTTAAATTCTTTCTTCCCGAGAGCTCTTTATGTCCACATTTTTCCTCTTTCTCTTCTACATTTTAATATTCAAGTTGATTCAAAAAATCAATTCTTAAAAAAAATCATTTCTTGGCAAGTGGTAATCTAACATCAATAACATTTAGTACTACTAATGGTATCCTTACTTGTTCAAACAGTGATTTTTTTCTAGCATAATTTTCATGTCAGTAATAATTCATTAGAAAGTTGGTTTTAAAATATATTGATTAACTTTTCTTACATTCATAAATGTTTTATGAGGCAATCTCTACTATTTCTTAGTCCTTAAACTGTTTTGCTCTTATATTTTATTTCTATCAATAAATTTTAGTTTTGAGGAACAAATAACCCATGAAAAGAAAACACACATTTTGGCAACAAGCTGTATATGGGACAAAGTAGACTTTAAGTGCCTTTAGAGTTATATGTTCAATATTAATAATATGATTATATCAAAGTGAGATTTTTAGTAATCTGCCTGCAGTAGTGTGTGCCTATAATCACAGCACTTGAGAGCTAGAGAGATGGGAATCGGGAGCTTAAGGTTGACCTCAATTACACATGATGCTCAAGAATAGACTGATTAACATGAGATTTTGTGTTTAAACAAATAACCATAGAAAGAACAACAATATTTGTAGCAAATTGAGTCAACCTGTAATGTATAAAATATTATTTGTTGTGCTTTATAAAGTCCTATATTACATACTCTGCTAAACTTCCTGACATATTCTGCAGTAATATCTGCACCATCTCATAAATTAATACTAACATAGTTCTCACTTATCATAGGACAGAAATAAACTCTGTTTGCAAAAATAATGCAGTATAAAATATTAGGGTCATCATTCATATTCTTGTCTTTGTTTCCAGAATTTTTTCTTTTAATTCCTACAATATATTTCCTGGCAAAATTTTCCCTGGAGAGAAGTAGTTACCAAAAACTCAAAAGTAACCTTAATGTCCACCAAATCTAACAACAAAATGTAAGTGATGAAAACTTGATTACATCAGAAAACATACTGAATAAATTTGTATTTGAGGTTCATGTGTAATTATTATCTATATTTGAACATTTGATTTTGTTATTGAAATAATAGTGGTGTATAAGACTTTCCTGGCTTATTGTAAAGATATTCAGACTTTTTGTTACCCATTTTTATCATGGTAGCACATATATGCTGGATAGTTTGTGTGATATAATGCCAATGAACCTTACTTAGAAAAAAATACAGTTCAGTCACACATTCTTATTTCTAAACATGATGCCACCTCAACTGATTTTTTTAGTGGAATTTAAGTTATTGAGCATTAAGCAGCATTGTCACTGGTAAGTAAATTCTTTTTCTTGAGTACATAATTTTATTAAATGTTGGCTCTCATGAAAACAGGTTTGTTCTTCACCTAAGATCAAGACAAATATAGGAAAAAGCAAGCATTTATTGGAGTTTGTCAGCATTTAGTAGTGCTTATGGGCTGGAGGAAGGTAATCAAACATAGACAGGCCCTCAGAAACCTAAGACAGTCACTGTTGGATATTCAGACACACAAACACAGTCATGGGCTGGAGGAAGGTAATCAAACATAAACAGGCCCTCAGAAACCTAAGACAGTCACTGTTGGATATTCAGACACACAAACACATACACACAAACAAACAGACACAGATAGGCAGACAGACACACACACACAGAGACACACACAGAAACACACAGACACACAAAACATGGACACAGACAGACAGACAGTCCCACTCCCCCCTCACAAGAGAAACACATATACACTAGAAATCATTGAAGTGTAGACATGGAATAGTTTGACAGAAAAGCATTGGTTATTGCAAGAGGAAACATGACTATTGTATAAACTGTTATCAATGTACGATGTTGAAAGAAGGTACTTGGCAAAGGTGGCCATAGTCCTATAAAGCAAATGGAGGTCATATAGTTAACTAGGTATTGATAGTGATGCCTATATGAAATCTACAGGGAGTCAGACAAACTCTCCTGAAACTTCACACTTATTTTCATGAATCTGCTCCGTAGTTTGGATTTTATAACTATTTCTTAGCGTACGTCTCCCTTCTCTTTGTGAAAGGGATACAACTGTGTGTTCAGGTAGTTAGAGAGTTGGGTCTTACCCACAACAGCTCTGCAATTGTGTTGTTTATAGATGTTTGTAACAGTTGAAGATATAAGTAACTAAAGATGCTCTTTGGGGCAAATGTGCACAAGCAGGAATTGAGGGATTGTCCTATTATGTGACACTTTAAAATATAGAGTGTTTAGAAGTTTACCCAAAACATTGATGTTCTTTACATTCAATCAATTTTGTGAACACATATCAAATATCTGAAACTATAAATTTGATATGATTTTATTAGTATACATTGACAATGGTGTGCCTATGCCTAAACGTGTACTGTATGGCCCTTTAACAAATATGTAATTATTCAAGAACTTCAGATGATTAATAAATAGTTAAATCATATAAATACAAATCAAAAGTATTTCATGTATCAAAGACAGCTTTCCTTTATAATTTTAGGATTGTCATTAATTCTTTTTCTGTAGATCTAAGCGTTCTATAATGTGAATCATGTGACATAATGATTTTACAATGAGTTTTCATGTATTAAACACTTATAATCAAGGCCTAATTTTGTTTTATGTATGCATTCAGTATCTCATTAAATTGCTAGCCACACATCACATATTTGAAATAGATGATTCTTTGTCCAGTTCTACAGATGAGCTCAACAAGGCAGACTGGTGATATGAAGTTGTAAGGCCTCTCAGCCAAGTGCGTGAAGGAGCCAGGCACATGGGGAAACAAACCCTCTAGAGTTCTGAAACCCTACTTATCCACTCTCCTGATTTTGTATCACCATGCTGTTATACACAGAGAAATCTAATCTACTGGGGAAGCCAGGGATGTCATCTGTCGCCATTGTAATCACTTCTAACAACCACACTAACATTTATGTTTATAATATAAGGTCTAAGTGCTTTTTGGAGGATCTGCAAAGATGCCTGGAGGCCTTCCCCTGCTCTCCCTTTCCTCTGTTTCCTAAGATGAAAAGAAACCTGCAACTCAGCACTTTCTAAGTCCATCCTTGCTTTAGTCCTCAGATTTCACAGTCTAGATATCTTAACATCACTTCAAATAACTATTTTACCTGAAAACTTTAAGTTCAAGTGTTCAAAATATCTCTAAGAACACTACATGCAAATGGATACTTTGCAAGCTGAGGCCACTTCGTGACCTATAAATACTTTTTTGTGGAAAAGCTCCTTTAGCATATGTTACACTTCTTCAGGCACCAGAAAACTTCACTCTTCCCAAAGTTCCATGGACAACCTGCTCATTTATAGAATCAAGAGTATTTATTGTATCTATTAATGACAGATACCTTCTGACACAAAGTGACTATCAAAATATTATTAAAAGGAATACATGAAAAGGAAATGAGAAAATGAAGACAGAATGGAGAAAAGGATGGATGAATGGTTGGCGGATATTCCTTAGCAATGTCTGTGCTCAAGATTTCTTTGCTATCTCATATACTTCTAGGTTGTTTCTCTTTTTTTTTTTTTTTTTTTTTTTTTTGGTTTTTCGAGACAGTGTTTCCCTGTAGTTTCTAGAGCCTGTCCTGGAACTAGCTCTTGTAGACCAGGCTGGCCTCGAACTCAGAGATCCGCCTGCCTCTGCCTCCCGAGTGCTGGAATTAAAGGCGTGCGCCACCACCGCCCGGCTTCTAGGTTGTTTCTCTTAATTGGGCTGGAATGAGGTGGGCTAAATAGAACACTGTGTATATCCTCAGGGCAAAAGGGAAGAGGCTAAGGACCTCTCAGTAAAATGTTACCCTAATTTTAACATGTTTAGCTCCTTTTCAGTAATGTTATTTATTTCCAATGGTTATAATTTTGGATGTGAATTCCAGGTAAAGGTGGCATCACCACATTTTGTTATCTCTACCAGCATTAGACTTTTTGTATTATTTCTTATTGTTACATACAATTATTCAGATATTTTCTTTAATCCTTAAAAATCTCATAAGTTGTTTATTATTATTATTATTTGAACATAATCAGGTCATATCACACAGCATGAAGGTAGGGAAATGAGGAGAGCCATTTATTAGTGTGGCTCATGCCTGCATTATCTGGGATTCATCCTTGTTCTTCTCTGTCTGGAGTGTCTGTGCAGTCTAAGACATAGCACGACAACTCTGAGGTGGCCTATGCTGCCACCTTCGTCTTTACTTAGTGACCAGGTGATTGTGCATGGAACAGTGACATTCATTCCTGTCTCCATGAATGCTATTCCCTCCTGCCCTCTTGTTAGCTGTGGAACAAAACCAGAATCAGATCTCTTTGAAGTAGGTAATTTATGACAAAGGATCTGAAGAATGAATAGAATATAAAGTGATTACTAGGTGACAAAAAGAAATGTGATTATTGGCTGACAAAATGTCTTTTAGAAATGACAAAATTCTCATAATTACATTGAGCTATGAATTTAGCATTGTGATCTCATCTGAAAACCCTCTCCAGAAGCTGAAGGCATCTTCCCAATTGCGCTAAACTTCAGACATCTAAGATCCCATCCAACACTAAGATCTTTAATTATTTTCTTAAATCCCTGGACCAGAGTAATGCCCAGCTAGGAACTTGGTTTTAGGGGAGTGCCTAATCCTCTAAAAGGAAGGTGGCCTGAAAAGATGGATCATATGAAAATAAACTTCACAGTGACTGAGTTCGTGTTCCTGGGGCTTTCATCTGATCCCAAGATACAGCTGGTCCTCTTTTTTGTATTCTTGTTTTTCTATATATTGTCAGTGGTGGGGAATATCATCATCATCACTATTATCCAGATAGAACCTCGCCTGCAGACCCCCATGTACTTCTTCCTCACTAACTTGTCCTTTCTGGACATCTGCTACACATCCACCAATGTCCCACAGATGCTTTCCAACATGGTGGGGAGTAAGAAGACCATCCCCTTTGCTGGCTGTGCTACTCAGATGTACTTCTCACTCTCCTTCGGCATGATTGAGTGTGTTCTTCTCGGTGTCATGGCTTATGACAGATATGTGGCCATTTGTCACCCTCTTCATTATACTGTTATTATGGATCAAAGCACCTGTGTCCAGCTGGCAGCCATTTCTTGGGCCAGTAGCTTCCTGAGTTCCATGGTTATCAATGTTCTCACCTTGAGTTTGCCCTATTGTGGACCGAATGTCCTGAACCACTTTTTCTGTGAGGTTCCTTCAGTTCTGAGGCTGGCTTGTACTGACACCTCACTCACTGAACTGGTAGTTTTTGTGTTCAGTATCATTATCGTATTCATCCCTTTCCTTCTTATTATTGTTTCCTATGCCCGGATCCTTCTTTCCGTTCTCAGAATGAGGTCAGCCTCTGGGAGGCACAAGGCTCTGTCTACATGTGCCTCCCACCTGACAGTTGTGACCTTATTCTATGGAACTGCCATCTTTATGTATATGAGACCCCAGTCGAAATCCTCCAGGGCTGGTGGCAAGGTCATTGCAGTGTTCTACACTGTAGTGACACCTATGCTCAACCCACTAATATACAGCCTAAGGAACCAGGATGTAAAAGGGTCTCTGAGGAGAGCTATCACGAGGCAGAAAACATAAAATCTATAAAGGGGACATGAGCTTAACTATTAATATAAAATAATTACCAGCTAAGTTTGAAGAGAGAGAGAATAAAAAATACTTACATCAGAAAGACATAACTTGAACTACTACAATTTTGACAGTCTTATAATCTCCCCGGAGACAGGACTCCATAGTCTGTATATCAGTTCAGACTTCATGTTGATCTCAGTACATAATACCTTGCGTAATGGGATGTCTCAGGCTTTACGGAACTCTACAAAACAGAAGGCAGTAAAAGTATCAGAGCCAGAGAGGGTGGAGGATACCAAGAAAACAAGGCCTTCTGAACACAGGCTGGTGGAATAGAATAGCTGTCTCAGCAGAGGGAGAGTAAGAGAAATCTCAGGAAGAGAAACAAATGAGGACAGCAAGAGGTGGCCAGGAAGGCCCGGGAGCTGCTAGGCCATGAAAAAAAGTCCTGGTGAGCAGTGAATGGTATTATTACTGTGACGTGCATATTCTGAAGATTGACAGGACAAAATATAAGTCTTTGAATTCTTTCTGATTTATGCAGGGCTAACTCCCCAACATTAGTACAACCTGCCCAAATGTACATATTGGTGAAAATACAGTTTTCTGTATTTCGGACATTTTTACGTCAGTAATGTTTTTAATGAAAACAATTATTTTGATTAAGAAAATAGTCAAATATAGTTTGGTATTAAACATAACCAACAGTAAGGTCTACATTTAGCTTACTGCTCATGTAGAGATAAACTCCTTCTATAAGAGTTTCCTGCTAACCTTATAATGGCTCCCTCAATCAAGATATCTCTCTCCTTGCTCTCATATTGAACAAGGAGGTCAAAGCCATGAGGGGTTCACCCACTGAGACAGTTTGCCTGAGCTAATGGGAGCTCACCAACTCCAACTGGACTGGGAGTGAACAAGCACAGGATCAAACTATGACAGTTGGGGCAGACTGACGGGCCACTTTGAGTGGCACTGGAATTTGTCTCTACTGCATGTACTGGCTTTTTGGAATCCTATTTTCTTTGGATGCATACCTTGTTCAACCTAGATGTAGTAGGCAGGGCCTTGGATTTGCCACATGGCAGGGTGCCTTGTTCTATCTTAGGATTGGAGGGAGGAGGAGTGGGAAGGTGTGTGGAAGGAGTGGGAAGAGAGGAGGGAGTGGGAATTTGGATTGGTATTTTTTTAATTAATAAAATAATAATATTAAAAAGTTTCCTATTTGTTTATTCTACACTTTAGACTAAAAATAAAAGGTTGAAATTAATTTTTAGTACTATCTAGCATATATGATACAAATATTTCTTTTACTGAAGTTCAAGGGCAATATACAGTCAGTAAAAGACAGCTCTGATTATGTAGGTAGTCACTATAAGCACAAAATTTAAATATTTGTAAAGTAAAAGAAAAAGGAAAGCAACTAATCAAGAGTCTAATTAATTACTCAGTAGTTTTAATATTTAGTATTTTTCTTGCTATATAAATATGTTATATATTTTCACAATATACACAGAAAGTTTAGAAACATACACGTTGATAAATTTTCTTCAGAATAACATGTTGAAAAGAAAGGTTAAAATTTTAAATTCTTCCAAATATCACAATATAAGACATATATGCTTATTTGATAATTGATAATTTAGAAACAACCTTACTAATTTTGAAAAAGAAACACAAAGTGGCCAATGATATGTATACTTGTAATATTTTATTTTTTAATTAGTAAAAAATGGTTGCCTCTTCACCCTAAATTCCCTGAATTAAACATTCACAAATATTGCAAAGGCAGTTTTTTGACCCCAAACCATGGACAGACAACTGGAGACAACAATTTCCTCCTTCTCTGAATATTAGTAACCTCTTCATTTATATTAGTTTTTTACATACACAACAATTTGTGATCAGGCCCAATCAAGTAAACAAAATAATGCAGACAGAAAGGCTATGTGACTCTGAAAATGTGATATATATTTGTCTAGCTTCTTTTCTGGAAAAGGAGGAATATGAGAGGTGTGTGTGTGAGAGGGTGTGTGTGTGTCTGTGTGTGTGTGGAGTGTGAGTGTGTGTGTGTGTGGTGTGTTTGTGTGAGTGTGTGTGAATGTGTGAGTGTGTGAGTGTCTGTGTGTGTGTTTGTGAGTGTGTGACTGTGTGTATTAATGTGTGTGAGTGTGTGTGTGGTAAATGGTGAGAATTGGGACCCGCTCTTCCATTGCCCCAGTTATAACACAGCATTATAATAGAAACATCATCACAGTCCTTGACTGTGGTCGCACTATGGACCCAGACATGGCCCTCAGCCACAGCTTGGGCTTGGATTTCACCACGGCGATGGGTGGAAGCACAAGCCCCTCCTATTGGTATGGCCCTGATGACAGAGAGGCCTCAGACATCAACATGGCCTCAGGTAGCAAGTCCAGACCACCAGCATTTGTATCGCCTTCAATGGTATCAAGGACTGTGGACATCAACACAAAACACAGGGTCACGGATCCAGGAGTGATATGGCATGGTCTTGAAGATCTACTCCCAGTGTTCTGAGAAACTGCCAAATTGATTCCCGAAGTGGCTCTACAAGTTTGCACCTCCACCATTAATGGAGCAGCATTGCCCTTGGTCCACATCCTTGCCAGCATGAACTATCACTTGAATTTTTTAATCTCAGACATTCTGAAAGGTGTAAAATGAATCTCAGAGTCATTTTGATTTTTATTTCCCTGATTGCTAAGGATGTTAAATATTTCTTTAAGTGTTTCTTGGCCATTTGAGATTCCTCTATTACGATTTTTTTTTAGATCTATATCCAATTTTTAAATTGTATTATTTGGTTTTATTGACGTTTAGGTTCTTGTGTTCTTTAAATATTTTGTATATTAGCCCTCTGTCAGATGTGGGGTTGGGGAAAATCTTTTCCTATCCTGTAGGCTACTGTTTTTTTTCCTACTGACAGTGTCCTTTGTCTTTCAGAAGTTTTTCAGAAATCCCATTTGTTAGTTGTCAATCATAGTCCCTGTGCTACTGGATTCTTCATCAAAAATCAGGTCTCTGTTGGTATGTGGATTTACAGCTGGGAATTTAATTTGATTCCATTGATAAATCTGTCTGTTTTATGCCAAACATCATGTAGTTTTTATTGCTTTAGTTCTGTAGTAGAACTTCAAATCATGGATGGTGATACTTTCAGAAATTATTTTATTGTACAGGACTATTTTATCTATCTTGTTTTCTGTTTGCTTGTTTTTTTTTTTTTTTTTTTTTTTTTGGCTGACAATATTTTTTTAATTTACCCAAGCATACAGTGTTAAAATTTCATTGGTTGAGTATTTTTTCCTTTTTTTTATTAAATTATATAATTTTACAAATTTTTACCTCCTCCCCTCCTCCCATTTCTTTTCCCCTCCCCCGTCCCCCTCCCTCTCCCTCTCCAGTCCAAGAAGCAGTCAGGGTTCCCTGCCCTGTGGGAAGTCCAAGTTCCTCCCCCATCCATCCAGGTCTAGGAAGGCGAGGATCCAAACAGACTAGGTTCCCACAAAGCCAGTACATACAGTAGAATCCACACCCAGTGCCATTGTCCTTGGCTTCTCAGTCAGCCCTCCTCATCAGCCATGTTCAGAGAGTCCAGTTTGATCACATGCTCCATTAGTCCCAGTCCAGTTGGCTTTGGTGAGCTCCCATTAGATCAGTCCTAATGTCTTGGTGAATGGACACAACCCTCACAGTCCTGACTTCCTTGCTCATGTTCTCTCTCCTTCTGCTCCTCATTTGGACCTTGGGAACTCAGTCCAGTGCTCCAGTGTGGGTCTCTGTCTCTATCTCTATCCAACGTCAGAGTAAGGTTCTATTGTTATATGCAAGATAATTATCAGTGTGGCTATAGTAAAGGGCCAGTTCAGGCCCCCTCTCCTCAGCTGCTCAAGGAGCAAGCTGGGGACATTTCCTTGGACACTAGGCCTCAAGGCAGCCATCAAACCACACACTCCAATAGTAGGAGACTTCAACACTCCTCTCTCACCAATGGACAGGTCAATCGGACAGAAACCTAACAGAGAAATAAGAGAATTAATGGAGGTTATGAATCAAATGGACTTAACAGATATCTATAGAACATTCCACCCAAATAGGAAAGAATATACCTTCTTCTCTGCAGCTCATGGAACCTTCTCAAAAATTGACCACATACTTGGTAACAAAACAAACTTCCACAGATACAAAAAAATATTAGTAACCACCTGTGTCTTATCGGATCACTATGGAATAAAGTTAGAGTTTAACAATAATTCTACCCCTAGAAAGCCTACAAACTCTTGGAAATTGAACAGTCAGCTACTGAACCACCCCTGGGTCAGGGAAGAAATAAAGAAAGAAATTAAAGTCTTCCTTGAATTCAACGAAAATAAAGACACAACATACCCAAACATATGGGACACAATGAAAGCAGTGCTAAGAGGAAAGTTCATAGCACTAAGTGTCCACATTAAAAAAATGGAGAAAGCTCACATTAGAGACTTAACAGCACAGCTGAAAGTTCTAGAAAAAAAAAGAAGCAGACTCACCCAGGAGGAGTAGAAGATTGGAAATAATCAAACTGAGGGCTGAAATCAACAAAATAGAAACACAGAAAACAATCCAAAGAATCAACAAAACAAAAGCTGGTTCTTTGAGAAAGTCAACAAGAATGACAAACCTTTTCCAAATTAATCAAAAGGTGCTGCTCACCGCGCCCCAGTGTCTGCATTCAGTGCCCTGGCACCCAGTTACTGAGCTTCGGGCAAGGGGCAGGAGGTTAAAATACACAGACACACACAGACAGAGAGAAAGTGACACGGGTCATCCTTGAATTCCCTAAGAATGCCCCCTTTATTGTGTTCAGGGGCAGATTATATAGAGGTAGCCACGCCCCAGCCAAACCCACCAGAAACCACTCTCCTGCCATCAGGAACTCCTGAAGGTCTGGTGCTCAGAGCAGCTGTCGGCACTCAGATCAGGGGATTACAAGAAATTCAGGATCTGGGGTCTCACTGCTCCCAACAAAAAGGCAGAGAGAGAACATGCAAATTAACAAGATCAGAAATGAAAAGGGGGACATAACAACAGACACCGAGGAAATTCAGAGAATCATTAGGTCTTACTACAAAAGCTTATATGTCACCATGTTGGAAAATGTAAAAGAAATGGACTTGTATTTAGATAAGTACCACTTACCAAAATTAAATCAAGACCAGGTGAACAATTTAAACAGACCTATAAGTCATGAGGAAATAGAAACTGTCATTAAAAAAAACCTCCCAACCAAAAAAAGCCCAGGACGTGATGATTTTAATGCTTGTCTGTTTGTTTTTTAGTTTTAGTTTAGTTTTGTTTTCACATATGAAGTTTAGTATTGATTCTTCAAAGTCTGTAAAGAATTGTGTTTGGCCTCAAAACAATCTAGTTGTCCATCAACTGTGGAATGCATAAAGAAAATGCGGTACATTTACACAATGGAGTATTTATTACTCAGCTATTAAAAATAATGACATTAGGAAATTTGCAGGCAAATGGGTAGAACTAGAAAAAAAGAGGGAGCAAGTATTGTAGGAGTCAGAGGGGTCAAGGACACCACAAGGAACTCACAGAAGCTCAAAGGATCTGAATTGACACCCAGGGAACCCGCATGGGACTGCTCTCCGTCCTCTGCATATACAGGACAGTTATATAGCTTGATCTTCTTATGGGATGCTTAATAATGGGAGCAGGGGCTGCCTTTGACTCTTTTGTTGACTTTGGAGATCCTACTCCTTATTCTGAGTCATCTTGCCCAGCCTTAATACGAGGTGAGGTATTTAGTCGTACTGTGACTCCATATGCCATGTTTTCTTGATACCCATAGGAAGCCTGCTATTTTCTGAGCAGAAAAGGAGTAGGAGTGTATTGTTGGATTGTTGAGGTCAGAGGAGAGTTGGGGGAGGGTCTGGGAAAACAGGACGGAGCAGAAACTTTAGTCAGGATGTAAAATAAGCAAATAGGTAAGTAAAAAAAAAATAAACAAAATACAACAAAGTAAAAAAAATAATTGTGTTCAATATTTTGACTGTATAGGATTGAATGTTGAGATTGCTTTGGTATTTATCCATGAGTATGGGAGGTCTTTCCATCCTCTGTTATCCCTTCCAATTTCTTTCTTCAAACATATGAAGAGTTATAAAGAGCAAAAACTCCATGCTCAAAAGTTCAATAAAGATGAAGCATGGACTTCTGGAGGTCAGAGTGCTGTGGGATTGGCTATGTCACATGATTGCAGGGAGCAGAGAATATATTCTCTACTGTGCACAAGATATAAACTCCTTTCTTCCAAAGGAGTAAACTTCATGTCTTTAAATGTTGCCAGATAATGAAGGTGCACATTCAGCCCAAGTAATTGTCTCAGACACTGTATCTTATTTCACTAGTGCAAATTCTCTGCCTCATTTTCTTCTCTTTAACTTTTTGCTCAAGATTTAAAGATGATTAATATGCCCTATAATTCATAAAATTTTTCTTATCTCTGGAGAAAATACACTGTTGTTTTGTGAATCAATATAGAACTTTGTGATTCTTTCTTATTATTTATCAATAGTTTTCCTATGATATTAGATATTTGCATTTGTTATATTTTCCTAAAAAGTTAAACTTCATAAAATTGTGTATCTTATATTTTCCATCAATCTTAACTATTGATTGAAATATTCTTCCTGAGGGCATATAGTTCAAATATAGAACAAGTACAATTGAATCTCGGTTTTATATTATGTTGCTGTCTCTACTTGTACCCATTCCATCAATTTTTTTCTTTACTGCCACTAAGGAAGTGATACAAACTCTATTTTTTGTATTAAAGAAACCAATGATTATGAATTTTATAATCTATTATGGAGAATATGATCAACATATTTACCGATTTTATGATTATTGTCAAACCAAAGAGCTCTTATTGAACTATTAACTATGAGATCTGATATATATATATATAATATATTATAATATAAATATAGTCTTTTTTCTATTGATGGAGAAATTGACGTACACAGATACCAAGAGATTTAACTGACAGAGCTGGTAGGACTGGGATTAAAAGTGTGAGGATTGAAGTTATATACACAACTTTTGTGTACTTTCAATAGAAACACTTCTATCTGCTACTATGGTATAAAAATGGAGTGAATGGAGGGAAGTGGAGAAATATATATAGCTCATTAGAAACAATTTAAAAAATTAAAGCTATTCATTTTCAGTTTATCACTCATTGGTGGTGTGATTATCGACCATCATAAATATGGGTATGTAATTTATAAATCAAAAGAAGTATAATTGTTTTCTCCACCTGTGGGTCTCACCTTAGTGGTGTGCTTTACATGATGGGAACCTAGTAGTGAAGAAGTAGATGCTCTAAAATGTTACAAGGTTTCCAATTTAGCGCTGAGCATTCTCGTGTCTTATTCTCGAAACAGCCAGTCTTCTCAAGGCTCGAGGATTGTCACAGGTCAAAATAGAAGGATTCTAAAACTCAGAGGTAGTGGACATCTCTAGTGAAACACTATTTGTTGGCTATGATAGGGCAAATGCACGCATGTGGTTGTGCATACAAGACCTGCACATGATCTACCCAGACGGAATCCCAGCACAGATGGGTAGAGAGGGTCATGAACTTTCACCCTCAAACTAGGAGCTATTGGTGATTAATGGGTTCTGGGAGAGTCAGTATAAGTTTTCTTTAGGAGAGCTGTGTGTCAGAGGCTGCCCATGCTCCAGTAGATTGTGTTTTACAACTGCACATGTAGGCATCACTAAGTAGACTCAGCCATTTTAAAAAGGGGGAGTATGAACTTTGGAGAGAGAACAGATAGGGAAGGAATGGGAGGGGAAGAAATGGGGTGGATTTGATCAAAAACATTACAAGAAGGTGTTGAATGCTCAAACAACTCTAAAGAATTTTAATTATAAAGGTAACGTGTTTTTAAAGATATTCACTAACTTGACTAAGATTACACAGTTAAAAAGTCACAGAATCTTCATATGGGTTGTTTTCTATCTAATTCATAACTTGAATGCTTTCCATGTGAAGTGTGGCCCTTGGACCAGTTTTATGTTCTATTCATTTTGATAAGTTGGTTGACTTGCTGCCTCTTTAATTTTATTATTTGTAAAATGAGATAATTTCCACCTATCATAGTAGAAGAGATTCAGGTTGCAAAAGGTTCTAGAAAATTCTTTCAAGTTTGTTCAACAAGAAGATGGTAACTTGAGTGACAATTCTACAGTTAGCATATTCTGATACCGTCCTTCTGTCTACCATTTATCTGTCTACCATCAGATTTTTAACTTCCTGTAATTATTAAGATTTCTTTCCGATCAGTTTTTTGAAGGCAGCTTTCACATCCTTGTTCCGCAAACTGTAGATTAAAGGGTTCAGCATGGGAATGATAATGGTGTAGAACACTGAGGCCCACTTGTCTTGGTCCAGGGAGTAGCTGGATGTTGGCCTCAGGTACATGAACATGACTGTACCATAAAACAGGGTAACACCAGTAAGGTGAGACCCACAGGTGGAAAACGCCTTTAGGCGGCCTTCAGCTGATCGCATTCTGATGATTGCAATGAGGATGAAAGCGTAGGAGATGAAGATGATAAGGATAGTGCTGAACTCAATGAACCCGCACAAACTAAACAGCAATATCTCGCTGATGTAGGTATCTGAGCAGGAGAGAGCCAGGAGTGGTGGGATTTCGCAGAAGAAGTGGTTGATGACGTTGGAACCACAGTAACTGAGGCTGAACGTGAGGGAAGTGTGGGCCACTAAACTCACTAGACCAGCCAGATAAGAGCCCAGCATCAGGGCCGAGCAGACTTTCTTGGACATGAGAGTGCTGTAGTGGAGGGGTCTGCAGATGGCCACAAACCGGTCATATGCCATGGCAGCTAGGACGTAGCACTCGGCGTCCACAAAGCCTACAAAGAAAGCAAACTGGGTGGCACAGCTGGAGAAAGAGATAACTTTGTGCTTCGTGAGGCAATCAGCCAGCATCCTGGGAGCAATGGCTGAGGAGTAGCCCAGGTCGACGAAGGAGAGGTTGCAGAGGAAAAAGTACATGGGAGTATGAAGCCGATTATCTGTTATGATCAGGATGATCATGCCAACATTCCCTACCACATTGACCAGGTAAACAATGAGGAAGACCACAAAAAAGATGATCTGCAGCTGAGGATCTTGAGTGATGCCTACAAAGATAAACTCAGTCACAACTGAGTGATTTTCTATATCCATTGCTCCAAGCAGTGTGTGTGTGTGTGTGTGTGTGTGTGTGTGTGTGTGTGTGTGTGTGTGTGTGTATGTGTGTGTTTCTAAGTAGTTTATCAATGAGTTTAGTATATTTCTTGTTATGGGACATGCTAACAATAAACTTAAGCAATTATGTGCTCAGGATATTATAGACTATTTTTTATTATAAAAGAAAGTTTTATTTTGTATGATACCCTACCTTCTCATTCAATTCAGCAACTATGACGGTGACTCAGAGGACTTTTGTCAAGGCTCTGTATCCTTTGCAGATGCACTCATTTGTGAAAGATATTGAGCTTCCTGAGCGAGCAAGTTCTGCCTCTTCAACAGCTGAGGTCATTTAAACAAGACATCAGGTTTTTGATCCGTTCTCTGTGATTATCCACTAGCAGGAAAGATAAGGCTATGATGTTCTTCTCCCTGAAACAAAACAGAGGAATACCCATTTGTGATGCTTTGCTTCCCTCCTTGATTAGTTGGCTGTCGATTCAATTGTGGGATTTAAGGCAGTGGGAAAACTAAAACAGATCAAATCAAACAAGACCGGTAGAAGGTCATTTAGGAAAGGGTGTAATGCAGACATAAACCATAAGAGAGGAACCCTGCCTGTCCTTTCCGTGGTTTACTGCACAACAAAGGACAAGAAACTGAGGGAGTGATGTATTTATAGGACTGCAGAAATTCATAGTAGGTAAGACTAAATCTTGATTAGAAAGAGTTACAAGTTGAACCCTTAGCTTTAAATTGTTAGAAGAATATAATCAACCACAACAGAAGTGGTTGTCTGAGATGGATATTATCTGAGAAGCTTCCTGTTTTCCAGACATACATCTGTCACCTTATTCTTACTCCACTGTGCATATTATCATGTCTAGTGGATCAGCCAGGAATCAGCATGGAAAGGCCTGCCTGGAAGGATTTGTTTGGGACGCACTTTTCTGACAAAGGTTTGTATTTGTAACTCACGTAGAAACCTGAGACCTGAGTAAGAAGAGAAGCAGCTCTACACAGGAAGCAGAGTATTCCATGGGTGTAATGTCTGAACAAAAATGTAAAGACCCTTGTGGAAGTGATCTGTTACATTTTCTTTGTGTTACCCATTTTTAGAGCATAAAAATTTTTTTCTAAAAAGAAGATTATAATTGAGTGTTAGAAGAGATGGCTCAACTGTTAAGAATACTTTCTGATCTCTAAGAAGGTTGGAGTTTGGTTCTTAGAACTGATATCAGGCAGCTCACAAAGACCTGTAACTCTAGCTCCTATGGATTTTATGGCCCCTTTAGACTTCTGTATGAAACTGCATACACATGGGCATGTGCATGTGTATGCATTCTCTCTCTCTCTCTCTCTCTCTCTCTCTCTCTCTCTCTCTCTTCCCCCATTTTCTCTCTCTTTCTCTCACACACACTACTATAACTGAATACATATTTAAAATTTTCTGTGAGATTAAAAAGCTTCATTAGAAAATTGCATCATTCCTGATTACATAGAACGTAGTGTTTGGTCTTAAATAAATTTAATATTTTAAAATAAAATACTCAAGTATTTATATCAGAGGAATGCAAATTTAACTAATGTAAAATACTCATAAATGCATATTAAAATAAATGAAGTTTAGATAATACACATGTGTTGACAAGGAAGTAAAGGAGTCGGAGTTTTAATCATGATTAGTAGTAGTGTAAAGTGTGCAAGTGCTTAGCCTCTTATAAAAGTAAACCTGTAAATAGTGATTTTATGATTCATCCATCAAAAAGTAAGTGTTCATGCATGGGCCCAAGCCTAATAGACTACAGTGTCAGCACATGATGCTACGCTACCCAAATACAGGCAAAACTATTGATATTGTTAAAATGAAGGCTGAGTACAAAAGTAATTACACTCAGTGGACAAAACATAAGAACTGGATACTTTACATTCTCCCATTTACAGAATGAATAAAATGAGGGATTAATTAATAATAGTGATGGAAAGCAGATGTATGACTGTTTGAAATTCATATGTGTGTGTGTGTGTGTGTGTGTGTGTGTGTGTGAATAAGAGGTAGCAGTGCATAGAGCTCCAAGAAATCCTTTGCCTATGGTGAGTTGACTTCTGATGTTGTTTGTAATGATGTGTTCATGCTTGCATATATGTGTTAAAATACACCAAATAGTATGTGCTTCAGGTGTATTCTATGGCAATTGTAATTCAATGTAGTTGCCCAATAAACAATCAAGAAGAAAACCAAAACAAATTAGACAACACTCTCCTACAACCCCTCACCTCATTACTTCATTTGAATTCATGTGTTATTTCACAGGTCAGACTCCTTAGGAAATAACAACCCTCAAACAGAAGAAATTTGCAAAGATATTTTATTTGTGGCTGAACTGGTTCTGTTATTTGTATTTACAGGAGTAAAGCTACCTTGTAACGAGTTAGGCTTCAGACCCACAACTGTCTATGTGTGACTCAATTGAACAATTTGATTAGCAATGCATCCCTCCCTCCTTACAGATCCAAGGTTTGAGTAAAAAGAGCAGACTATGAGAAGATTCTTCACTCACCACAAAACACGCTGCTTATTCTCGTGTGTTGTGGACAGAGACGGGCAGCCATGATCATTTGCTGCTGCTAGTTCTCAGCATTAGTATTTGTCTTCAAGAGTTGTCACTTGTTAAATAGGACGAAAAGTATTTACCTTAACAATACTGAGCAAAGCTCAGCTAGACTATATTAAACTTCTGGGTGCAACAATGACTTTGTGTTGAATATTGAATGTTTTTGGTCATTGTGTACTAAGATTAACGCTTAATTCAGTACACAAGTTTATATTCATAAATCTTTAAATGGTATTAAATGCTTATTTCATAGTGGTTTCACAATGACTGCTGTCTTTTCTGGAAGGGAGAGTATTTAATTCTAAATTAAATTAAAAATGAGTAGAAAGTAGGCTGTAATCTCGAAACTGTAAATCTGCAAACTTAGGAACAGCTCTGTCCTATAAAACTAAGTGCTGGCAAAACAAATTTTAGCCTTAAATTCTTCACCTGAATTTGAAATTTCTATATATGAGAGAACCTATATATGAAAAGAACAAGGATTAAAAATCTGGAGATGCCACTGCAGTTCCTGCCGTGATTTGATCAACTCCGTGTACTGCTCTTTTCAGTGTGGATTTCGGATCTGCGAATTGGGTGTGGTGGAGAAGATATTTAGTGTTAATCAGTTTTTAAATTCTGAATTCTAACAGCAAATAAAAGTTAAAACAAGCCTGAACATTGTTGCTGTTTCTGATATGGTTAAAAGGACCAGGTGTCAAGAAGTTCCAGTAGTCAGAGGAACACTGGTCAATGTGAGCCACCCTGAGCAGGGGTCCCATTCCGTCCCAACAGAGAGCTGACCTGTTTTCTCTCTGTAGCAGCAGCTGAAGGTTTTCTCTCCTCAGATGGGTCTCGTGGAGTGAGTGTTCCGCAACCGAGTCACAGAGTGTGACTCGCCCCGTTGCCTGTTTCAGGGCCACTTGCTCCTCCTGCTGCCGCACCCATGGGCAGGAGGTATTTAATTCTCGCAGACAAGCATTGTTTCCCAGAAGAAATATCACGAAATGGTTCTCTGCATCCACTAGAGATTCAGATATGCTGAACGTTATTCCCTGAGGCATTTTACTTCCTCTGTCCCCGGAGATGAATAATAAGAAAGATGTGCAGGCTTATTTGAAGATACATGGTTAGAATCTCTTATAAACCCTGTCATCTCATCTATTATTATTTCATTTCATTTTCTTTTTTATTTTTGCATATGAGGTCTCACTATGATACCCTGACTTGAACACCCTATGTAAACCTGTGTAAACCAGGTTAGCCTTGAATTCACCAAGACCTGCCTGCCTCTGACTCTCCGGTGCCGGGATTAAAGGTTGCCCTCACCATATCGTACACGTGCAGGCCTTTTTTTTCTAGGCTAAAGACTCTTGTGAGGTATGATTAGGTGATGAATGAGAAGGTTTTCTGTTTATGCCTTTGTCTACGAATGTCCTTTGAGAAAGCCATTTCCTATAGAATGGCATCAAGGTACTAAAAAAAAGGTGTTATGAGTCATTAGCTAAAGATAGATAAGAAAACTTTCCCCTGGTTACCCACCGCCTCCCGGGATGGGAGGGAGTGGGAACTGGGTTTGGTATAAAATGAGAAAAGACTATTAAAAAATAAAATTAAAAAAACATCAAACAAAAACTAAAAGGAAAGGGAAGAAAATGAAAAGGAAAAAAAGCAGGACCATCCTGCTATGTTATAAATTAAAAACAAAATTAAAAAAGAAAACTTTCAGAGGTGTATGTCCATAAATTCAACTCTTCTGTGTAACATCAGTGATTCAAATGTCTAAGCGCATCCAAATTTACACAAAGAATATGTGAAGTTCTTCTTAGTGTGTCATTCATGAGTGGTTTCCCTATGTAGGCCAGGCTTGCTCACCCACTGGAGTGATCAGGTCAAATTGAAGATGTATACAACATGGCTTTAGAGTCTCATAAGGAAACCTCACACCAATCTGCATTTTGATAATTATGATTTTGGAGATTCTAGATATGTGTATAAAATGGGTGTAAAGGTGAGAAAATTATTTTTAAATTTTAATTTTTGGAGACTTTCATACTTGAAGGCTATATTTACATCTTTTCCACTCCTTCATTTTCCATCCCATACCTCTCTGTCCCCCACTCATTCACAAATTTATGCTTCTTCTTTTCTAACTGTGTATGTATAATCTTATTTATTATCTCTGTCTATTGGATGCAGCAATCTACACTCATCTCCAAAGCCATTGCAGACAATATAGCTAAGAAAGACATAGGAAACATCCCAGTGTGATAGAGTCACTGAGTCACAGTGTGGAGCTGTCATCCCCCAAACAACCCTTGGGGTCTCAATTGCCCCGTGTCTCCTCATCTCACCCCTAAACATTATCCAATGACCTAACTTCTTGTGTGTATATAGTTTTCTTGTAGAAAATAACACTAGAGATAGCGCTGTTTTGTGGACTCAAATTGTCCAAGCAGATACGGCTCCAGCTTTCAATGGAGAGAGGAAGGATGTACAATAATAGTGCTTAAGAACATAGTACTCAAAAATTATTCTCCAACAGTTTCAGTGTTCCCAAAGGCGAAACAAAGAAACGCAAAGGAGACTTGATATTTTCTAAATCTCAGAGAGGAAACATGATGTAGGTTTCATGGATGTCACATGAGAAAACCAGTCCCCAGAGGCCAAGGAATGAGAACCACATGCTACTTTAAGTGAGTGTGAATCCTATCTGGTGTGTTCTGAAGTCTCTGGCAAGAGTGGAGCACACTGACAGATGATTTCCTTTGAAAAGAACATCATTGCAGTTCAGTAAGTTGGGATGCTCCACTTTAAGGAAAGCTGAAAGAAATAAGTTTCATATTTTTTTCTCTGTGTGTGGAGCCAAGAGGTTCAGTAACTCCTTAAAGAAGGAAGAAGTGTTCTTGCTGAGGCTGTGCTTGTTTGTGAATTTAGGCATAGAGCAGAAACAGCAGGATCAATAGAGGTCAAGCAGTTGCATACGGTAAGGGGGATACTTCAAATATGCTGCTTGGTTAGAGGACTGACCTGAGGCGAAGGCCATTCTGCTATTATTTTCCTGAGTTACCCACTGGCTCAAAATTCCAAAAGATCCTAGGGATGAAGAAAGTTTGTTACATTGACTCTACACCCATTTCTCTTGCTCAGATATTTATGGTTGTTAGAATAAATATAAACATCAATAAGTAATATGATTCCAGGGCTTTCTAAAATTCACTTTTTTCTCTGTTTTTGAGATTGTAGTAAAATTACATCATTATCTTTCTTACTCTTTATTTCAAGCCCTCTCATATACCTCTTCATGCAATTTTAAATGTAGGAAGTACAGTAGGAAATCTTAGTTATTTTTAGATACATGTAGATCGGCAAAGACATGTTGATTATTGCCTAGTTTGTGGGTTTGATTGCAAAATCACAGCAAGGTGGGAAGCACATTGTAGAGAAACAGGACATATTCTTATTAAAAGAGAGGAGGGATGTGAGGTTTGGTGGCTCACCCCTGTAATCCCTGCCATGGAGAGGATGTGGTAGGAGGGTCTCCTGTTCCATTTTAGACACAGGGAGGATCTACATAAGAACAAAAGAAAAGAAGTTTCAAGAACAAGATTCACAAATAAGGTTATAAAAACGATTATATTTTGCAATAACTATCTGAAGTTATAGTTCCTTAGGTGGAGACACCATCACTTTGGGCAACAATTAGGGTTGACCCAGACCTCACACATGCCAGGTTATGAGCTGTAACCCCAGCTGATGTGTGACTTCACTGTAACAAAGTCAGTTCAGTAGTATGAATGGGGCTCATAAAACTAAGCTGCCATCCCACTGTGCACCAGAACCCACTTCAGCATTGATGATGCTATTGAAAATGACCTCGAAAGTTGACTAACCAAGATTGAATTTGAGTTTATATTTATGCTCCAATGAGGAGCTTTGTGACTCTTGGCAAGTTAATGATTTGCACTTTAGATTTGCTCTCTGCTTATCCTATAGGCATACAATAAAATAACGTAATCAAAACATTTAACACAGGACTTATAGTGCACAGACATGACTAAAAGCATATTCAGAACATTGTAATGCTTTCTATCTTAACTAATATTACTTTCTATTCATCATTAGTAGATCTTGTAAGGCATTACTTTCACTGTTTTTGTTAGAATTCTATTCTCATGGGAGTTATGCTTGGAAATGTGGCAATTGACTTATTTTTTATTTTCTGGAGATGAAATTATTTTTAAGGTCTATTTTTTATTTTATGTGCATGAGTGTTTCATCTGCATGCATGGCTATGCATCACACATGTGCAGTATCAAAGAGTGTTGGGTTCCCTTGAACTGGTGTTGTTGTGAGCTACATTTTGGTGCTGGTAATCAAACCCTGGTTCTCTGCATGAGCAGCCAGTGCTAATAAACCCTGAGCCATCACTCCAGAGCCTAAAGATGCCATTATCATAGTTTATCTGTGCCAGTAAATCATTGGCATGGAAATGATCATATTAAGGAAGGGCCAATACAACAGTTATGCATTATCTCTTTTATGACAGAAAATGCACTACTGATTAGCCCCAAACCCCCATACCCCAATGGATACTCCTGGGATAATTCCTTCCAAGACTCCATCACTGATTGCTGAGGTTCATATATGGTAACAAAATAAATGACTCCCCAGGCATGTTTTAATGACTATGAAAATATGAGGGTTTATATAGTTTAACTCTTGAGTGTCTGTCTCAATGGAAACTACATATCAATATATATTTTAATAATATACATTATCCATCTTTACATATGGATGTTTCTGAAAGACAAAATCATATTTTGTACTCTCTTCTAACCGGTTGCATGCATTCAATACCATTTTCATTATCATTGTGAGCAAAGATATTGGGTAATGCTTTAATTTTGGAAAGTATAAAGTAGCACCTCTCTGTGAGTGATAAGTGGGTGGTATAGCATACGGAACCCTAATTTCTTGAGTAGGCTATGCCGCCTTAGTTTATTGCTAAGTAATATGAGATAACGAAAGACACCTGGAATGGGCATGAAGACTCTTGCTGGTTGACATTGTCATCGAAGCTGTTGCTTAGAGGATAAGGCTGGCATCTCTTCTGAGTTGTCCTTTTCCTTTCTGTTATTTTCTCCTCTTTGACTTCACTCCATGTTGCTAGGTGTTAATTTTGCTTACATTTCTATTTTATTATATTAAAGAATTTCTTTTGATTCATTGTCATCATTAGGTAATTCTATGTGCTACGTTTTATGGCCCTATTATTTTGTTAGTATTTTAACTGATATGGTAAAAGATTGTTTCTTCAAGGAGTAACATGCAGGTTCTCTTGATAATGCTTGCATCCACATAACTGTTAAATCAGGTTTAAGAGCTTAAGGAATCTAGCAAACAATTGCTATCCATAGTAAATCTGATTTGTAATAGTTCTGTGATCTTGTGCCTTCCAGGGTAATGGTTTGAACCGCACAGGCTGCTCATGCTTTTTTTCCCATCATGAGTGTTTACATGTCCTTAAGACCTGGTTCTCTAATCATTAGAGGGTATTACTGAACTTTTTGATGTTTAGTTTATTTCAATCCTGTGACTGCCTGAAGATAGCATCAATTTCATAAAAATGTAAAACATATAGAAATTCAAAGATTCTCCTTGTATTAGTGACTAACTTTTCAGAATTTTAATATTTTTGAACTTCTTTATATGTAATGACAAAGAGAAGTCAGTTGTTTAAGGAAGATGTGCAATGTTTCTTCAGTTATAAGTAGTAGGCATACATATTTATAAATTTAGATATTAATCATTAATAATGAAGACAGTTATATCTCAAAATAGTTAACCACAAGCACAATTAAAGTCAATAGATCTTAATTCTGTTTAAGGTCCTCAGGACCCAATACCCAAATTCAGTTATAATAGATTGGACTTGATGTCAGTTCCAAGATACTTTTCACTATGGTATCAATATTTTACTATTTTGAAATAATTCATGTGTATCAAAAATCTCTACAAATGCATTTATGTTTTCACCATTACATTCATAAATATTTATATCATCTATATTCTACATTCACCTAAATAATGCAATGCTCCAACTTCTCTTATGTTGCAGCACAGATGGTCAGAACTGTGAGAGGAGTCCAAGTTAAAAATGAGACAGAAGTGACAGAATTTATCCTACTGGGACTCTCAGACAATCCAGACCTGCAGAACATCCTCTTTGCATTGTTTCTGGTGATCTACATGATAACCCTGGTGGGTAATTTGGGCATGATGGCACTAATTAAGGTGGACCGCTCTCTGCACACACCTATGTACTTCTTTCTCAGCAGCCTTTCCTTTGTCGATGCTTCTTCCTCCTCAACTGTCACTCCTAAGATGCTGTTAAACCTCCTGACTGAGGATAAGAGCATTTCTTTCAATGGCTGTGCTGCCCAGTTCTTCTTCTTTGGCTCCTTCCTGGGAACTGAGTGTTTCTTGCTAGCCATGATGGCATACGACCGCTATGCAGCCATTTGGAATCCCCTGCTGTACCCAGTTCTCATGTCTGGAAGAATTTGTTTTATGTTGGTGACTACTTCATTCCTAGCAGGCTTTGGCAATGCAGCCATCCACACAGGGATGACTTTCAAGTTGTCCTTTTGTGGCTCTAATAAAATCAACCATTTCTACTGTGACACCCCGCCCCTGCTCAAGCTCTCTTGTTCTGACATTCATATCAATGGCATCGTGATCATGGCTTTTTCCAGTTTTACTGTTCTCAGCTGTGTTCTGATTGTTCTTATTTCTTACCTGTGCATTCTCATTGCCATACTGAAGATGCCCTCTGCAGAAGGAAGGCACAAAGCATTTTCTACCTGTGCCTCCCATCTCATGGCTGTCACCATCTTCTTTGGTTCTATTCTCTTTATGTACTTGCGGCCTACTACTAGCTACTCGCTGGAGCAGGACAAGGTTGACTCTGTGTTTTATACAGTAGTGATCCCCATGCTTAACCCTCTCATCTACAGTTTGAAAAATAAAGATGTGAAGGAGGCAGTGAGGAAAATCGTACAGAAACATGTGCTATAAGTCTATGCTCTCCCTCATTAGGCTTTGCAGGATTTGCTCTCTGATTACTTAAGTTGTTTCTATGTATTAAAGTTAATATGTTAAAATTAAAGATACTTCTTTTTTGATTAAGAAAAGAGATTTATTTTGCTTATAGCTCTGGAGGTTTGGGTATGCTGCTGACATCAGCTGGGCTTGGGTAGGGACCTCATGGAAGATGTAACAGATACTTCTTAATCCCCTCATGTCAGAAATATGTCTTTTGGACCCATCTGATAAATACATATCATAGGTAAAGTGTATGTGTGTGTGTGTGTGTGTGTGTGTGTACTATCTAGCAGAATCAGAAATATTGCTAAGACAATTTTTCAGTATGATCAATGCTATACATGGAAATTAGCTATGCATTTTGAATTGCCAAAGCATCAGTTATATGATAAATGTTTCAATCATGATAGACACATTTAACTAATTTATCAGATATGCATTACCAATATCATCCTTATTTTTCTCACATTGCACTCAAGAATGCAATACATAATAAAAAGTCTTACCAGATATTATAGAATTTGAATAGCATCCATAACATGGAAATATTTGGATCTTTTTAAATTATTTGAAACATGGCAGAATTCTAAGCATTTCTGTGTTTTATTTATATTTCTTCCAGAATGACATAGAGTTGTTATTAAACATTTGTTAAATTAGATATGAGTATTGTGTTTTTCATTAGGGTAGGAGAAAATCAATGCTGGAGCAATATGATAACTGATATTTTTGATAATTGCCACATTGAAGCAGATTCTGTGAAGTTTAGAACCACAGGAGTGTCTCCTACTTGCTTCTTTCCACTCTATCAACTGCCCCAGACCACGAAGATTGAACACCACTGTGCTGTATGATCCAAATGTTGTTGTTGTGTCTCTGAAAATAAATTATGGAGGACTGCTGGCAATTTGTCTCATCCAGGCAACATTTTACAGTATTCTAAATTCTCTTAACAATTAGACAAGATTTACTTCCTTACTTCAGTCATGAATAAAGAGTTATAATTCATATGTTTTCAGATTATTATAGGCAATCTTACAGAGGAAATGAATTATTTCTGATTATTTTTATATACTTTATTTCCTTAAGTTTGACATGATCTATAATAAAATTGAATTATACTTACTCTTCTATAATTAAAAATCAACCAGAGCTACATTGTCTTTGTTCTGTGATATTTCTAGACTTTCATATAATAAATATGACTGCCCTGTAGGTTTGGGGGCCACAAAGCCATGTCAAGTCATCTCTGCAACAGTCATGTTATGTCCAAAAAAATTACTATGCTGCAGATGTCCATTACCTCTGATTCTTTCAATCTTTCATCCCCTTCTTCTCTGCTCACCCCTGAGCTTTGAAGGGAGGGATTGTGATACAGACATTGCATTTATAGTAACGCTTCACAGTTTCTTATTCTCTTACAAAAACCAGTTGAGAGTCTCTATTAATCTCCATTTACTACAAAAGGAAGGTTCTCTGATAAGGACTGAGAGGTGCACTAATATATGAATATAATGATAAAAACTAAGGGAGAAGTTTGACAGTGTGGTCATTTAGCTGAGAAATAGTATCAGGGTATGCCTGAGGGTTATGCATTAGTTCTCCATGAGTTATTGGTCCAGAAAGCAGTAGTTGTCTTCTGAAGCAGACTTTTAATCAAATCAGAAAGTGTTTGGTTTATACCAGAACATTCATGCCATTATTTAGGGAAAAAAAAGTAATTTCCCGTACACTACAAGCTTCCAATTTCTTTCTGCTCTTTTATTTAAATTTCTCGTGACAAACAGTATTATCTCATTTTTTTTACAGAGAACAAATATAATTTGCAAATGATTAGCTTTCTGCTAACTAAAATATTTCTTAACACTAAATATTCAATGAATATTTTTGATTTTCTTGATTCTGAAGAAGCAACATTTACTTTTTAATCAATTTTTATAGATAGAATTACTTTGGATAACCAAAATTTAAGTTGGAGTTAGTTCAATGAAATTCATGAAATGGAGAACAAATAAAGAATTGCATTTGTACTATACTTTTTCAGTAATCTGTTCTTAAAACTGTCACTTATTATACTTTATCCCTCAGTCCCACTGGATTATTTCTTCTTAGTATGAACAGTAAAAAATGAGAAACTCCAGGTGGAGTTTCTTTTACTTTTGTATGCTAAATATACAAAACATCTTCTAACTATATCACCTTGTCTTTTATTATTTACATTAATAGATAAAATGGCAAATGCAGTGGTAGAGATAGAGAAGAGAGAGAAAAGAAGAGGGGAGAGAGAGAGAGAGAGAGAGAGAGAGAGAGAGAGAGAGAGAGAGAGAGAGAGAGAGCGCCAGAAAGAGAGTTGTTTACACATGTTAGGGAGAGGTTTTGGCCTCATAGGTGAGTAAACTCCATACAACATCAAATTAAGATTATTCTCTTGAGAATCAAAGAACATTTAAATTGTACCTCTAAAGCTGTTTTTTAGACACTTAGGGGATTAACCAAGAAAACATATCATAAATCTTACTACATTATATGATGCACAGTAAGTCAATATTTGCAGGTAGGTTAAATTTTGTATTTGATAAACAAATATATGTTTGTGTGCTTGTATATGGATTGTATATATCATCGTGGGAAAATACATTGTCAGTGACTCTAAAATATCCACTATTATATGTGAACTCTAATGTATTTGTGAGAAGCAAGTAAACAATGGTTTAAAGCCAAGTACTGAGACAATTTTAACATGATATTCCAAACACATAGAAATTCTGGATGGTAGGTTATACTGGCATTGATATCATAGTTAAGGATCTGGGCTTTCTCTAGTAGATAGTCTTATAAATGGGTTAAAATATAAGAACATTTTACACAAGCAAAAAAATCACACTATAAAGATGGATTTATTGCAGTCATTTGAATATCCTTTAGGCTGTTCAAATACTCTCTCTCAGAAAGGGATTTTATTCCACCTGAAATCTTTCTTCCTTTGCTTTTTTAATATCATAACTTGTTTTCATTTGACAATATGTTACATAGGTTTCTGTATGAATTAGTATCTATTCCTTTTGCTCTGCAACATACACTCTGGGAAGACACAGGATGAGATACTGCCTTAACCTTATATTGTTGAATAATGTCAGAAAATGGAGTTTGCTGTGCACAGGACTTAATGTATTGATAAACATCCAACATAGAGAGAACAATTCTGGTTACTTAGGGTTATTTCTTTGTTGTTGGTGTTGGTGCTGGTGGGGATTTGGATTGTGGAAACACAGTTTTGTTATGTTGATTAACTATCCCAAGACTGAATAGGGGTGGGGTAGAGGGGAAGGTGGAGGGAGACAGAGGAGGGGAGGGAGTGGGATCTGGGATTGGTATGTAAAATGAGAAAATATATTTTTTTTCAAAACATAAATTAATTAATAAACAATGTTTCCAAGGGTAACCAGATATTGCCATTTTTTTTTCCTGTAACCACCCAGGTTATTGAGAATTCAAGCATCTAGCACCATGGTCTGTTGAAAATTTGCTTAGATTATGAAAGATTATCATGATTTTTAAGACAAATTTCAGAACTTCAGGGCCTCTTCATTCACTTATTGACCACTGTGGGTTGTGCGTAACTTGACGCATTAGATGCTGATATTTCATTCTGACTTCAAAGGTATAGGGTATGGCAGCTTCAAATACTGGAAACAAATATTTCTTCATTGCTTATGAAGTGACATGCCTTTAAAACTTTTTTCTTAAATGTTGATCTTAAATTGTTAGAAAAGGTGGAAATACATTCTACATGGATATCACTGAGAGCACAGGCATACTTGTGCAAATACATATGTGAAAGCATCTGTCTATAATGAATACACATACAATTGTGAGAAAGAAGAAGCACAGTGAGACCGCAATTGTTTTGTCTGCTGTGTGATTAGGAGGGATACAATAAAAAGAAAATCACAAACAGATTGTAAAAAATACAGGTTGGATATGATGTGTAGGTATGAGAAAGCATTTGACAAGACAAGGAATTGTGCTGCAGACCAACTAAAAATCAGTGAGGACTACAGCTCATCGCTAATTGCGAAGGCACTGCTCATATTTCTTGCCACTTTCAGCTTGCAAGTGTAAGAAAATGACCTCCCTAAACCGTACTACTGCAGAGATGGATTTCATTCTTGTGGGACTCACAGACAGCCTGGTGCTGGGCAGGATCCTCTTCATAGTGTTTCTGCTCATCTTTGTCATCACACTGGCAGGAAACCTGTCCATGATTGTGCTGATCAGGACCAATTCCCACCTGCAAACGCCCATGTACTTCTTCCTTGGGCACCTCTCCTTTGTAGACATTTGCTACTCTTCCAATGTTACTCCCAACATGCTACGTGGTTTCGTCTCAGACCAGAAGACAATCTCCTATGCTGAGTGCTTCACACAGTGTCTTCTCTTCATTGCTCTGGTGATCACTGAATTTTATATCCTTGCTTCCATGGCACTGGACCGCTATGTGGCCATTTGCAGCCCTCTGCATTACAGTACCAGGATGTCCAAGAATGTTTGCGTGTCTCTCGTCGCATTTCCTTATGCGTTTGGCTTCCTGAATGGGCTCTCTCAGACTCTGCTCACTTTCCACCTGTCTTTCTGTGGCTCCCGTGTAATCAACCACTTCTACTGTGCAGACCCTCCTCTCATCATGCTGGCTTGCTCTGACACCCACGTCAAAAAGATGGCCATGTTCGTGGTTGCCGGCTTTACTCTTTCAAGTTCTCTCAGTATCATTCTTCTGTCTTACCTTTACATTTTTGCAGCCATCTTGAGGATCCGTTCTGCTGAAGGAAGGCAAAAAGCCTTTTCCACCTGTGGTTCCCACCTGACAACAGTCACCATATTTTATGGAACCCTTTTCTGCATGTATTTAAAGCCTCCATCAGAGAAGTCCGTGGAGGAGTCCAAAATAATAGCAATTTTTTACACATTTTTGAGCCCATTGCTGAACCCCTTAATCTATAGCCTAAGGAACAAGGATGTTATCAATGCCATGAAAGAGGTGATCAAGGGAAATTTCTGCCAGAAAGTTTTGGTTTAGGAAGATGTTTAAGTGTTGTTAGTTGGCATCTGTTATGACATAGTATTCTTGTAGGATGAAGCTACAAGTATCTTACATTTCCTTTTTGTGCAACATCATATACCCCTAGTTACTTCTTTTTTGTGTATTTCATATTGTAGTTTACACCTTCTAGTTATTTTTTAAGGTAAATCTACCATTTTGAAATTAGAAAAAAAGAATTTTTACTTACTATTCAAGATTCTATATAAAGACATTGTCTTAATTTATATGAAATTTAGTTTCTAACCAACTGTCCTAAAGAAAAAAAAAAAAGGTAAAATCATACCCTGTGAAGTATGACATGCTGCAACCTATAGAAGATTTCAAAAAAAATAAATGATTTTACTGTTTTTTTTTTTACAATGGTGACTTTTTTCTAATATAAAGAACACCACAAAATGATTGCTTTGATTCCTTACTCAGCAATCAAATGACATAAAGTAAATAGAAAATAATTTTGGTTGGGAGATTTTTGATGACTTTCTGTTTTCTTTGCGGTCATACGTCAATGTACTTTGTTTATTTGGTCTTGATTTAAATTTGGTAAGTGATATTTACCAGAAAATTGTTCATTTCCTTTAAATTTTCCAATTTTTAAAAATTTTCCAATTTTGTGGAGTACAGATTTTTTTTTTTTTTTTTTGGTTTTTCGAGACAGGGTTTCTCTGCAGCTTTTTTAGAGCCTGGCCTGGAACTAGCTCTTGTAGACCAGGCTGGCCTCGAACTCACAGAGATCCGCCTGCCTCTGCCTCCCGAGTGCTGGGATTAAAGAAGTACAGATTTTTGAAGTATGAATTTCTAACATGTCTGCCTTTTCATTTCTGATTTTGCTAAATCGAATATTCTCTCTCTTTTGGAGTTTATCAGCTGTAGGAGTTCTTTGGTGGAGTTTTTCGGGTCGCTTATGTACACTATCATATCATCTGCAAATAACGAAAGTTTAACTTCTTCCTTTCCAATTCGAATCCCCTTGATCCCCTTGTGTTGTCTTATTGCTATTGCTAGAACTTCAAGCACTATATTGAAGAGATAAGGAGAGAGTAGACAGCCTTGTCGTGTTCCTGAATTTAGTGGAATGGCCTTGAGTTTCTCTCCGTTTAATTTGATGTTAGCTGTTGGCTTGCTGTAAATAGCCTTTATTATATTTAGGAATGACCCTGACCCCCTAATCTCTCCAAGACCTTTATCATAAAGGGATGTTGAATTTTGTCAAATGCTTTTTCTGCATCTAATGAGATGATCATATGGTTTTTATCCTTCAGTCTATTTATTCTCATTTTTGTATGACTGACTTGTACCTTGTTAATGAAATAATGAGGGAGTTATTATATCTGTTTATGAAATGTGGAGTCTTTGGCACAGAAATTAATGGGCTTACCAGAGTCCATAGCTTAAATAAAAACCATTTATTTTCTCATTCTCCTTCTGTTATCCTAACTTTGGGACATATAAATTCTCAACCCACCAGGATGCTGGATGGAATGTCAAGGATGATGGACTTATAAGGTTAAACGCTGCATTTACGGATGTAAGTGAAATTTTAATTATGGTTATGGTATCTGTGATTTTTAAAAGAAATATCTAAGTTCTGCCGGGTGATGGTGGCATACACCTTTAATCCCAGCACTTAGGAGGCAGAGGCAGGCAGATCTCTGAGTTCGAGGCCGGCCTCGTCTACAAGAGCTAGTTCTAGGACAGGCTCCTAAGCTACAGAGAAACCCTGTTCGAAAAACCAATAAAAAAGAATATAATCAGCTTCTACAGCAATAATCAACAATAATCTGTATTTATATGCATGATTGGGAATCCCTTTATGTAGTGATGTAGTACTCCAAAAATGCACCTTTTTTTAAAAAAAGATTTGTTTGTTATGTGTACAGTGTTCTTCCTGCAAGAAAATGTCTCTTATCCTAAGAGGATGGAAGTATTGCTGAACATCACAGCCAGAGTTAATAACGTACTTTGAGGTCACTTAAGACTTAAGATTCCTATTGTACTGTCTACTCAGGCTGTTTTATTTTTGCCTACTTTTAAAGAAATGACATAAAGGTAACACTTAGTTGCCTTGAATTTCCCATGTAATTAGTTTCTATAACCTAAGCTAATGCATAGCTGAATTCTTAAATTATGTATACTTCTGTGCCCTTGACCAAGATCAGTGCATGGGTAACATTTTCTGAAAGCATCAAATACAAAGGTTGAAAGAAAACTTTTAAAAATCTACCCCAAAGACTGAAAGCAACAGTTAAGGGTATGGGTTGATAATGATGTTCTTTCTAGTACTTTTTTTTTTGTTTTGTTTTTTGTGTTTTTTTTTTTTTGTTTTGTTTTGTTTTGGGTCAGTGGAGATCAGTGGTAGCTAGTAAAATTCTATTAAAAATTTTTGTAAAGGATAGTATTCCTTTCCCATGTGATGCCTTCTGTGCTGTTTGATAACAATAGAGCAAAGCCCTTCTGTTAGAAACAGACACACAGAAACCCTCAAACCACGGACGCAGTCACAAGTCAGCTTTCAGTCGGACACAGATTCAGACTCATACAACAGGCAGGATGGAAGATACAGGGAACATGGAGTCGTGAATTCAAATCTGACTCACTTGTTAAATTTCATAATAAAATCTGTCATTTTATTAAAAATGAATACAAAAATCAATTAATTTTGTTGAAATGAAATTAATGAATTAAAATTAAGTCTTGAGACTACTGTTCTACTCTGTACTCAACTTGTTTCTGTAACTTCTCTTTAACAGAATGACATTAAATCTTCCTTTAATAGAATATTAACTATCTATCCCAACCTAAACTTTTATTTCTTTAATTAATGTGACACTAATTCCATTTTTGGGGACTCAGAGTTTATTGATAATGGATTTATTTCATGCAGTTCTGTTTATGAGTGTCTCTCTCTCTGTGTGTGTGTGTGTGTGTGAGAGAGAGAGAGAGACAGAGACAGAGAGAGACAGAGAGAGAGAGAGAGAGAGAGAGAGAGAGAGAGAGAGAGAGAGAGAGAGAGAGAGAGAGAGAGAGAGAGAGAATCTGTGTCTGTGTATGTGTGTGTGTGTTGAGGTTGACACTGGATTTCTTCCTCCATAAGCCTCCATTTTATTAAGCAAGGAAGTAAGTTATGGTTCTATTGCTGTGAAGAGACACCATGATTGTTGGGCCAAAATTATCTCAGGGCTTATAGGACAGAGAAAAGCCTGTCTTGAGTTTGAGTGAGGATGGGACAGCAAACCTAGGTAGATGCTCCCCCAGCCAGAGGGGGCATTTGGCTGCTTCTCATTGTCTGGAGGTAGCCCCATATCACAGGATGTCACTTAAGTTATATAAGCTGATGCTCACAGTAATAAACTGAGTTCCTGCTTTGACTCGACCCCTATTTTGTCTGATTGTCCTGCGTTGTGGAGCTGTGGAACAGGTGGATAATGCGCTCACCTTTCCCTGGGGAATTAGGAGGCTCAGGAAGCCTAGCACATGACCATGGCAACTCCCATAAAGGAAAAAAAAACATTTAATTGTGGTGTCTTATATTCTCAGAGGCTTTGTCATCATGGTGGGACATGGTGGTGTGCAGGCAGACATAACTCTGGAAACGAAACCGAGAGTCCTACATCTTTGCCTTTGGGCAATGCGAAGTGGTCTGCGTGTCACACTGAGCAAAATGAACAAAGGAGACCTCAAAGCCCACCTGCACAGTGATAAGCTTCCTCCAACAAGGCTAGACCTACTCCAATAAAACTTCCCCTCCTAACAGTGCCATTCCCTGCGAGTTTATGGGAGCCAATCACATTCCAA
Organism: Arvicola amphibius; assembly: GCF_903992535.2. Taxonomy (NCBI): domain Eukaryota; kingdom Metazoa; phylum Chordata; class Mammalia; order Rodentia; family Cricetidae; genus Arvicola; species Arvicola amphibius. The sequence goes on along the minus strand of NC_052053.1, from coordinate 1,073,813 downwards.
TCACAACAGTACCTAAGAAGACACCAGCCAAGTAGTAATCAGTGAAGCAGATAAGCAGGACATCAGTGAGAGGAAGGGAACACCGCAGAGTGGTAAAAGCTCCCAGCTGCAAGTTCTATGTGAGGCAGAACTCCTCTGTGATCATTCTGTGTCACCTTCTTCCTGGGTAGCCCCGTCGTTTGAGATTTCAGGTAGAACCTTGGAGAGATTTGATAAGGATTATAGGCTCTAATCTCCATATCACCAGTAGGGGACTGGAATCTAGAACTGTTATGCTATTTTATACTAATTTTTTATCTCATATTGTAATGGAAGGAGAGAAAGTTTTTCATACTCAGATTGACAAAGTAGTCACAAGGCAGGTCCTAAATTCTCTAGTCTTGCAATGAAAAAAAAATTTGATTTAGAAATAAAAAAGAATGCTAATTTGCCATCGAATTACTTGGATGCCTATGGAAATTGAGGATGCCTCACCTGTTATTGTCACACTATATTTTGACACATTCAAGTGGTTTGAGTCGGACTTACCTGTACATTGAAAGACAAGTGCCAATGAAAACATTTGCCTACTCCTTAACCCACTAATGGACACCTTGGGATCTTTATTAAATGTCCTCTTCAATTACAAGTTTAAGTTATTTGTAAATGATCGTGTTTTTAGGACTAGCCTGTGCTTCTTAGTGTCTTGAAAACATAACTCCACAAGTTTAAGTCCTGAAGCCCTGATCTATAAAACGCCCCATACTTGATCAGTTTTTTTGTACTAGTTCAATTGATTTGCTGAAATCCCCTCTCAACTATTTTTTTTTACATCTCTCATACAGCAGGACTTCTTCCCCATTACTTCAGTCTGTATTCATAAGAAGAAACAGCTGTATACTTAGTGTACTTGCTGTGGGAAGTCCATCGGTATATGTGTTGCTTTCATTGGTTAATGAATTAAAAAAAAAAGCTGTTTTGTCCTATGTCAGGGAAGAATAGAACTAGGTGGCAAAACTAAACATTGTTGGGAGAAAGTAGTCAGAGTCAGTGAGATGCCATGTAGCTGCCCACAGCATTCAGATGTGCTGGAATCTTGCCATATTAATTAATCCTTAATTAATTAATCATTAATCTTGTGAAATGGCTTAATTTAAGATGTAAGACCTAGTTAATAAGGAGATAGAGCTAACAGGCCAAGCAATGATTTAATTAATACAGTTTCTACATTATTTAAGGTCTGGGGTGCCGAGAAATAAACGAGTAATCTTCGACCACACTTGATAAAAAGAAACAAATAAAATTCTTATGTTATTTGCCTACATATTGGAATTTCTAGCTCACAACTTACTTATTTTTAGTTCTTTTTGGGAATTGTCTGAGGCAGTGCTGCAATATCAGATTGACATATGGGTGTGATGGCACAAAATTCCAAAAATGCATTTAATATATTTTCCTCATATTAAGGATGTAACAGGTTTAAGCTGATAAGAGATACTTCACTTGATCCTAGCTAAAAGGTTAATAATGATGACAGTATACTTTTCTAGCCATGCTGAGATTTTAAGCACAGTATGGCAACCTGTGTACACAGAGATTCAGCTGAAATTTTGGCCTCAAAGGAAAATCAGTTCCTCAAAACATCAAATTAGTGTTCTACCCCTGAGAATCAAAGAATATATTAATTGGATCCTTAGAATTATTTTTGAAACCCACGAGGCTATTTCAAATCAATACATTATAAATCTCTCTACCTTGTTTCTATAATACATGGTACATACTTGTCCACAGTTAGTTTCTTTCTGCATTTGGTAAGTAAAACTGTTGTGAATGTTTGCATGTTGCCTTGTCCCTTTTGAGAACATATTTATTTTGAAAATTGGCCATTCTAATAATATTTTGATATTTTTGTGTCATTGGAGAATCCACATAATTTGCATGTATTTCAAATATACAGTTGGAGAACAAGCACATGCCTGTCTGAGTGGGTGGTGCTTGACGACCAAGCTTTGTGATCTTTTTTTATTCAGTCACTCACACACGATGAGAGAGAGGCCATTGTTAAAACATCTATGGTTCCATAAGCTAATATTTGCATGAATGATTTAGTAATAAGAATCAAAATCAAATAAGAACCAAAAATCTACACTAGTTCTAAGATAAGTATATTTTTTTTATTGACAGTGTAAATGCTACCTTTTTAGGAAAAGACTTTCTACCATCGCAAAATGGATCATTTTATTTGCCTAGTTTTGCTATGATTAATATCTACAGTGTAATGAGTGCTGTAGAAATGGGAAGTTGGTTTACTTTATGAAATCCTATAATGCTATTTGCATGCACACATGAATAAATGTGTGACTTGTCAAGAGAAAGTCTAATTTTTGATTATGAATCATTGTTACATATTAAAAGACAAAATTTATATGTTAAGCTCTGTCTAGATAACTAAGGTTAGATGCAATATCAGGGGTTATAGGGGAAATGAAGCAGTTTTATTTTGTATCTGAAATGAGAGATTATCACTGTTGAGAAAAGTTGGAAATGCAAGATATATGACTGGTCAATTTGCATGATAGGAGTAACTAACTCTTTCTTATTTTGCTCATTTGGTTTTATTTATTTAGTTTTTTTCCCAAAAAGCTTGGAAAATATAATAAAAGTAAGCACTTTCTATTTTTTCTTTTTCTTTTCCTTTTGGTTTTTTGAGACAGGGTATCTCTGTAACTTTGGAGCCTGTCCTAGAACCTGCTCTTGTAGATGATGCTGGTTTCAAACTGACAGAGGTTAACATCGTCCTGAATGTTGGGATTAAAGGTATGTGCCACCAGCACCTGGCTTAATAGGGACTTTCAAAACACAGATGTACGCAAAAATACAAGACGATACATATATGTAAGGAAGGAAGTATGAAAGAAATAAATCAAATTTCATGTAAGCATGTTGTCTGTGTGTTAACTAGGGAGAGAGAGAGAGGGAGAGAGAGAGACAGAGAAAAAGAGAGAGGGAAGTAGATACAGATAAAATGAAATGGAGCCATGACAGAAAGATGCAGAATTAAGAATAAACACTGAAAAGGTGGGTGTGTATACTGAGAAATGTAATTGATGAAAATAAGAACTTCAAGAAATAAGTGAAGCTGATGGGCGGTACAAAAAAGAAGTCCTGCTCATATTTCTTGCCACTTTCAGCTTGCAAGTGTAAGAAAATGACCTCCCTAAACCGTACTACTGCAGAGATGGATTTCATTCTTGTGGGACTCACAGACAGCCCGGTGCTGGGCAGGATCCTCTTCACAGTGTTTCTGCTCATCTTTGTCGTCACACTGGCAGGAAACCTGTCCATGATTGTGCTGATCAGGACCAATTCCCACCTGCAAACGCCCATGTACTTCTTCCTTGGGCACCTCTCCTTTGTAGACATTTGCTACTCTTCCAATGTTACTCCCAACATGCTGCGTGGTTTCGTCTCAGACCAGAAGACAATCTCCTATACTGGGTGCTTCACACAGTGTCTTCTCTTCATTGCTCTGGTGATCACTGAATTTTATATCCTTGCTTCCATGGCACTGGACCGCTATGTGGCCATTTGCAGCCCTCTGCATTACAGTACCAGGATGTCCAAGAATGTTTGCGTGTCTCTCGTCGCATTTCCTTATGTGTTTGGCTTCCTGAATGGGCTCTCTCAGACTCTGCTCACTTTCCACCTGTCTTTCTGTGGCTCCCGTGTAATCAACCACTTCTACTGTGCAGACCCTCCTCTCATCATGCTGGCTTGCTCTGACACCCATGTCAAAAAGATGGCCATGTTCGTGGTTGCCGGCTTTACTCTTTCAAGTTCTCTCAGTATCATTCTTTTGTCTTACCTTTACATTTTTGCAGCCATCTTGAGGATCCGTTCTGCTGAAGGAAGACAAAAAGCCTTTTCCACCTGTGGTTCCCACATGACAACAGTCACCATATTTTATGGAACCCTTTTCTGCATGTACTTGAGACCCCCATCAAAGAGGTCTGTAGAAGAGTCCAAAGTAATTGCTGTGTTTTACACTTTTTTAAGCCCAATGTTGAACCCCTTGATCTATAGCTTACGGAACAAGGATGTCATTAATGCCATGAAACAAGTTATTAAAGGAAAACTCTTTCAATAAACGTCAATTTATGCATGTTTTTAGTTGAAATCACCCTTAAAGCCATGTCATTATATGCAACCCATGTGTCTCAGTGTCATATCTGTGTGCAACCTGAACTGTCATACATCAATTTTCCTTATTTATTCTTGAAATTAATTTTTTTAGGGAGAATAGTTGTTCAAATCTGTGATACTGGCATTAAAAAATACCCTCTTTAGGAGAAAAACTCCAAAAAGGCTTCAGTTAGTGTTCAATGATTCCATACAATGTCTTGCGTTCATGTAGGTATATAAGATCACAAATTTATGATCCGTGTAACTCTTACAGTCGATCTTCTTTGAATAATGTGGTTAAAGGTATATGCCAAAAAGATTTCATAATGTTTGATTCATAAGATCACTTCTAATACAATGTCTAGGGTAAAAAATTTGGCTGGATATCCAGATAATTAATTGAGCATTTTTGTTAACATTAAAGATATGGATCTTTGTCCTATGACTTTTGTTTGTTTTCTTAAAATATAGCATTCAAAACTCATTCATCTAGATATCTTCTCTAAGCCAGAAAATACTATATTGAATGACCATCTTTTTATATATTGCTAAGACTATTAATCAGACTCATTTAGCCGTATAGTCTACATATTTCTCAGTACAATCACTTATATTTAAAATTTGATAATTTGGAGCAATATGGTGTATCTATTGACTTCTGTGTACCTAAGGATACTTTGGTGAAAATATTTCTGTAGGAGTGAGTGAAATCTTATTTTTCTTGAGATTTACTATTACAAGTGAAATCTTAATATTTGTGATAACTTTTAATTTTAGTGAAAATATAATTATATCCTTTCCCCTTTCATTCCTCTCTCCAACCCCTTCCAAGTCATGTACTTGACTCCCTCTCAAATTCATGGCCTCATTATCTTTGATTATTATTATTTGGTAAATATATAAATATAATGGAGCCAAAGTCAATGGAATCTTACTTTTTAGACAAGGTGTTGTAGTACTAAGAAGTTTTAGTGATAGATTCAGTCACAGAAACATCAAGGTAAAAAGCTATATCCTCCATTCGTCTTAACCCCTTCATTATTGGACATCTAGGTTTTCCAACATGTATAGTTAACTTCTATTATATTGCCTTATATTTGATTCCTTAATGTTTTCACTTAAATATAAATACAGAAAATCTAACGGAATCCTGCTGCAAAATGTACAATAGATTTTTGCAGGAAATAAATCTTCTATAGTTTTTATAAAGCTTGACCACTTTGGAGTCTTGGTTCATGGAAAAAAATCTAAAATTCTGACAAATTTCTCTTTCAGAACTTTAAAAAGGAGGGGTAAAATGTAATATTTATATTTAAGGAGACATGTGACTTGTCAGTAGTATTACAACATAGTCTGATTTAAAATGGTAATCTGGGCTCTTGTGCAGTCCCCACCATGCTGCAAGTAGGAGATACCTGCCTCCAGGATGTTCCCCCTTCCCCGCCACCCACGGAACTCTGTACCACCAAGTCCCACCCCAAGCACCTGAACATCTTCCCTGTGGCCAGCCCTCAACTGCAACCCCAGCAGACCACATAGGCACATGTGACAACCACATCAGTTGGGAAAACAAGTGAGGTACTGGTCTTTCAGCTAGACTGCCCCAAAGTGCAGACCCCAGGGCATATCCCATGCACTGTTCCCTCACATCACAATACCAGCAAAGCGGCTGGATCCTGCTCCCACATCTGGTGGAAGTCCACTGCTCTGCTGCAGTACCCACCAACCTGCAACTGGATGAGATACTTGTCTCCAGATGTCCCCCCTCCTGCTATCCACTGGATGCTATCCCACCAAGACCCACTCCAAAGGCCCAACTCCAAGCATCTGAACATGCCCCCTGTAGCCAGCCTTCTTGAAACACCAGCAAAGTTCATAGGCACAGGTGAAAACCACACCAGTTGGAAAAACAGCAGACTACATAGAAACAGATGCAAACCACAACATTGGTAGAACAGGTACAGGCACAAGCCACAGTAGTTGGAGGAAAAGTTGAATAAATGCTGGTGTAGTTATACATTAAAAAACCGAAAGGGCAATATGGTACCATCAAAACCCGGTGATGCTACAACAGCAAAACCTAATCATGTCAATGCAGCTGAAGCAAACAAAAACGAACTTAAAATTCTGTATGATGATGATAGAGGCTCTTAAAAAGGAAATGAAAACTTTAAAGAAGTTGAGAGAAAGACAAAAAAACTAAAAGAAATCAATAAACCCTTAACCAAGGAAAGTCAAGAAAAAAAAACAATCAAAAGTGTGAAGGAAATGGTTCAATACTTGAAAATTGAAATATAAACAATAAAGAAAGCACAAATCGAGGGAAATTTGGAAATGGAAAATCTGGGGAAATGAACAGGAACTACAGATGCAAGAATCACCAACAAAATACAAGAGAAGGAAGGATCTCAGGTATTGAAGATACAATAGATAAAATGGATTCATCAATCAAAATGTTAAAACCCATAAATTTCTAACTCAAAACATCAAGGAAATCTGGAGCACTATGAAAAGACCAAACCTAAGAATAATAGGGATCAAAGAATGAGAAGAATTCCAGCTCAAAGGTACAGACAATATATTCAATAAAATCATAGAAGAAAACTTACCCAACCTTAAGAAAAACATGCCTATAAAGGTACAGAAGCTTTTAGAACACCAAATAGGCTGAACAAAAAAAAGTCCCCTCACCACATGACAATCAAATTACAAGGCATATAGAATAAAGAAAGAATATTAAGAGCTCCAAAGGAAAAAGACCAAGTAACATATAAAGGCAGATGTATCAGAATAACACCCAATTTCTCAATGGAAACACTAAAAGCCAGAGGTTCTTGAAAAATGGAAGATATTTCATAACCATCAAAAGAAAAATCAATTAAGATAAAGTCTCAATTCTGATCGTTAATGGCCCAAATGACAAGAATTTTTAAGTGTTTAAAGAAACAAATTGGTGAAGAGATTAGAAAATGGAAAAATCTTTCATTCTCATGGATCAATAGGATTAGCATAGTAAAAAAATGACAATCTTACCAAAAGCTAACTACAGATTCAGTGCAATTCCCTTCAAATCCCAACACAATTCTTTACAGAGCTCAAAAGAATAACACTCAACTTTACATGGAAATACAAAAAAAAAAAAAAAAACCTAGCACAGCTAAAACAATCCTGTACAATAACAAAACTTCTGGAGGTATCACCATCCCTGACTTCAAGCTCTGCTATACAGGTATAGCAATAAAAACAGTTGGTATTTGCATAAAAATAGAGCCACGAATCAGAGGAATCAAAATATATCTTAAATAAAAGTAAAACAGAGGAAAAATAAAATCCATGTGCATGCTACCTAAAAAATAAAAATCATTATCAAATAATCAAATACTTCGGATATTTTAAAATCCATGTTGACTTATTCGGGAGGGAATTATCTTCCAGAAAGTGACTACTATTGACACTTATGGCTAATGCTCGCTGGTAAGTTCTCTTCTGCCTCTCATCAGCACCAGGGAATACTACTTAAGACTGTCATTTACTTTTGCAGATAATTTGCTTGGTAACTGGTTAGAAGGAGAAACTTGTATTTATAGAAGTCTTCGTGAAGTTGAGAAAATGTTACATACATATTAAAAAGAATTTATATGCTAAAATGTGTGGTATATTCACCTGAATAGAAATCATGTTTTTAAAATTCAGGAGATACATTGCAACTCCTCTTGGATCAAAAATGGTGTCAAACAACATATTTGCAAAGTGGAAGGAAGAACCTATATGCTGGTGAAACAGAGAGATGTTATCAAGCAAAGCTAAACTCAGGATATTGTTCAATCTTGAAGGATGTTGTCTGGGATTGCATTTCCTATCAATCAGCTCTTCCAACAACGTTTCAATCTATAATTTCAATTATATTCTCACTTTATCCCAAGTTATGCACTCTTTTCTGGTCATTCCAAAGAACTACATTCAGCTAAATCAAATCAGAGAATTGGTAAAAAAAAAAATTCTTTAATTTAAAATTGGTGGGGGGGCTTTTATGCATGAGTATTGCATTTGCATAATTTCCACCTCTCCTTCTCCTCCCTTCCTTCTCAAATCCATAACTTCTATTAAAATTGGAGGTGCATTTAACTTTTCTCCCCTTTGCGAAGTTTTCTTACAAACACTCTTTTCAGAGCTTGTTTCACATCCTTGTTCCTCAGTCTGTATATAAATGGATTCACCATGGGACACACAAAAATACAAAACACTGCCACAATTTTGCCTTGCTCAACAGACCTCTCATTTGCTGGTCTCAGGTACATGCAGAAGAGGGACCCATAAAACATAATGATGGCTGTCAGGTGTGAGCCACAGGTGGAGAAAGCCTTTTGTTGCCCTTCACTGGAATGGATCCTCATGATGGTGACAAAGATAAAAATGTAGGAGAGGAGAATGATGAGGAGAGAACCTGTGAGATTAATCCCAGCTGACACAAACAGGGCAGTTAGCTTGATGTAAGTGTCAGAACATGTTAGCATCAAGAGCGGAGGGTCAGCACAGTAGAAATGGTTGATGGTGTTTGGTCCACAAAAGGATAGACGTGAGGTTAATATCACCTGCATTGTGCCCACCATAGAACCCCAGAAGTAGGGGAAAGTGACCAGGCAAATGCATACTGGTCGGGACATTTTTGTGTTATAATGTAGTAGGTTGCTAATCGCCATGTACCTGTCATAGGCCATGGCACCAAGCATGTAATATTCAGTTAGGAGCAAAGTTACAAAAACAAAACATTGAGCCAGACACCCAGTGTAAGAAATGCTTTTCTTCTCAGATAGAAAATTGACAAGCATCTGAGGAGAGACATTGGTGGAATAAAAAATATCCACACATACCAAGTGTTTCAGGAAAAAATACATGGGGGTTTGCAGCCGTGGAGTGAACCTGATTAGTAAGATCATGCCAATGAACCCGGTGAGTGTGATAAGGTAAATCATGAGAAACACCACGAAAAGAATTGGCTGCAGTTCTGGTCGGGTGCTTAGTCCCAGAAGAAAAAACTCGGTTGCCTCAGTGCCAGTGTGCTCTGGGTCTAAGTATACCATCATATTCCCTAAAAGAGAAATGAGTAAGAAATATTAACTAATTTTTAAAATAATTTGTTTGCCCATAACAGTGCTCACTCAAAAAATGCTCCTTAGAAGTGTTGGGAATCCTTAAAAGAAGCTGTCTGGATAGCTGATCAACGGATATAAGCCTTGATGTAATGTGATCTGATTGACATATATTTAGCCCCTGAAGATCTATCCCTCACTCTCCTCTGCATCATGCCTATAAATTGATAAGACACTTTGGAATGCATAACTTCAAACCTCGTTCTCTACCGATGGAAGAGCTAAGAATATTATCAGACACCATCTGAAGTCTACAGATGAGATTCCCCTTTCTGATGAAACTGCCCACTTATGTTTTCACCAGTGTGTTTTCAAAATGAATTGACTTTTAACTTCCTTTGTTCTGTCACTCTAAAAACCCATGAAGCTCCTTCTATGTTGGACATTGTATTTGAGAGCTGAACAAATTTATACACTCATCTATCTGTCTGTCTGTCTGTCTATCTATCTATCTATCTATCTATCTATCTATCTATCTATCTATCTATCTATCATCTATCTATCTATCATCTATCATCTATCTATCTATCTATCTATTTATCTATCTATCTATCTATCTATCATCTATCTATCATCATCATCATTATCTACCTACCCCCCTGCACATTTGTTTGTGAGTGCATGCATTTGTATATGTGTCAACAAAAGAAAGAGTTAAAATTACTTCCAAAATTGAAGAACTGAGCTGCTCTTATCAATTGGTTTATGTATTGTTTATAACATGTAATACTGGAGAGTTTGCAGACCTTAATCTATGCTGTTATGGCTGCTACACAACTTTTTCCTGAGCGCTGGTATAATACAAAGGACTTACTTGGCTTCACCCTTGGTGTTTCTAATGAGGAACTCAGGCTCCTGCTGCTCAAATATAGTCCCTGTGATAGGTGAGTAAAGGAATGGGGCCTTTGGATGATTATCCAGAGACCATGTGGTTACTGTCAGCGAAGATAAACCTGGAAATTGTGAAACCAAGCAGCTGTTTAGAGTCCACCATCCATACATCTAAGTTCCATGTCTCCTACTGGAATTATTATTTATTCATGTTTTTACCAGTGATTCTTTATTCATCTACTATTTCTGCATATAGGCAGAAACTTAGTTTGTATTGTATTACCTTAAACACAACCAAGTGCCGAGATCAAAGCATATATTACATAAATCATTACTTGAATCAATGAGATAGTTTGCTAGCAAGGCAAATTGGTTTTTTTTTCTGGGCATGTAGATTCTTAGCTCTGATATTACTAAGGCTTGAATAACTACAAATACTTGCTATCAGATGAAGAATGTATTAGGAAGAATCAAAATTAAAAAGAGTATGATCAGCTAGGGATTTACTTAAATAACAAAGCTAGTTCTTCTGGTACTTGAACCTGGGGGGAGTTGGGAGGACCTTGGTCTTAACATAGAGTAGGGAACCCTGATGGCTCCTTGGCCTGGAGAGGGAGAGAGGGGGGGTAAGGGCGGAGGGGAGGGGAGGAGATGGAAATTTAAAAAGAAATAAACCATGGGAAAAAAAACAAAAACAAAAACAAAATACTTGGACTGACTTTGGTATCTATGTTCATTTAAGGGTCAATTTAAAGATTATCCCTCCCAGTTTTTTTTTTAAATCAGAATATCTTCTCATGATCCCATTCATCAAATCCTCAAAAAGAATTGTAATTTTCATCTCCTGAGTTTCTCTCCTGGTTTTTTCTCTATTTCATAGTATTTGTGTCCTAATTTAATTTTCTATTTGTTTCAACCCCCTACAAATGATCTGAAAACATAATTAATGTCAATTTTATCTTGATATCCTCTATAGAAATATGCATAAAAATTAGATGTGCAATTAGTGTTTAATAAATAGATATTAAATAAGTAAATGTGATTATTAGTTTAATTTAAATTAGCTAGAATAGTAATAAGGATATTTGGCATATGAAAATGAACCATTTATTCAAAGATATATTTATAATTTCAGAGAATACGTAGTCAATAGGCTTCCTTCAGTGATAGAGTTGGGCTCCAGTGGTAACATTCAGAGAGACCAGGAGATAGAAAGCCCATGGCATAAAGGGTGGGCTCCAGTGGTAACATTCAGAGAGATCAGGAGATAGAAGGACCATGGCATAAAGGGATGGCCATATTTTTAACTTTTTTGGAGGGGAACGCACCACCCAGCTCTCAAATCACACACAGAGGTTTACTATTTTTCATGAATGCCTTGCCTTGGCTTATTTCTAGCCAACAATCATGAGAAGCACACTTTATTCAGGATACCAGGTACTTTATTTCAGCCTATGCAGTTAAAACAAAAGCCATTTCTCTTCTCCAGATAGATCATAGCTACTCTAACACCAGTGCAATCAATGGTGTGTCAAACTAAGATGCTGTAGAGGAAAAAGAAGGCAAGTTCTGCTCACCAAAAGTACTTTCATAATTTTTCAAGCAGTTGCTTTGAAATGTTCTTTTCTCTGATTGAAAGTTATCTGATTTTTTTATCCCAAGCACGTTTAAGTTTAGCCAAGAGCTTTTTAACAATGGTTTTATAGTTGCAGCTTCTTCTGAGCCTGTTGGCCAGTAACTCAAACGTACTCCAGCTTTGATTGCAAATACTGCACAAACTATGAAGACTCCTCCACAGATAGGCAAATTCTACAGAGGAGGGCCTGCCTAAGACAGGGAGGGGGCCTCCCAAAGAGGGGTAAGGGCTTACTCTTCTGAGATGACCTAAGACAGGAGGGTCTTCTGTTTTATAAAAAATTTAGGGGGGAGATGTTGGGACTAATGGTCCTGTCCTTCAGCTGCTCTTTCCTGCTAGAACCTTCTAATTGAAGTTACTAGAAGCTGTGCCTAGTTTAGAGGATCAGAGGATAGGATTATCACCTGTTGGCCATTGACTGCAGTGTATTTAAGCCTACATGGTGCTAATAAAGAGGAGCTTTTGGTACCAGTGTTAGAAGGTCTGTGTGTCGGTCTGTCTCTGCGTGTGTATTCTCAACCTCCAGCCCCTTGCCCGAAGCGAACTGGGATCTATCGCATAGAGCGCAGACCTGGGCCTCTACACATATGTCTGAAATCTGATTAAAGCCTTGGAATTACGGATCATATTTCAAATAATATGATTATTATGCATTGTTATTGTTCTTTTGGAGTAATACTATACACTTCCTATAATTGGATAGCTTTTTTCACATGAATTTCATTCCTCATTAGTACTTGATATTAAAAATATAGACTGTGATAAAGAGAAATTTTCAAATATATAAACTATTTCTTTATCACAGGTATAGGAAAAGCATGGTTGATGCTTCCAGGTGAGTATCAACTTGATTTCTCTGTGTTCTGTGACTCAACGATGTCATATCTTCTTCAATGAGGTCTTATCATCAAGTTGTAGAAGGTTAACTTAAACAATAGCAATAGCCTATGCTGGTTGGAGGTCTATGGAACCTTACTGTCCAACAACCACAAAAGAAATATACCATTCCTGGAACTAGGTTTTTGTTTGTTTGCCTTTAATGTCTGTAACAGGGCAATTCCACTTTAACTCTTGTTATTTTATATATATATATATATATATATATATATATATATATATATATATATGCATAATATTGTATGTGGTGTGAAATATAATGTGTACATTCTTTCTTTTAATTTGGGGACTGTAATATAATTATATCATTTCTCCTTTCCCTTTCTTTCCTCCAAACACTCCTGTATATGCTTCTTTATTTCTTTTTCAAATTCATGGCTGATTTTTTCATTCATTGTTATTACATGTCTATATGTATATGCATACATGTTCCTAACTATAACCTGCTCAGTTTGTATAATGTTACTTGAATGAACGTTTTCTTTGCTAACCATTATGCTTTGGATAACCAATCAGTGCACTATTCCCTGGAGAAGAATCTTTCTCCTACCCTCAGCATTCCTAAGCTGCTTGTGGTTCTTCTTGGGTTGATGCCTGGAAACAGTGATGACTATAAAAAGTTACAACCAATCAATGTGCAGAGTTCTGGAGCCCAGTACAAAATGGATACATCTACAAAAATACTCCTACTTCAGTGGAAACTCCATGTAATGTACAAGGGTGACCCTAGTGAATGCTTCTATTAATGGAGGATATACAGCCTAAATTGGCCATCTTCTGTAGCCAGGCAATCTTCTAGTGATTTGATGGGGATATCAACCCAGCCCCAAAGCATTTCACCTCCTATTTGCCTGTCCGCAAGATGTGCTGGGTTAATAGTGAAGTTGAACTTGTAGGAATGACCAACTAATGACTGGTACAACTTAAGTCCCCTGCCTTAAGAGGTAGCACATACTTGACATTGCCTGGATGGCCAGAAGCTAGAGTCTGGACGTCCCAGAGACCCAGGAAAGAACCAAATATGACTGGTCAAAAGCAAAACAACCAGCCAACCAACAATAACAACCACAGAAAGTCAAAGCAATGATTCCTAGTGCTATTCCGCTGTACTAACAGATCAGAGCCTCGTCCAGTTGTCATCAGAGAGGCTTCATGCAGCAAACAATGGAAGGAGATGTAGACTTGAGGTTTGTGCATGGGGATAGATATGGATCTAGTTGCATTCTTCTACATGTTGATATCCAGTTATGCCAGCACCATTTGTTGAAGATTTTTTTCCTTTGTATAATTTTAGCTTCTTTGTCAAAAACCAGGTGTTCATAGGTGTGTAGATTAATACCTAGGTCTTTGATTTGATTCCATTAATGGAATTTTTCTCTCTAGAACTGTAAGCCAATTTAAACCCTCTCTTTAAAAAAAAGAAAATTCAGAATTCATATATTTATAAATTATGTCTTGACAGAAGGTCCTAGGTGAGGAATAATTAAATATATGCAAATTAATCAATACAGATGTATTAAATATATAAAAATACGAACACTTGTCAAAGTTGATAAAAACTCTTCCTAAGATCTTTATACCTAAATATTATGTCAGTATAATTAGATATTGGGATAGTTGTAAGACCACATGCAATATTACAGTGTTCCCCAAATGTTTTAATCATATTATATCTAAGTGCAGACAAATCTTTATCAAACATGTTATTTAGAGGAAATTACATTTAATTGCTTTTATTGATTTATATTTTTGGTGTGTTTATATGTGTATGTACGAAGACATCTTAGGATGTCAGGTGTTACTTCTTTGAGACAAGGTCTACTCTGTAACCTGAAGTTCTTTCAGAAGGCTAGGCCACCTTAGCCCAGGAATCATCCTGCTTTATCCTCTCATTGAGCTATTGCAGATGATAGAACATAGTACCATGCCTGACCTTGAATCTAGGTTCTGGCAATCCAAGCTCAGGTTGTCATGCTTGAGAGACAGGTGATTTACTGATTGTGACATCTAAAAAGTTCAGAAATTACATTTTAAAATTTAGTTAATTAGTTATATTTGTTTATCTAAGGTTATTCTTTGTGTTTATTATGGTACTTTCATCTTATTTTTGCATTTTTGGTATTATAATTTAATTACATTTCTTTCTTCCTCTTCATGCATGACCTTTCTCAAATTTAACTTCTAAATCCCATCTTTTTTAAAAGACAATTATTTTTTATTTTTGAGATTATGATATAATAATAAAAAACATGTCTCCCTTCACTTTCCTGCTTCAGATATTCCCATATACACCATCTCCTTGCTCTTCTTCAAATTCATGGCTTTATTTTTACTAATTATTACTGCGTGCATATAGGTAAAATCCATGAAAGCACAACCCCACGCTAAGAACTATAGATTACTGAGGGATATTGGAAACAATAGAGGAAGTCTTCCCTAGGGAACATAGCACCAAGTGTTTACTGCCAATAATAAAAAAGACTGATGATAGAGATAGGATTGAAGATATAATCCAAACAATTGATTCAACAGAGGCAGGAACCAAAGCTTTTGGACATTATTTCCAAAGCTGTTTGGGATCTCGCTAGAACCAAAAACTAACTCCAATACTACTTTCTTCTCTGATATATACCCAGTGTTGAATTTTTAGAAGCTTGTGACCATGTTAGCATGCTAATGTTGGACCAGAAATGGAGTGAAAGGAAATACTTCTTTCCCATTGCTAGTTCTTCCCATTAACAAAAGTCAGAGTAATATAATCACCACAGCAACTTCAATGGAGCAGTTACTAATGGCTGATAGGAAAACAGGGAGAAGGTGAGGCCAGAGTCAAAGAGAAATTGTCACCACACCTATAGTATCTGTAAAGATATCACATTCTCTATTTTCACTGAAAAGATAAATGCAAGTTTTGGAATTAGTGGGTAGTACACACACACACACACACACACACACACACACACAAAAATAGCTGATGCTAGGGATTTTCAGACTCTAAAACTCTCTCCTGTGTGCTGTTAAATTTTAGAGACTAAAAACAAAAAAATAAGGGCTTTTTTCTCAAGACAGAAATCTTGATAAACATTATAGAAATCTATAGTAACATTCCTTGTAAATAAAAATAAATTATAAGTCCCACTGCTTTACTATTCTTTGGAGATTTGATTCCTTTATGATTTGAGCAGTCAAACTCAACTTGCCAATGAGTTCATCAGTGTCAAAAGTTGTTTATAATGCAAACCTCTTCTGAAAAGAATAATAGAACCATAGGGAATTGCTCCTTCTGAAATAATTTTGTTATAAAATCCCGAATGTCTGCATATTAAGGCCACCATTGTGAACTACTCTGCTTCTTCAGGTAGGATATTCACTGTTCATTGAAAATTTGGAACAGAAGCAAACATTTTAATTGGTAAATTAAAGTGATTTGCAACTTATAATTTTGAATTAAGGATCAATTACATTAAAATGCTTCTGTTTTCAGGCTAAAGTACTTATAATGACCAAGAATTGTATATTCACAGAATGGAAAAGGTGATAGACCAAAGAGAGTAATACCTATCAATATTGTTGTCTGTTTCCAATATAAAACACTTATCTAGGTGTTGATGAATCCATAAGCTTATAAAGGCCATAGTCGTAGTCCTTAAGGAGTTCACGCTTTGATTCTGAATCTTGCTCACAACCTGGCTCATTATGATTCTAGTCACTAAAACTTATTAAGTAGTTGCTACATGTCAGATGTATCCATAAGGGTTTCCAGGATTAACTTCCTCACATAACTGATTTATACATGAAAATATTCTATGAGTTAGACCATTAAGATACAATGATGTTAAAGATTCACTCAAGCCCTACAACTAGAACTAAGAACAACTAAGATTTTAAAATAAGCGTGTGGAGAGCACATACCTGGACATAGTTGTATTCTGAGGACTCTCAGTAATTATATACTTATTCTCACTTGCTTTATCAGAAGTGGTAGTAATTTTTGTGATTCCTTTTAAATTCATGATATTACAGTATAATAAAATTATAGTGTTATAATTTCTATGACCATTTGTTTGGAAAACTGGACACATTCATGTTTCTAAACGTTATTGGTTATGAAAAATTAATCAGAGATAGATTCCATGAAGATGTGTTGTCTAACTGCATTTCTCACTTGGAAATGAAACTTGACACGAGCCAATTAGTCATGACTCTGAAGGAAAACCAAAGACCAAGGGTTTTTAACACCTTGAAGAGCTGAGCCACATAGGAGCACTAGTGGGGGAGTGAATTTCAAATGTGCCATGCCTGGCATGCTCAGATGCACTTATGCCATTCACAAATATTCAGATGCCATGGAATAAGCCTTGTAGGATATTGCATTATTTATTTTATCAAATGCAGGAGGATGTTTTCCTTAAAGTACTGAGTATATATAATGCAGATTCACATAGTGTTTTATTACCTCTTTTCCCCCTTATAGTAAAAAAGAAAATTGGCAGAAGATATTGAATGTTTATATATATATACATATATATATACATACATTAAAAACCCCCAAAGTACTTGTATATGTCACAACTATGATCATTAAGTAAGAAAAGCATAAAATAATTAGAATATTTTTAGTTAGTTAATTTGTTTTGTATCTTATTGTCTTGGTAAATATATCTAAAGTCTCCAAGTGCAGAATAAAATGCTGTAATAAATAATAACCTTGCTTGATAATTCACAGAAGAACTCATATTTTCTTGTCATTGCATTGATAAATAAAGACCAGCATCCTATGGCATCATGGGTGTGTGTATGTCCCAGAAGGAGGATGCTAATTTTTGTGAATGTCTCCATAGTCACTTTCACTTTGCCTAAATGTTGAGATATAATCTAGCACAGCACATGAAATACATAATTTTACAGTTAATGCGTCTGTTATTTCTGATGACTTATAGTAAGGACTCTGCATTGAGCTTACCATTTCATTAAAACATGTAAGAGTTAAAATCAGTAGTAGCATTGGAAAGTCAGTAATTCTCTAAATTGTCATGTTGTGTCCTGCTGTGTCACCCGAGGCTGTAGATACACTGTTTGCCTCTGACTCCAGCCCATCATGAACAGTGAATATCATCAAGGATTGTCCATAGCTATAATGTTCATTGCTCATGGAGTGTAGCCATACACATATTTTGAATACATGAAGTAGGTAATGCACTTTTTGTTGCCCCATACCAAATATTTTCAATATGAGCAAAATGCACCGAGCAAGTGAGAACTTGAGCAGTGTATGAAGAGTTAAGAAATATTTCTTGGTAAAAGTTTACTTGCGGTGTATGAGAGTGAGCAAAAGTATAAGCTGAAAGACTGCTATGCAAATGAAGAAGCACATGTGAAGTGATCTTGCTTTCATGAAGCTATAAACTGTTTTTATTGCTTCATCCCTTGAAACCATTTAGCTGTGAGAAAAATAGAGAAGGTTCAAATTCATTCCCCCAAAAGGATTACATATAAGAACAAAAACCTTTGCATCTGTATTTTCAAGGAAATAATAAAGAAATGTGATAAATACTTGTCAACCATAAGACACTTGAGATATGAAAAGATTTTCAAAAAAATCTTAGAACAAGCCGGGCGGTGGTGGCGCACGCCTTTAATCCCAGCACTCGGGAGGCAGAGGCAGGCGGATCTCTGTGAGTTCGAGACCAGCCTGGTCTACAAAAGCTAGTTCCAGGACAGGCTCCAAAGCTACAGAGAAACCCTGTCTCGAAAAACCAAAAAAAAAAAAAAAATCTTAGAACATCATTAAACTATAGCTACATTTTCTATCATCCAACTATCATCTGTCTATCTATAATCTGTCTATCTATGTGTCTATCTAGCTCAGTAGTTCTCAACCTTTGTGTCATGACCCCTTTGGGGGGTCAAACAACCATTTTACAGGGTTGCCTAAGAACATCAGAAAACACAGATATCTATATTATAATTCACAACAGTAGCAAAATTACAGTTAAAAAGAAGCAGTAAACATAATTTTATGTTTGAGAGTCACTATTACATGAGGAACTGTATTAAAGATTCATAGCATTAGGAAGATTGAGAACCAATGATCTAGCTATAATATATTGATCAATCTAACATCCATCTACCTATTATCTTTCTACTGTATATTATTTGCCTTTCTGCTACATGTCACAATTTCTCCATTAATTTAGATATTTATAACATCATTCAAATGATTATTAGGCTTTCTCTTTATGTTACCTATGTTAACAGTTTGAAAAACTGAAAAAAAATACATCAGATAACGTGATTGACATAATGCATAATGAAGAAAATCCAAATACATTCTTATCTCATTTTTCAGGCCTTGTCTGATGTCAGTAAGAAAAATGTTAAAGAAAAACTATACAACAGTGACTGAGTTTATTTTGCTGGGACTGACTGATCGAGCAGAGATGCAGCCAGTGCTCTTTGTGATCTTCCTAATCATCTACCTCATCACAGTGGTTGGCAACATGAGCATGATATTCTTAATCAGAAGTGACTCCAACCTTCACACCCCCATGTACTTCTTCCTCAGCCAC
Organism: Arvicola amphibius; assembly: GCF_903992535.2. Classification (NCBI taxonomy): domain Eukaryota; kingdom Metazoa; phylum Chordata; class Mammalia; order Rodentia; family Cricetidae; genus Arvicola; species Arvicola amphibius. The sequence goes on along the minus strand of NC_052053.1, from coordinate 1,054,569 downwards.
CTCTCCTTTGTGGATCTCTGTTATGCCACCAATGTCACTCCTCAGATGTTGGTTCATTTTTTATCAAAGAGAAAAACCATTTCCTTTGTTGGCTGCTTCATACAGTTTCACTTTTTTATTGCCCTGGTGATCACAGATTACTATATGCTCACAGTGATGGCTTATGACCGCTACGTGGCAATCTGCAAGCCCTTGTTATACACTAGCAAGATGTCCAGAGGTGTCTGCCTCTCTCTTGTAGCTGTCCCGTACATTTACGGCTTTGCAAATGGTCTGGCTCAGACAATCTTGATGCTTCGTTTGACTTTCTGTGGACCCAACGAAATCAATCACTTCTACTGTGCAGACCCTCCTCTCATGGTCCTTGCTTGTTCAGACACCTACGTGAAGGAAACGGCCATGTTTGTGGTGGCCGGATCGAACCTCACCTGCTCCCTCACCATCATCCTCATCTCCTATGTCTTCATCTTTACAGCCATCCTGCGGATCCGCTCCGCGGAGGGGAGGCGCAAGGCCTTCTCCACTTGTGGATCCCATCTGGTGGCTGTCACTGTTTTCTATGGGACTTTGTTTTGTATGTATCTCAGGCCTCCTTCTGAGAAGTCTGTTGAGCAGGGGAAAGTTGTGGCTGTCTTTTATATTTTTGTAAGTCCAATGTTAAACCCCTTGATCTACAGCCTGAGAAACAAAGATGTGAAAAGAGCCATCGGGAAAGTTGTCAAGAAGGGAGTGCTCATGAAGTAAGTTGAGAGGTATTCAACCCCTTTGCTCTCTAAACCAAAGGGAATTTACAATTCCCGAGTAACTTTCTGACACTGATTAATTTTAGTCTGTCTCTCAGAAATGATATAAAGTACAGTAGTGTGTTCTGTTTTGTAAGGTAGTTACTACAGTCTATCTTGAATGACTAAAAAATAATTCTAAAACTGGACTGGAGATACTGCCCTTGCTCTATAAAGTAAATCTGCAACACGGTAGATCTATTGTCAAAGGCAGAATTGCCTAATGCTGTGGCAGTAACTTCCTTTATTCATAGGTGTGTGTGTTCTTCAAAGTATTTTCCTGAAAGTTCCTCACCACAACAGGTCAATTCTTTCATTTAAAATTTTTTATATGTTAACTCATAAAATTTTCAGAGATTATTACTGCAAGATAGAGCTTTCAAATGATTTTATTTATCTGATGTAATCTTTGTACATACGATCTTGAAGGAAATGCCAAATTTCCCTTAGCAGGGCTTTGTATTCTTCTATTATTGAGCATTCAATCCCACCAGTGTGCCTCTGCTCCTCTACCCTTTTGTTACTATCGTCTAGTGTTTGCAAATAAATAATAATTTCATTCTTAGCCATATTAATGTAGTTATTTGTGCATAAAACTCATATTTTAACAGTCACATTTGTGTGTCAATTTGTTTTCTCTTGTGACATGTTCCCATCCTTTGCCTATTTTAATATTATAGTGTTTATATTTTCTATCCATTTAGAATTATCAATTATTAAACTATTTCTTCTACCTATATATGTAAATACTTTTCTATATAAAGGCACTGGCTTTCCATTGTATATTTTTGTCATATTGTTGAAATTTTTGCATATATTTTTAAGATTTTATTTCTTTGAGATCTATTTATCAATTTTTTATGTAAGTAGTTTGCTTTCATTTATGTTTGAGAACCAGGTGTATGTACTTTCTGTTCAGGCCAGAAAAGAATGAGGAATTACATGAACTGGAGTTCACAGATAGCTACCAGGTGGGTGATGAGAATGGAATTCAGGTCCTCAGAAGAGAGTCAGTGCATTAACTTCTGAGTCATCTTTCCAGCCCAACATGTTGCTACTTTGCACATACAAAAGATTCATATTTAAACTTATTGTATTGTCTGTCCTTAGAAAATTGTAGACCACATACAATTAAGGTGATATCCACCTATAACAATTATTTTTAGATAGCATTTGCTTATTTTGAAACAAACTATTTGCAGCTCACTCACAGACAAAAATATTATCTTCCTTTGTAAATTCAAGCCATTTCTATCAGATTTTCTAATGATGTCACAGTTATTTCTGGTATTTGAAATAGAAGGTCTCCCTCATTGGTTTTGTTTCTGTCTTCATTCCTGCAGCAAATACTTGAAAGTTTCTAGACCCTCTGTATAAGTTCCTCAGTATATAGCTGTTTGTATATTCATAGGTTAGTATACCATGGTTTTGCTAGATTTCAAACTTCATAGAAGGAAATTAATCACTTCTCTCTTGCTATTGTATTTTCATTAACATGGTTAGACTTATACATAGTAATTCATTTAGGTGCACTTTTCATGCCTACAGTTCCTGTACATATTCCATATATTCACAGCATGTGCATCTGTTCTGTTCTGAAAAAACAATTGTGTATTTCTGCTATCCTGCTGGGCACCATGCTCATGTCTGCGTTTGGTGTGCTGGCACCCAGTTCGCGAGATTCGGGCAAGGGGCAGGAGGTTAAAATACACAGACAAATACAGAGTTGTAAGAGTTAGCAAATAAGAAGCTATAGCTAATGGGCCAAGCAGTGATTTAAATAATATGGTTTCTGTGTGGTTATTTTGGAGCTGAGCATCCGGAAACCCAACAGAGGTCTCATTACAACACTAAAGCAAGGTTCTGCTCTATTTTATGAGCTTAAAAGGATCCAATGATGAATGAGAACAAATGTAATCTTAAAAGCTGAACTTAATGAAAATGAAGCAACAGAGGCTTATGGCAGAAAAAAAAAATCCCCACTTTGAGGTTCTAGGAGCAAGAACAGTGCTCTTGCTCCAAAGCCATTGAGAGCTTGAGCCACAACTTAAGCTGCTTCCTTCCGCAAGACACATTCAATAACGAGTTCTCATATGGACAAAGAAACCTTATCGTTTTCTTGCTATGGACAAGAAGCAGATGAGAATTGTATAGAGCTGCTTTTCTTACCCTGCCTCTGACATTTCACTGGTTCCTCCCATTAGTCAAAGTCAGCTTTAATTGAACACCAACTTAATTATTTATAAGTCTATATCTCCAGATTGGGAAAATAATTAGAAATATGAGAATAATGGAGAACACAACTGGCACAAAAGGGAGTCTTCTCATCTGACTGGCTGTATCTCAGAATACACAAGTAGTAATTGTTATTTCTATTAAAAAAGCCAGATGAGAGGCTCAAAATTGGTAAACAGCCAGTTCAAGTTAAGTTGACTGGATCTTCATCACGTTCTAGACTCAAAATAGCCAATATTTCAAAGTGATTTATACTTTAAAAATATACTTTTAAAATATTTATTTTATTTATATATTAATCTTTATTTTAGTTAAAATATAATTAAGGTCAGGTGTGATAGTATATGCCTTAAACCCAGTCAGCACTCTAAAAAGAAGCAAGAGGGTATAAGTCTCTAGGCCAGACTGGTCTATGCAGGAATCTTCAGGCTAGCCAGAGCTATACCCAAGGCTCTATATAAAAAACAAATAATAGAAATAAAAAAATTTCACTATTTCTCTTTTCAACCCCCTCTCTGTCCTTTTACTCCTTTTCTAATTAATACTCTGATTTTCCATAATTGTTATTGTTATATGTGAATATATAAACATAAATATATAAATGCAATCTGCCTGCTGAGTGGTTTGTACATATATGATTTTAGGACTGGCCACTTAGTATTAGGTAAAAAAAATAGGGGCCTCATCCTGGGGCTCCTATCAGGAATTAGTAATTAGTATATACATACAAAGAAAAACAATTAAAAATAAGGATACTTAGCACAAACTAAAGAAGAAAAAGTTCTTTGGTCCACCATTCCTGGAAGATTTGAATCTCTGATGACTGTGGAGAGTGAGCAAAACTTCTCTCAATGGATTTAGGATTTTTGAATGGGAACCTGGGGCTTTTTCATAATCCAAGCAATTTTTTCTAAATGGTAATTGAACCATAGGGAATTGGTTCTATGAGAGCTTGCTCTTTCTTATAAACTACCCAGCGTCTTCACATTAATGCTGCCAATGCAAAGTCATTCTCCTTTCACAGGTAGGGGCAGCAATCATCCTTTCTTAATTTTAGAATCTAGAGATATGCATTTTAACAGATAATATAAGTGTTTACCTGAATTAGGTAATATCTTAGTATTATCATGACTTAATGACTTAGTAATATCACTACTTACGATCATCTATATTTCTCAGAGCAAGTATTCATTTACTAATTATGACTTTTCTTTTGTATTTTAATACCCTATCCAAGAAAACTTGACTCTTAATTTGTAGAATCACAAAGGGCAATGAGCAAGAAGGCTATACGGAGTGCTACATAACTTCTTTCTGTCCGTGGTATTGTGCTTTGTCATGAAAGAGTGGGGTAACAACCCTGCTATGTGTGGACATATGGCATCAAAGGATAATGCTAGTGTTCCATGATATCATATCTCAGAGTTCTTTATTTCTGCAGTAATGCCTGCAGTATTATCTCAGGTAGGTTCATAACATGATCATTGCTTCATCAAGCTACAAAAGAATATAGAATTTATGCTTTTAGAAACCTGTGTAGAATTTATGTTTTAGCATCGATTGAAACTTTCTATGAGTCTTAGAATGAGATAAAGATGTAGCAAATCATTATGGTCTGAGGAATTGTTTCTCAGCATATTTTCAGTATCCCCTACCATCCTAGCACAAAATTTTCAATGCCCCTCATAAGGACATGACACCAACCAATGTATGCACGTGTACATCTACATACACAGGTCTATGTATAGAATTTAATCCTCTCATGTATGCCATATACATTTATGTATGAATATTTTGTGTACATAAATATTTAATATTGACTTGCACTTTCTCTCCCTAAACAATTATTTTTCTGCATGAGCAAAAAAGCAGATACTGATCTTACTTTTTTTTTTTTATAAACTAAGAGTTTTGTTGGCATGAGAGCTTTGTGAGATAGGCTATTTGGGATGAGGAACTTCAGCTGAAGAATTAGGGATCAGCTTGGAAGATATCTTGGGATCAGAAGAGTAAGTAGAGAGAGCTTATGCTTACATGGATATGTGTCATGCTTCAGTTTAATCCCCCAACTTTTTTAGCTAGGGAAAATTATTTAAGTTTAAAAGGCTAACATTTGTAAAAGGATATACAAAAGTATATTTGGAGAAAAACATCGTTTTAGGCAAAAATTGTTTTGGGGGAGGAAAACCATGTTTAGGGAAAACAGAGAAAATATGGAGAAAACACACACACAGAGTTCTATATAAATTTGATAGAGTTTTAAACATTAAACATACAACCCTAAGCTGCTTAATTTTAATTTGTTTTAGATTTACTTATTTAATTTCATGTATATCAGTATTTTGTTAGCAAGTGTGTATTTTCAGAATGTGTGTACCTGGTGACTGCAGAGGTCAGAAGAGGGCAGTGTCATGTCTGTCCCTGAAGTTACAGATGGATGTGAGACACCGTATGGATACTGGGAATCAAACTCTGTCTTCTACAAGAGCAGAAAGGGTTGTTAACCTCTGTGTTATTTCTCTTTGCACTGGCTCATTTTTCTGCCATGTGCATTTACAAGTTTGAAGAAAGAGGGCTCAGGATCATGCAGAATGATGATATGTCTCATGTACAATATTTATGAGCTTTAAATTTCTTCCTCTTTACACCTTGTCTGGAGCCAAGTAAACAAAATGGTAAAGAAAAACTACACAGCTGTGACTGAGTTTATTTTCCTAGGACTGACAGACAGAGAAGAGCTGCAGTCTGTGCTCTTTGTGGTCTTCCTAATCATCTACATCATCACAGTGGTTGGCAACGTGAGCATGATATTCTTAATCAGAAGTGACACCAAGCTTCAGACTCCCATGTACTTCTTCCTCAGCCACCTCTCCTTTGTGGATCTCTGTTATGCCACCACAGTTGCCCCTCAGATGCTGGTTAACTTTTTATCCAAGAGAAAGAGCATTTCTTTTATTGGCTGCATTATTCAGTTCCACTTTTTTATTGCCTTTGTGATCACAGATTATTACATGCTTGCAGTGATGGCTTATGACCGCTACGTGGCAATCTGCAAGCCCTTGTTATACACTAACAAGATGTCCAGAGGTGTCTGCCTCTCTCTTGTAGCTGTACAGTACATTTACGGCTTTGTTAATGGTCTAATACAGACTATCCTGATGCTTCGTTTGACTTTCTGTGGACCCAATGAGATCAATCATTTCTACTGTGCAGATCCCCCGCTCATGGTCCTTGCTTGCTCAGACACCTATGTGAAGAAAACTGCCATGTTTGTGGTGGCCGGATCGAACCTCACCTGCTCCCTCACCATCATCCTCATCTCCTATGTCTTCATCTTTACAGCCATCCTGCGGATCCGCTCCGCGGAGGGGAGGCGCAAGGCCTTCTCCACTTGTGGATCCCATCTGACAGCTGTGACCATCTTTTTTGGAACATTGTTCTGCATGCACCTCAGGCCCCCTTCAGAGACATCTGTAGAACAAGGGAAAATTGCAGCTGTTTTTTATATCTTTGTAAGTCCTATGTTAAACCCATTCATCTATAGTCTGAGGAACAAAGATGTGAAAAATGCGATAAGGAAATTTATACAGAAATAATTTTTGAGTGAATAATTTTTGAGACAGGCTCATAGGTATATAAAACATTCTTATTAGCTGACAAAGTGTTTTAAATGTGTTTAAAATAAACAAACCTTCTGCCACAGCTTATATTTTTTATTTCTGAATTCACGTGTAAAATTTACTAGTTAGTTTTTATTAATTAGCTGGGGATTAAAGAGTAAGTTTGGTGATTTTTTTTGTAGAATCATAATTTCAAAACTGGAAGAGGGATAGTGCTTATTTTAATCAATAAAGATTATGATTGTATCTATAATACTCACACTGATTTATAGAGGTAAATTATGTAAATACTGAATTCTGTGATAGCTACCGTTTTTTTGCAGATTTTTTCTCTTCTATTTAAAGAGGAAATAATCTTTTTTTTTCATTTTACATACCAATCCCAGTTTCCACTTTCTCCTTTCTTTCCATTTCCTCCACCTTCCCCCACCAACTGCCATCCACTCCCCAGAGAGGGTAAGGCACATTGCTCCAATGAAGGACCAAAGCCCTCCCCACTATATCCATGCTGAGCAAGGTACCCATCTAAAGAGAATGGGTTCCAAAAGTTAGTACAAGACATAGGGATATATCCTGGTGCCACCTTCAGTGACCCCTCAGTCTTTGCAGATTTTTTTATCCATAGAGAGAAGTTTTGTTTGTTTATTTTTAATACATATTGTAAGGCAACAAAATGTTTTTGGATATATAATTAATCACATTATTTCTTGAAAATGTGTCTTTTAACTAACAATGCTGAACTAATGACATCATTGAATATGGATGTTTATTTGAAATGTACATTTTTTTGGCTGTGCTTTGTGCTTTTTACAGTTGCATATGACTGTCAAATGTAGCCAGTTTTGAAATGATCTAATAATAAACTCCTAGAGACAGATATTGGGATAAAAGCTGAAAAATTACAGAGGCAGAGCAGCCACTACTAGAGTTCTTACCTCTATGAAATCCTCAGATAGAATGGCTGAGATCCTGTCTCTTCCTGCCTTATATTCCTGTTTCCACTTCCCTAGTGCTAGGATTAAAGGTGGATGGCTCATAAGTACTGGGATCAAAGGCATGAGACCCCCAATTGCTGGGAACAAAGGTGTATGCCCTCACTACCTGTCCTCTAAGGTTAACTAGTAGCTAGCTCCACCCTCTGATCTTCAGGCAAGCTTTATTTGCTAGAACACAAACAAAGCATCATCACACTCAATTTGCAACATCTCCATTCCTTTATTAGAGTTATGGAAGATGTTTGTGCCTGATGATCCTGGCAGCTCTAATAAGCCAGGCTTTGGGACTCATCCTCAGTAGCCCAATTAAAAACACAGCTAACAGTGAGAAGCAGAGAAAACAAAGGCAAAAATTATTTATTCAATAAAGCCACATTTAGAAGAGTAAAAGGGTCCAGTGACAGCCCAAGCCCATCTTTGTGATCATAAGTATTAGAATAAATACAAGGCAGGAATTATGCACATGTATGAAGTCTTGGTCAAAGTGCTATGTGGTCCTGTCAATCTCCAATGTCTCAGCTCGAGTATTTCCTGCGAAATGAATTGAAAAGTTCCCAATCAATTCTAGGGGAATAAGCTCCCCTTTATTTACCACCAGATTATCTGGCTTCTCCTTTATCCAGCATGAGATTTCTAGAGTATTCCAGTGGTGGTGGTGGTGGTGGTGATCCATTGTTTCTGTAGTGTGGTAGCGAAGAGAGGAACAGAATTGTCTCTTTAGAATATCTTCATTCCCGCCATGACATGTACAGGACCCTTGCATGTTCTTTGTGAATAGCTAGCTTCCGTTGATGTTTTAACCTTATCAGTGAATCGTTTTCCTGTGCATTTGTGTAATTCTGATCTTATGATCACAGTTTACACTACTCATTGCTTGTTCTAGTTTCTTTTGTGATAAAGCCTAATGCATTGTTTTGTCTATTTACCAATTATTATATTTCTATATTGTTAGATTTACTTGAGATTTTTATCTTAAAGTATTATAATTTTCTTGCTACTTAGTTATACACATGCATATTCTCCATTTTAACTCATTTTATTTTCAAATGTTTTTAAATACCTTTTATTTTGCATATTATCAAATACATTCATTTTATTGGTTCTTTCTTTGGTCTTCAGAAGTTAGATTTCTTCATAAATGCAATAAAGTTGGTATTACATATATTATTAATTTTAGGTATTTATTGATTATTTGTTTAGAGGAACAATTTTTAACCTTAACCAAAAAAGAAAATAAGGTAATGAGCCCCTTGTTATAACTCCCAAATTGTCACACGATATCACACTGATTTAATATATTTTGATACTAAAATATGAATTTTCTCAGAAAAATGCTTCATGTAATTGAATGCATCTTATCACTATTAGAGTTTTCTCAGTGGTTAGGGATTTATCTATCTGTAGAATTATAAACCTTGATGGAGATGAAATTCCTCTGTGCTTCTGCAAACTGTTTCCCTTTTAACCACCATTGTTAGGTATATCCATATTGACTCAAATGACATGTTTTCATTGATATATTCTATGCCAAAACTAGACAGGATACATGTATCCATTCTGTTCTTAAAGTATCATTGCATATTTCCACGTTCTTGATAATATGAAAACCAAGTGACAAATTAAATTATGTAAGTCTAAATATGTTCCAGCTCTCAGTGGAAATAACATTTGAGCAAGGCCTTCTTGAGTAAAGATACTGCCACATGAGTTTTTGTGGAAAAACATTACTGCAGACACACAGTGAAGGGGATTCCGGAACAGAGAGGTTCCCTTCTAAGACCTTGAATTAGTCACAAACACTACCTAAACACCTGTTTTCACAGAGCAACACTTAATTAATCAGGGTAGAAGACTTTAAGTGGCTCCTTTCTAACTCTGGCCAAAAAACAGCAAATGACCTTGCAGGTGTAATTTTAAGAGAAGAAAAAGGGGAGATCTGTGTTAGAATGGGCTAGGATGTTATGATGAAGAGATCATGAACAAAGATGAAGGGGAAAAGTTCAAGGGGAAGGTGGAAGGGTTTTTCTTCCAGAGTGGCAAATAATTGCCTTTGAATGGAGGGGAGACAGATGTGGTACATAGAGAAGTGGCTGTTTATAAAAGATTGGGAGAAACTCATGTTAGAATGAGGTTGTTAATTTAAATTGGGCTTTTTAATTAGGTGAAGCATAGGAGGTTTCTGATTGCTGAAATTTGGTAGTAAGCCTCAGGTGGAAGAAGTGACCAAAAAAAATGGAATACATTTTGGTGACTACTTTTAGGAATATAATTTAATGTTTTAGCAAGTCAGAGGGAATGCGAGAGAAGGGCAAGGCCTGCCAGAGTCCCCTGTTCCACTGGGCTAGTTTCCCTTCAAGTAGTGAATACAAAGACTCAAGGCAAGAACCTTTTTGCTTGTTAATTGATGTCTTTCTCCAAGTCCAGACTTCAAGCATAGTGAATGAAGATACAATATTCATTCTGTTGACTTTGCAACAATACAATGCATAATATTTATTCTATAACTTAAGCTGATCAGACATTTGTGGGTAAAGCACATACATTAATGGGTGTACAACTTTATACAGTTATAATAACATATACAGTGTCATCCACTGCAATGAAGAATGTATGTTTCCTGGCTCCCCAGACCCGAATAATTACACAGAAACTATATTAATTACAACACTGTTTGTCCAGTGGATCTACCATATTCCTTGCTAGCTTTATGTCTTAAATTAAGCCACGTCTATTAATCTGTGTATTGCCATAAGGTTAGGGTGTTACCTCATTTACTACATGTCTTGTTTCCTTGGTGGTAGCCTGGTGTCTTTTCAATTCTGCAGCTCCATGGCATCTCTCTGACTTCGCCTACTTTCTCTCTCTCTCTAAATCTATGTTCAGATTTCCTACCTGGTTTTACTCTGCCAAGCCATAGGCTGAAACAGGTTTATTCAATATCCAATAAAAGCAACATATATAAAGAATGATGTCTCCCATCAGAAGAAGCTTCTCTGAATAGGATTGAGGGAAATACTAATTAATGATTGTAAGGATGCATATTTATAAGATATTTTTGGTATTATGTTTATTTATCAAATAATAGTAGTAGATTCTTCTCTAGGGCCTGACTTTTATCTGTCACAGGTTTTATCTGAGGTATTGACTCAGGTTATAGTACAATGTATGAATTCTTTCCTTTGGAGTGAGCCTTATGTTTAGGCAGAAGTTGGCTGGTTATCCCGATAACATTCATTGCAACAATAAGCATATCATGTCAGGCTGATTGTTAGCATTGGTTGCCATGCTCACCTTTGAGTCAGGCTATTCATGGCTTTCTCTCTCAGCATCCCATATAGTACCTTATGGCACTATTTAAACTAGACAATAAAAGAATGCTCCAGGTAGGTACTGACTTGACTTCTCCATGTCCTTTGACCCTAGTGTGTGATCACTTCAGAGATATGATTTTAACATCAAGTTCTAGTATATCACCAAGAGTAATGACAATAGTCTATACTGCTTAGAAAGTCAATAAGTTATCTGTGACCAACAACTTGAAGGCTTATAACTCATACCTAGAGCTAGACTTTTCCATATTTTGGAGCTAAGCTGAATGGTTATCAAACAAAACAGAATAGCATCTGGATGATTTTATCTATCAAGTAAAAACACAAGGCATTTGCCCAATCAGGATTGAAGAAGTCTGGTTCCCAGGACTCATGTCTGGGACACAACTGTCTGTAACTTGAACTCCAGGAAATCATGTACCTATGGATATCACCAAACATCTGTTCTCATGTGCACATGGTCACATGAAGACACAAATGTCTACAGATAATTAAAAGCAATAATATTTTGAAAAAAGATACTTATTTCTTCTTAATCTCAAAGGAGTTACAAGATGAATTAATAAAACAAAAAGAAATATGGAGAAGTCTTTATGATATGTTAATAGAAATGTTAATATATCAACTGTTGGGAAGAATGGAGATTCCAGGGTAAAAATGAAAGCAGCACATGGAGGGAGGTTATGGGGAGAGAGAAAAGAGAGAAGAGAAAGAAAGGGGATAAAGAGAAAGAAATAATATTATCATTGATATATGTGATTCTTTCTTATATGCAATAAATGGGGAAACTAGGGAGACCTTCTAGAATGTACTGATATATTAAACCATAATTTGCATGCCTTACTGCTTGCAAACATGAAAGACAACCCCAAAGTTCCATTTAGATCACTGTGTCAGGATGGGGGAGAAGGAAGGACATGTCTCTCTGTAAGTACATAGGCTAAGAGGTGAGTCCTTCTTGAATCTAAAACAGCTGCTGATGTTGTTCATCTTTGACACATTCAATACACTTTATGGTCCATAAGGGAGCAAATAAATTAAAGATATAGACAACAAAGAGGACCTTAAGAGAGACTTACATAGAACTACACAGAAACGGGAAAAGGACAAGATCTCCTGAGTTAATTGGGAGCATGGGTCATTTGAGATGGTGGAAAAGGAGAAGGGAAGAAGGAGCAGGAACACACAAAAATGTTTAGCTCATCTTGAAAAGTTAGGGACATTCACCTCTAGCACATGTTGTGTTTAGCACAGGTACTACTTAGGTTATGAAGTTATGGTGTTGGAAATCATGATGCCAATTAAGCTTGGAATAGCATGCTTAGGAAAAAATGTAACACAATACCAATATAAAAGAAGCTCGAAAACAATGTATGCTCCTCTTTTCATACATTCATGTATTGTAGACATATAAAAACTTATATCATATAAAAGTTGATATTATTTAGTCTGTTAAATGTTTAAATGTTACTATATGTTTTAAACATTTATACATATATTTAAATATGTATATGTGTTTGTACACATTTATTACATATTATATCTGGGAGTGTTTTCATGCTCACACACACACACACACATATAATAAAAACACATTCCCTATGTCTATTCAAGTAAAATAATTAATCTCCAAATAAGTATATACATACAAAGAGAAGAATGAAGAGTATTAAAGAACGGTTGCTGTTTCTGAAGAGGTCTTTAAAAAATTCTAATTAGATTTACTTATGTGCGTGGGTGGGAATGTATAGGTATGTACATGCCATGGGGTATGTGTTGCAATCAGTTGACAACTGAGAAACCTGTTCTCGCCTCCCACTTGGTGAGTCCCAGGGAAAAGAATCAGATCGTCAGGATTAAAAACAAGTGGTTTCACCTGCTCAGCATCTCACACTTGTACACTATTGCTATCTATTAATATAATTATTTTTATTTAAATGGAATGCCTTTTTATTGTTTACCTGAAATCATCAAATCATAGGATTTTATAATTTCTTAGAGAACAATAGAAAAAGTGACTGAGTTTGCCTAATTTATTTTTTGCATATTAAATAGACAACCAAACAAACTATGTCCTCTGCAGAGCTCAGATTAAAGATATTTTTAAATATGGAAGTGTGGAATAGAAGACAACTGAGGAAGTTAATTAGTTTCTGGATCCCCAAATGCTCCCATTAAAGCCAAGAAGTGGTCCCCGCTGTGAGGCTCATCTTCCTGTGCTTCGTTCCCTCTGCAGACTGGCTTAGTTTGGCCCCCTTCCCTCATACAAGTATAAATAGGGGAATATTTTTACAGTTTATAACGCATTCAGAGAATTCTACAGAGACCGAGAAGAGCAGTGCATGTCAGAGCCGTTCGTAGGTCTTGTGTTTTTACTCCCTCTCTGTATTCAGGTGTAAATAACTGGTTTCTAAGTAACTAATTTGTCCTGGTTTAGAGATCGCTTAGCTTTAAATTCCTAGACAAATAGGATTTTCTTTAATTATCAAATCAGTGGTAAACAGGAACCTTGGTATTTTCTGTGATTAAGAGCACACCAAAGAAGTCTAGAAAGGATGTCAACTTTGAGCAGTATAAACTGTGCTTCTAACAGCAGTTAGTATGTACTGACTATTCAGGTTTTAAGTCACCTTAACAATGATTGTTCAAGAAGAGCTAGTTATGTCTCTTCTGTTCATCTGAAACATTGTTGTGTAACTCCTCTTTTACAAGCACAGAATGGCACAGTTGTATTTTCCCCTGCTGAACTGTCTTCTAAATGCCACTCGGCAGCTTTCATGGCAGACACTGAAGTTTAGTATATTTACTGACAAGTGTCAGTCTTTCAGGGGAAACGTGATTTTGCTTCCTGGAAACATCCAGCTTGCATTTTCTTCTTCTGCCTTCATGCAATCAAAACTCATATTCTAACTGGGAGAAATTAAGATGTTCTAAAGAGACATATGCATCTCTCAATCTGGCTCTCAGAATATTGAAACAAATGACCACAAAGAAATGGGAATTTCTCCCAAGAATCTAATTCTGAGAGAAAGAAAATTTTCCCAACCTGAGGGGCACTTGTCTCTAGTAAAGGAATTCACACAGTTACTACAGCTTATTGGACTATCTTATAGGATGAGACTGAAGCCCAGACAGAGCAGATAAAAATGGGACAATTGTAGGAGGGACCACATCTTAACCAGGATTGTTCAGGTGTGCACATCCTTGACCCTCTGTTTAAACTTTTAATAGTATTTCAGAACTCCTAGAAGTGAGAACTGTGATCACATGCAGAACAATAGCTTGAAATTATTAATTGATGTGTGGTTAAAGACCATGGGAGCATTATTAGTAACACTAATCCATCTAAACAACACCTACTAATTATATGAATTTTGGGGTAAAGGAACAGAAGGCTTAGGTGATTATCAACTTTCTAAATTAAATAGTGAAGTAAGTGAGGTCACTCACTTTATGATGAAACATTATTTGTGAAAATAGTTCAATAAAAGATTTTAACTATGAGAGCTGAAAGGTGGCTCAATGGGTAAGGGGAATTTCTGACAAGATTGATGACCTGAGTTCCATCCTTAAGGTTCACATGGTGGAAGAAGAGGAAGAGTTATCCTCTGACCTTCACTTGTGTTGAAACACACATCCCCTACACATTACAAAGTGTAATTTCCTCTTTATCTAAGTATTAGTTACTGTTCTTGGAATTATTTTAAAGATAGTATGCTACAATACATAATTAGATAATTACTTATTAATTCAGTTGATATGTCATGTGCATATATATTATACACATATACATACACATATCCATGGTAGAATGCAAGTGCTGAAAATTACAGTTGGGGAATCATAGATCATCATATATGCTACACCAATATTCTATTGATGAACTAATTCGAGCTGAGTTTTGACACCAGGACTTTGTCTTTCATAGGTAAGTTCTGCAAAAATTTTCTCTTGGATTTTCTGGATATTTTTGGTTTGGATCTTGGATCATGTTCTTTTTTGATTTGATGGATTTCACTAGGGTGCTTACATTGTGTGGTTTTTTTTAACCACATATACTCCAACTATGATGCTGTCTTACCTCCTCTTTCTTCCCTTCAGTTTTCCCTTCATAAAAAAGTTGACCCTCTATTTTCAAGTCATCATTTTAAGTTTGCAAATATGAGAAAAAACCTGATACAATTTTGCATCATTTGGCTCATTTTGCATAACATGTAATATTTAGTTTAAACTACTTTTCTTCTATTTTACATGACAAAATAAAATTTCTTCATCAGTCCAATATTCTAATAATGTATTTTGAAATGGTGGGTACACTTAACTGAATATTAAGCTTTCTAAGTAAGCCCTTTGTACAAATAATGTATCCAAGTGCAGTAATATTTTTTATGGTAAATAACGCTACAAACTCTCTATGTTTTGCATTATCAATATTTAATTCTCTCTTGAAGCCTTTGATCATTTATTTTTCATAATTCAACATATATACATATTTTGGATGCATATATATATTCAGAATACGTATGGTATAATAATTAATGAGACTTAATTCCTATCCTTCAACCACTTAAAGTGTGATGTAAGTATTCTAAGGGTAAATTACATATGGGGGTTTGTGTTGGAAATAAAGAACATAAAGAGATTGGGTTATATTCTTATATGAAGGATGTGTGTAGGAAATACTTCACAAAACTCCTCTAACCTGCTTAGCCTTGCAGAATGGGCATACAGGTAAGGAAAAAATGCAGAGAGACAGGACAGATGTAGCAATGATTTATGTACAGATGTATAAATTAGAATATATATGTAGTTTGGAACAAAATGCCAACGAAATACAACATCAAATGAAGCATGGACTTAGTAAGAATGCTAAAAAGGACATAATACAATCTATTTCAGATGGTAATTTTTAGAAAAACATTTTCAACTGTCATTAAAATTTTCTTTTAAATTATTTATTTACAGAAATTATCTCTTTAATTTTTGAGATTATAATATAATTATACCATTTCCCTCTTCCTTTTCTTCCTCAATAACATTCTCATGCATCCCTCATTGCTCTGTTGCAAATTCATGGACTCTTTTATTATTAGTTGATGCGACACACATATGTATGGGCATGCATATGTGGATGCATGTATATGTGTCTACTCTGTGTGCGTCTCTGTGTGTTTTGCTACATACATAAGTATAACTTCCTCAGTCTGTAACACAATGTTGTATGTATGATTCCAGGGCTCAAGATTTGGTCACAGATAACCAATTGATGTGCTCTACTGAGGATAAAGACAATTTCTCTCTTTCTAGCATTCCATAGATACTCATAGTTCTAAGAACAGGGTTGGAAACTCCTGGACATGAGCCCAAAACCCAGCTCTCAGGAAATGGCCCTCACAAACAGCACTGACATTACAGAATTCATTTTGCTGGGACTCACAGACCGCCCAGAAATCCAGCCTCTCCTCTTTGTGCTTTTTCTGCTTGTTTACCTTGTCACTGTCTCGGGTAACATGGGCCTGGTGGCCCTGATCAGCCTGGATTCCCGCCTTCACACACCCATGTACTTCTTCCTCAGTAACCTGGCATTTGTGGATCTGTGTTACACCTCAACGGCCACCCCACAGATGCTGACTAATTTCTTATCAGACAAGAAGACGATTTCCTTCGTTGGCTGCTTTATCCAGTGCTACCTTTTCATCGCCCTTCTCCTCACAGAGTTTTACGTGCTGGCGGCCATGGCCTATGACCGCTATGTGGCCATATGCAATCCTCTGCATTACAGTGTGAAAATGTCCAGACGAGTCTGCATTTCCTTGGCCATATGCCCTTACGTCTATGGCTTCTCAGATGGGTTGTTCCAAGCCATCCTGACCTTCAGTATGACCTTCTGTAAATCCAATGTTATCAACCACTTCTACTGCGCTGATCCCCCACTCATTAAGCTGTCTTGCTCGGATACTTATTTAAAAGAACATGCCATGTTAATATCGGCTGGTTTCAACCTCTCCAGTTCCCTCACAATCATTCTGGTGTCTTATATTTTCATTATTGCTGCCATCCTAAGGATCAAATCAGCTGAAGGAAGGCACAAGGCATTCTCTACCTGTGGTTCCCACATGGTGGCTGTCACATTATTTTATGGGACTCTCTTCTGCATGTATGTAAGACCACCCACTGACAAGACTGTTGAGGAATCCAAAATAATCGCTGTCTTCTACACCTTTGTAAGTCCAATGCTGAATCCCTTGATCTACAGCCTGAGGAATAAAGATGTAAAGCAGGCCTTGAAAAAAATTTTCAGACAAAAAGTTATCAGGACAGCAATGATGCCTCAATTTTTCAATAAGCTGAAACTATAGTTTTGTCATGAATAAAGTTGTATTTAGATGAGTTTTTAATATTCTCTGTGGCCATAATTTTGGTGTTCCAGCTAAAAGTTATGTGTTTTGAGATAAATCACCTGACTTTATATGCTGTCCTGTTTTGCACTCTGTATTTGATGCATCATTGATAGTCAATGTTTATAGTCAGTTTGATTAGGTTGAAGATCACTTAGGGGACACATCTCTTCCTCTGCCTGTGGAGGTACTTCTACAGTGGTTAACCTGGGGTAAAATATTCATGTTGAAAACTCACAACATCATCCCCTTTCTGGAGACATAGGCTGAATATAAAAGAGCACAGAAGAAGGCGCAGTCACAGCCACTCAGCTCATGCCTTTTGAGTGTGAAGACGCTGTGACTGAACCACCTCTTTCCTGCCTCTCTGTTTTCCTTTCACGATAACTATACATCTTCTTAAACTATTTTTTATTGATTTTTATTGAGCTGTACATTTTTCTATGCTCCCCTAACTGCCTCTCCCCTCCCCTTCAATCCTCTCCCAAGGTCCCCATGCTCCTAAATTACTCAGGAGATCTTGTCATCTTAAACAATGAGCCCGATTAAATTCCTCTTAAGTAGTTCCTGTCAGACATTTTCTCTCAGCAAAAACACATCAGCTGACACAACCTAGTAACACAGATATCCCTTCACTGTAGCCGATGGAATGGTGAATCATGATCCACCTCATATCTGCCTGTTCAAATCCACATCAGATTTGGATAAGTACTATTCTAAGAGTAAACTTCTCAGTGCAATGCAAAGTGGTCTGCCTGCATCCCCTATGGGCACTTGTGGCTTACAACTGTTAACAGGATAAACATGCTCTCAGTTCCTTCCACCGATGACAGACCCATCAGGCTTCCTGATGAAGGACAGTTAAGAAACAACGGTACAGCTGTACTCCCCCACTTCTTATTAGCGAAAATGAGGAAATGGATCATGATGGTGCTTCTCCGTTTCTTACTGATGTGCTTGAGAAGGAGTCACAAGCAGCATGAACCTGATGGAGTAGGCTTTTGCAGATGTAAGACTGCTGGTCCAGGTCAGCCTACTTCCTACTAAGATTACGGCCTGGCACATCACTTCCACTTTCATCTTCTGACAGTTCAGAGAAGGTTAACTGCAGAGTAAAGATCAAGTCAGAAAGGAGAGACAGGGAAACTAAGGCAGCAGTAAGCCATGGCAGCAGTAATCCCCTTGCGTTGAGTGGTCCTTTTCTTCCCAATTACACTCAGGATAGAAAGTTTGCTTTATTTTTAGTAACACATGGCCTTGAGGATTTTTCTGTAAGCAAAGAAATTTCTTTGGCAGCACAAAAATCTCAAAACTTTAGTTCCAGGACAGGCTCTAAAAAAGTTGCAGAGAGACCCTGTCTCGAAAAACCAATAAAAGAAAAAAGAAAAAAAAAAAAGAAAAAAAAATCTCAAAACTTCAGGATCAGTGTTAAGAGGATGAATTTGAGGAGCAATATAGATCAGCTCACATGCTGAATATGTTGCAAGCTCCATTAAAATAGGATAAACACACATATTGATATATTTGCCTCCAGTTACATACTAAGCAATTATATCCCCAAATCATTGCATACTTTGTTGTTATTATTTATTTAAAATCACCTTGGCTACTTAATAATTTATATAGACCCATAAAAATATCTAAGGAAAAAGATAATTTGTTACAATTTTTATTTTTATTATTAAATATAAATGTTTAAATTGAAATATTATTATATATATTATATAATATAATATAATTATAGTATATTATAAATGTAATATATAACATATAATAAATATATAACACATATTATTTAAAAATTTTATATTTGATTATTACATCAAATATATTTAAATATTAAAATCTCAACTTTTTAAGGTAAGAATATAAATTCAAGTCAGTATTAAAACAGAATTCAGGACTACAAGGCCATGAGACGTCTTATGTCACATTGCTATTTCCATATTTGTTGCAAGGCTATGTGGTAGGAACATTTAAATGTTTGCTTCTGCTTTTGTCCTGACGATTAATTAGTCTCTCTTAGTGACTGTAGTATGTTTATTTATTTTATAGATTTTTTAATATTTTCATTTTTCACTTGTAAGAAAAATTGTCCCTATTCTATTAAATTTATTAGTCTCATTTCTTATTTTTTCCCTGTTGACCTTACTTATCCTGGGACAACAACTTTGTGAAGGGCTGAGTAGGTGCCTATCCTTGCTCCCCATTATTAGTGACACTTATCTCACACATATCTAGTGAAAGAATTGCCTATACCTTTGCAGTTTTCATTGTTCATTTTTATTGTTCACAGTATATTATACTAATAAGTTCATTGTCATATAAGTAATTACTATATATTGAGTATAATCTACATCAACCCTGTACTCTCCCCCTTTGTTGTCCTTCATTCTGATTATTATCATCTATTGGTCATCTTCAGATGCCACCATTCATCAAAGTAATGTAGCTTTGAGTTCTCTCTCTCTCTCTCTCTCTCTCTCTCTCTCTCTCTCTCTCTCTCGTCTGTCTCTCTCTCTCTTCTTTTTCTTTTTTATTGTTTGTTTTTTGAGGCAGGGTTTCTCTGTGTAACAGCCCTAACTGTCTCATAGCTAGCTCTGTAGACCAGGCTGGCCTTGAACTCACAGAGATCTACCTGCTTCTGCTCCCAAATGCTGGGATTAATGGTGTGTGCCACCACCGCTTAGGTAGGTTTCAGTTCTCAATACAACACTAAACTTCTATATCTGTGGTTATTCTTATTTTCTTTTTTAGTTAATGAAGAATTTGTTGATGTAGTTTGGTTTCCTGACTTCTGTCAAATCTGAATGGTGTAAAACCTTATTTATTGATAAACTTGATGTCCTTATCTCTTGCTGAAAATTCTTAATATATTTGACAGATGTCTATACTGTATAAATTTGCTTTCTAATAATTTTATCAAGTTTAATTACATAATTTTTTCTGGGCTGAAATCACTAAAATAAGAAAACTATTAGAAAGTATTTATTTTATATTTTTTGTGACCTGACTACTCATTTTTTCATCGTTGCAAGGGGTTGTACAGTGCATAGTTCTGGCTTTGAAAGGATCATAGAAAAAACAAATTCCATGAATTATGTCAAGACATTATACTGTTACTAATTGTTCTAGCCATTTTCTTGCAACAATACTGAATTCTAATGAAAAAAATCCTCTGAGGATCAATTCATAATCAAGCAAAACATGTATCTCAGGATGGTTAAAAGATGATGCAATCCCATTGCTCAAATCCCAAGGTTCAAGTGATTTCACGTCTAAACCAATTACTGTGTTTTCTTTAATTATTACTTTGGGGTCTGATGAAAATTAGTTTAAGGATAAACACTGACAATTACAAATAGAGCATAAATCATTTTCAGCAGCCCCTTGGCTGGGCCTTACGTGTTTCTTGGAGAATTTTACCTGAGTTCAGGTAGGAATGAAAATCATGACTTTTGTATTCCAACTTTTTTGTTTCAGTTTAGATATTCATCATGAGGAATTAAATGTTAACAAAGTCCTCTTGAATATCAGTATAGGGTTTTATCTCACGGAAAGTATAATCTTGTAATTATAAAAAAATGATATTATGTTTTTTGTACTAAGAATAACTCTAACTCCTTTCATTCATGTTTGCTTTACTGTAACAAAGACAGTTGAACATTTTCTCCATGTGGTTAAAGCATTTAAATTCAAATTTTTGACCTACTACACTACCAGAACAGAGTTGCCAAAATTAAATATTTCATTTCGGAAAAATAATGAGAGAATAAATTGATAAGAAGATGAAAATGTGACTTAATTATTAGTGATTTAAAATTCCTTTATCTATGTCATACGGACTGCTCTGTGTAAAATTCTTTATTTTGTAACTCACATATATCTTTGTTATTCCAAGTAACTTCATACTTTTTTATTTCCACAAAAATGCTACATTCTAAAACTTTAATATTATAGCCAGTCTTTGGGAAAAATTTTCTAATTTTTTTTTTAAAAGGAGACCATTGTTTCACAACAAACTGTGATGTGAATTTGGAAGTTCATCCCCATTTGGACTATCATTGCATCATGACTCCCTCCCTTATCCCAAGGAAACTGAATAATACAGAGTCCTTTCTGGGTAGAAATGAACTGCACCTTTGCTTTTAGCTAAATGCAGCTGTGTTCGATCTTCAATATTATGAGCCCTCATGATTATGAGCCCTGGCTGGGAAGATAACTCAGTGCATAGAGCACCTGCCTTTATCCGTTCAGCATCCATGCATTCCCTAGAACCTATTCAAACTGATTGTGGTAATATGTGTCTGTAATCTCAGTTTCCCTATATTGATAAGGTCATTTAGTAACAAGAGATGCTAAAAGTCTGCCCCAACCGAGCGAGAAGGAAGAACCAACCCCTGTGCTTGTACTGACCGACCTCCTTGTGCACATTGTAGAGTGCACATACCACTCATGCACTTGGGAGTGCATGTACGCATGCACACACACACACACACACACACACACACACACACCAAAGAAAGATTTTTTTTTTCTTTAAGGCTTTGAACACCCAGTGTAGTAGCTCTGACATTCTAAGACCTTTGTAACAGTTTTTAGGGTAAATAATAAGAGGGAGGTAGGGAAATAGGAGAAAAAAGACAAAATATCTAACCAGTATCTCATTTACACTTCTCTAATCCATCTAAGTGATCATGCTGGCACCTAAGAAAATGGTCAAAGGCAATTACTCCCTGGTGACTGAATTTGTTCTCTTGGGATTAACAGACCGTCCAGAGCTCCAGCCTATCCTTTTTGTGCTCTTCTTGGCGATCTATCTGATCACTGTTGGAGGGAATCTTGGCATGATCGTGTTGATCAGGGTAAATTCACGCCTGCATACTCCTATGTACTACTTTCTTGCCAGCTTGTCCTGCCTGGATCTGTGCTATTCTACCAACGTGACTCCCAAGATGCTGGTGAACTTCTTATCAGAGAAGAAAACCATTTCTTATGCTGCCTGTTTAGTTCAGTGTTATTTTTTCATTGCTATGGTTATTACTGAATATTATATGCTAGCTGTGATGGCCTACGACAGGTACATGGCCATCTGTAACCCTTTGCTTTACAGCAGCAAGATGTCCAAAGGGGTTTGTGTGCGTCTGATTGCTGGTCCTTATATCTATGGCTTTCTTAGTGGCCTCATGGAAACCATGTGGACATATCGCTTGACCTTCTGTGGCTCCAATATCATCAACCACTTCTACTGTGCTGACCCTCCTCTCATCAGACTTTCCTGCTCTGACACTTTCATTAAGGAAACATCTATGTTCGTGGTAGCAGGATTTAACCTCTCCAATTCCCTGCTTATAATCCTCATTTCCTACCTGTTCATTCTCATTGCCATTCTGAGGATGCATTCTGCTGAAGGGAGGCGCAAAGCCTTTTCCACCTGTGGGTCTCATCTGGTGGCAGTGACTGTGTTTTATGGGACTCTGTTCTGCATGTATGTTAGACCTCCCACAGACAAGTCGGTCGAACAATCCAAAATCATTGCTGTGTTCTATACTTTTGTAAGCCCCATGTTGAACCCCATCATATACAGTCTGAGGAATAAGGATGTGAAACATGCTTTTTGGAAGCTGGTCAAAAGAAATGTGCTTTCAAAGTAAAATCAGTTTACCTTTATATATCAAGTAAAGTTTCTGTTTATGAGAATGACATCTAAGTTTATTGCAGAAATTTAGTTTTATAGAGAGGTTGGAAAGCTATATTGTTTTTTTTTTTTTTTTTTTTTTTTGGTTTTTCGAAACAGGGTTTCTCTGCAGCTTTAGAGCCTGTCCTGGAGCTAGCTCTTGTAGACCAGGCTGGTCTTGAACTCACAGAGATCCGCCTGCCTCTGCCTCCCGAGTGCAGGGATTAAAGGCATGCGCCACCATCGCCCGGCTGGAAAGCTATATTCTTACAACAAAATGTGTAATACACAGGTTCTAAAGATGAGCAGTTTACAAGCTATGTGAAAGTGCAATATATGTATAAACGTAGGAAGTTTTATTCTCCTGTTTTGCCAGGTAATATTCATGATTTTATATATTACATTTACGTTATAAAAGTTATGTATTTTTGCAGTAAAATATCCAATCTTAAAACAAATGTCAAAGTAAACGAGTGAGCTATTTGTGTCCTCCATCTCCATCTTCTGGTAGCAATCCCAGAATGACTCTTTGTAGCTTTTATAAAAAGGATGCATATGCCCCAAACAAACGTGTAATTATGTTTGTACACATAGGCACAGCACTGACAAAAAACAGACTGAAGGGCAGAGCTGGAACCACACAGGAGTTCCATCAGGAAGTGTGCTGGTGATGCCTACTTGTTACCTTCAGTTTCAACACCTGACATTCACTTCCTTCTTTCTACTTGTAAGAATCACTTTCAAAACAAATAGAAAACAACCCCCCCAAAACAACAACAACAAAAACAAACAAAATAACAACAAAAGAAACCCTTTCAGCAAAATACACTTCTCTGCCCAAGTAGCACCCCAGTACTTCCATATAGTTCTGTCTTTAGATATTAGCTCATTTCTTTAAAGATTTGTCTTATTTGTCTTATTTAAAGATTTGTTTATTTTATACTTACATGTTCTCTCTCTCTCTCTCTCTCTCTCTCTCTCTCTCTCTCTCTCTCTCTCTCTCTCTCTCTCTCTCTCTCTCCCCTCCGTCCCTCCCTCCGTCCCTCCATCCCTCTGTCCCTCCCTCCCTCTTTCTGTGTGTGTCTGTGGGGTGTGTGTGTGTGAGTGAGTGTGTGTCTGTGTGCCACATGTCTGCCTTTGAGAGCAGAAGAGTTTATCAAATCCCTAGGAACTACAGGCAGCTGTGAGCTGCCATGTGGGTTCTTCTGGGAATCAAACTGAGTCCTCTGTAAGAGCAACCAGTGCTCTTAACTGGTGTGCCATCTCTCCAAACCCAGAGATTTACTTATTTTGAAATTATAATTTAATTAAAACATTTCTCTCTTCCCTTTGCTCTCTCTATTGTAGAGGAACACACACACACACAATGCTGTGAAGGCTAGAAGAGAACATTAGATTTTTCTTTATCTAGAGATACAGTTGGTTGTTAGTCACCTTGTAAGTGCTGAGAACTTACCTCAGGTCCCCTGCAAGACCAATATGTGATTTTATCTGGTGAGTCATCTTTTCAGATCCTATATATTGTCTTCAGACAGGCAAAAAGGGGTTTACACCAAGAATTATAGGCACCTTGTGTCCTTATGACATTTTTTGGTTGATCTAACCAGTAACATATCACACTTCTTGAGCCAAGTATCTTTCACACTTTTACTTGTTTCTTCTTTATTAATCCACCTTTTGCAGGCTGCACAAAGTATCTGATGTCTGCCCCATAGTTGAAATATTATCCACTCGTGTTCCGTGCTACGAATACAATGACTTGTAATTTTAGAATGAAATTTCTTCCTTTAAAAAAAACGAAGTATAATTTTTTTAAGCATTTCATGCTAAAGAAATCAATTTTATGATGTATTTTTGATAACTTTTCTCATCTATTGTCTGAGCAAAGAAAACCAGTGTTAGTAAGCATCTTCATAAGGGATGCATTGCTCCTAGTGTTAAGAGGTTTGTGAAGAGTCTTCGGGTAGTTTATTTTTGTAAAGATTGTAGCCTTATAATAAAAATTAAAATGGCAACACAACTTTCTGGGAGCTATTATCCAAGACTGTTGAAGTGCTTATGCAGTCAAAGAAGTGTCAGTTTCTTCTCAGTACACTGAAGCCAACTCTATGACTAAGACACAAGCTTCTTATGCTTCACCACCCAGCAGGATTGGTAGCCTTGATTCGGAGCTGCCTTTGCTGATTTGGATATAAATACAATGCCCTTATTCCTCTCAACAGCATTCCTTTTAAAGGTTGGTTTATACCCAAGAGTTTATTTCGGTTCAATGTTACTCAAAAAATGACATTTTTAGATTATCATTTCTATATTAAGTTACACAATTATTTATCTTCAACGATATAATTTAAATATTTTTACTTTGAATGTAATATTGTTTATATATTCTTCTAAAACACATACATTTTAAATATTTGCTAGTTTGTTGTGTTCCCCTTAAAAATGTATACACATGGTGATCTCAACAGGTCTTTTACTTAGTAAAACCAGTCCCTTTATTATTCATATTTTCTCAGAACCCAGAGTCTATGCATGCCTCTATACTGGCATTGTAAAGGCCCAAATAAAGGTTCACTAATTATGATATATATATCGAATTTTAAACTTAACATAATTTTTATGTCAGATAATTTCATGGAACTAATGTATGTGCAAAAACAGTTGAACATATTCATACATGTGCACATGAAGATGAAAAACAGCATCCATTTAAAAATTCATTACATCTATTTATTTGTGTTGGGGGGCAACTTGCAATAGTTGGCTTATTCTTAATAGTCCCGTTGAATCGCTCACCTATTCATTTGCCTTCCAAGTGATTCACATGAATCTCTCATCTATTGCCAATATGTGTTTTGCAGAATGAATTATGAAATATCATCATTGTTTTCTTTAGAGCCAGTAGTGGAGAGAATCATTGTTTTGCCACCTTGTGGTTTCACAGAACAAACACAATGGATTATAACACAGACCATGTCATCCTGGAGTGTAGGGGAGTGTAGAGAAGCTGAGGAGGATAGAGAAGTCCCAGGGACATACTTTATCACATACAGGGTTCCTTCTGCTCTGTAGGCCAAAATCATACTGGTTGTTTAATCCTACTGAACAAATATTAGAAAATAATGTAATCTTAATGAAGGGATCGTTACCAAAATTGTTTTATGTATTTTGTCATTTATGAGCTGCCAAATAAGCAGAAAGGAAAAGAGTATCATCATTACAAAACCAAATGTGATGTTTAATTTTATGTTTAGATTGGGTTAACTGAGGAGGGAAAACCAACTCTAAATATGCATAGAACCATTCCCTGGGCTGGGATCCCAGACTAAAAGAAAGGAGAAAGTGGCCTGAGCATCAGCCTTGATTGTGCTGTTTCCAGCTGCATCAAACTCCTGGTGCCCATGCCTTGCTGCATAGCATCTGCGAAAGTAAAAGCCAGAGTGAACTGCATGCCCTGCAACATTAAGTCAAAATAAGAGACTTTTGGTATATTTCTTGGGAATAGATCACAACAGCAAGAGTGTAACAGGTACACTATCTTTAGCAGTGGGCAGAATCTACACAGTGGTTTTCTCATGTGTGAAACAAGAATAACAAAAAAAACTGAAAAAATTTTATTTCATGAATAAAGACAGAAAAATATGAGTCCTTCTACTATTGTTCTTTATTTTTGAAAATTTTCATAATGTGTACAACCACATATGATCATTTCTAAATCTATTTTCCAGCTCTAATTCCTTCCATGTTTTATGAAAAATATACTCCCTTCCATCTTCACGTATTTTGATTAGTAGTTCAGTTTGAGATGCCCGTATGTGCATAGGTGTGAGAGATCCCGTGGAGCATGAGAATCCTGCAAATTGTGATACCCTCCATTAAGAAACGTTTTTTTTTTTTTTTTCTTTGCACCGATTCTCACTCCTCTGACTCTTTAACTGGACTCTGGAAGCACAGTCCAGTGCTCTGATGCAGGTCTCTGCCTCTGTTTCCATCAGTTGTGATGAAGATTCTATGGTGACATTTAAGATATTCATTAGTCTGACTACAGGGCAAGGCAGGCTCAGGGTTCTATTGCTTAGGGTCTTCACTTGGGTCATGACTAAGGTAGAATGAGATAAAAAGGGCATGGAATATTACATGTACATATTTTCTTTTGACTTATTTGGCATAAATGAGAAATCACAAACATATCTTAATCTAAGCAATAATAAGAGGATAATTTTTTGAGATTATTTTTTTCAGATATGACCGAGGTTAAAGACTTACGTAGAGGGAGAAGATTTTGTTTCCAGGAAGGGAAACAATGACTACAGGCTATCAACTACTTCCTTCTAGCGTCTGAAGCCCCCATCCTAAATATGCTTCCATTTTTATTCTTTTCCAAGATCTCTACTTCTTTGCTTCCACTAAGTTTTCAAGGAAGTCCCAATAACTTAAGCTTAATATTTCCATACATTAATGGACATAGATATCTGCATTGTTTTAGCTGGAACTTTCAAGGAGTCTATGACCATATGTATTATTAGACTTTAAATGTGGGACCCTAGAAGCATAGCTTAGAGCAGTCATTCTCAACCTTCCTAAAGCTATGGCTCAATAATTCAGTTCCCCATGCTGTGATGACATCCAACCGTAAAATTATTTTCGTTGCCACTTCATAACTGATAACTGGGATTTTTGCTACTATTATGAATGTAGGTATCTGATATGCCAATGGTCTTAGGTGAACCTGTGGAAGGGTCACTCAGCCCCCAAATGGGTCACAACCAAATGACTGAGAACCACTGACTTAGAAAATCAGAAATACTCAGTGGGGAAAACACTTTGTTTGCTTGTTTTATCTAGAGGTAAATATGCAATGTTTTTATTTATTTCAGTGGATATTTACTATGAAATGGAATGACCTAACATAGTCCTATAGACTTTTCTTTTCTATCCAGTGCATCTAATAACTTTTGCAATAGAAAAGAAATATATATAGTTTAGTTCCTTTGTGTAAATGGTTTGAAGATGGATATAAGACCTTTAATGAGTATTTGTTAATATTAATCCTGAAAAAAGTGTTAAGTATGCTTATTATGAAATTAAGCTACTTTAATAGACATATATATCAAGAACAAATAACCTCTGTGAAATTCAATGATGATAAAACATATATAATAGCTTAGAAAAACAATGAATTAAAGAAGTTTTCTCAATTTAACATGAGGAATTGAATTTGTTTCAAATTTTTTCAGTTTCATTCCCTTGTTCTTACATTTTTCTAAACACTTAGGAGAATAAAATAAGCAAACAAAACCAAAAAGCTAAAATTTCCTCACATCTGTAATTCTGAAAGAAACATGTGTTCCTTGCATTAATGCTGGTTGTTTGATGATACAATGCCAGCCCATACAGGGCAGTGGTCATAAAGTCCTAACCAAGAAGATGAAATCCCTGAAGAGATGATTTGGTTCTTCAAAATCCCCAGGTTAAAGCTACCTGAGTTGTCTTCTGGGACTTTTAATTGGAGGGATTAATGACTTCAGTTTTTTCTTCTTTTAATGTTGTAGTGAAAAGAACTCTACCTTATAAATATAAGCAAACATATTCCTCAGTTTTTGAAGACTCATTTGTTTTTCCTATTTCTACAGTATTTTACAGGTAAATTGTTAGAAAATAGTCAAAGTGCTACTTTATGAGTTGTTGCTGTTATTTTGTTTTTCATGTAACACAATGATTTATCCACAGAAGTAATATACAGCTAAATAATTACTATATAATCATGTTTATTTATGCTTATCTATGCGTATGTATATTACGGAGGCTAAAGATCTGAGACAGTGCATTATAAATATTAAACAAACAATCACATGCTAAGGAGAAGATTGTGAGTTCAAGGCCAGCCTGCATTATATAGGGAGACCATTTCTAAAAAGAAAGCAAACAAATGACAAAAAACAATGCTGCAATAAAATTTTTATCTATCTATCTATCTATCTATCTATCTATCTATCTATCTATCTATCATCTACCTATCTATCTATCTATCTATCTATCTATCTATCTATCTATCTATCTATCTATCTATCTAGCTAGCTATCTAGCTATCTCTCTCTCTCTATCATCTATCTATCTATCATCTATCTATCTATCATCTATCTATCATCTATCTATCTCTATCTCTATATCTATATCTGTCTTTCTAATCTCTTTCTCACTCTCAGAGCTTGAGAAAAAGAGAGGAGAGAGAAAGAGAGAAAGAGAAAGAGAGAGAGAGAGAGAGAGAGAGAGAGAGAGAGAAAACAAAACTCCCTGTAAGGATTTTATGTACTTACTTCCAGATCTTCAAATATTTTGTAAAGTGTTAAAGCCCCCCTCCCCGAAACAAGTTAAGACAAGGAAATTAAATTCTTATAAATTTGATAAAAACTATATAGACACTATGTATCACATTTATGACTTTGGCAAAATGTTTGTTGTGTTCCTAAAATGAGTTTGTGAGTTTGAGTTTGTGAGATGAATGGAGAATTGTGGCTGCTGCACACATTTAGAGCAGAGTGGTGTTTAAAGGTTTGGGCAGTCTCAAAACACAGTGACACACCTTTGTGAAATCATTCCACTTTTCAAACTTCATAAACAGACATGCACGCACAGTGAAACAATTTAAACCTGTACATTGTGTGTCTGCACATGTGGAAACATGTATATTTACAAGTGCCATGTGTGTGCATACATACACTATACAATGCCCAGGTAAGTTTTCAGAATAATTGGCAAGGATAGAGGGGAAAACTTAGTATCATAAAGATGATGGTTTCATTATGTAGACACTACTTAGTTTTAAAATGTCAAAGTGTACTCAAACAAAAATGTGCCTGGAGGCAAGATTAGGAACTAGGAATAGATAAATAGCACAGATTCTATGGAAATGATTAGAGTAGGTTGCAGAAGTCATTTCAGAGAAAAAAAGAAGTTAGAAATAAGAAATAGGAAAGAAATAGTTATAAGAGGAAATAAGAAGATTGATGAACCTGGGTATTTATTGTTAAATAACAGCAAGTGAAGAGTCTCTGAAGTTCATGCATAGGTGGGGATTTAAAGAATAAATGTTGCGGGCGGTGGTGGCGCACGCCTTTAATCCCAGCACTCGGGAGGCAGAGGCAGGCGGATCTCTGTGAGTTCGAGGCCAGCCTGGTCTACAAGAGCTAGTTCCAGGACAGGCTCTAAAAAAAGCTGCAGAGAAACCCTGTCTCGAAAAACCCCCCAAAAAAGAATAAATGTTTCCAGTATTTCAGTTTAAACACTTATTCTTTTTGCATCAAATAAACACACACATGCATGCACACATATATATGTACACACATACACTCAAGATACACATCTTTCACCTGTTTTCCATCATTATTCTGTATATCTGTATTGGGGGACATTTTGTATTTCTCTGCTCCCTAAAGAGTCTCCCTTGGCCTTATAGTAGAGGGGATGAGTCAGGACCATGATTCCATTACAGCCAAAGAAAGGTAGGAAGATATCTTAACCTGTGTCACAGAGGAGTGGATTAAAATTTTGTACCAAGCTTCATCCTTTTAGTAGGATCTAAGTAGTAAATCTAGATTGGGAATAAATAAACACAGAGAATTGCCATTTGATTTTCTGTTTGCTTATTTTCTATTTTGCTTGTTTTAATTTTGTCTTCTTTTACCTAGAAGTTATTCTTTAAGAACAGCTTTTACTTTGTTAAGCAAGTTGTGCACGACTATGGGGTGAAATTGAATGCTTAGCCCAAACCCTGAAATTCCAGTCTGTGATTTGAATAATTGCTAGACATCTGTGTTTCCAGCTGTAGACAATCATCCTAAACTAAATCACATTTATATCCTAATCCAGATCTTATATTTGAATAATTAGCCTGTACGTTTGTTGAATTGACTGAAAAGTGTTATAAAGCTTTCCAAAACCATTAATATAAGATTTATAATTAATTGTTTATTTTAAAAAGCATTCTTCTCTAATAGAAAATATAGCAAACTGACCTTTTATACTTTATAAAAACTTAACATGATTTAAGTTATTATTTGGAACCTTTATACACACAACATAAAAAATTTATATGTCTTGGTCTAGATCATTGCTATCAGACAATGTCTTTCTGTCATTCATACTTTGAGTAAAATTATCTGGAAAATTAAATTTCATAAATGGCTAGATTCATTTGTCTATTTACAATGAGTGGAAAAATCTTGCAGCTAGAAACTGATATAAATTTAAAACTTAAATATAAAGTACAGCAATAGAGTTAGGTAAGAATTATAACTTTCATTAAGAATGTATATCTAGAGACAAATAAAAACAATTAAGAGATTAGGCTATCAAATAAGTTGAGACTCAGTAGTCAATGTATGTCTAAAACAATTTGGAGTCTACTGAGATAGAAAAAAATAGGTGATCGAGAAAGAGAAGGAAAAATGCAAAAGGATAATGAAGACATTTTTTTCTCATTTTTTTATTAAATATTTCCATCTCTTCCCCTCCTCCTCCCCCTTCCCTCCCCTCCCTTCCACCCATACCCCCACTCCACCCCTCTCCAAAGACAAAGAGCCATCAGGGTTCCCTTCACTATGTTTTTTTTTTCTTTTTTCTTTTTTTGGTTTTTCGAGACAGGGTTTCTCTGTAGCTTTTTTAAAGCCTGTCCTGGAACTAGCTCTTGTAGACCAGGCTGGCCTCGAACTCACAGAGATCCGCCTGCCTCTGCCTCCCGAGTGCTGGGAGAAGCTATATAAGAAGGTGAACCCAAAGAAAAACATATAGTTATCCTCCTGGATATTGGAAGTAGACAAGATTGCCGGACAAAAAATGGGAACATGGGGGTGGGGTGGGATGGGGGGATGGGGGATGGGGAGAGAAAAGTGTGAAGTGGAGGATGGGAAGAGCTTGGGGGAATAGGATGGTTGGGATATAGGAAGGGTGGATATGGGAACAAGGAATTATATATCTTAGTTAAGGGAGCCATTCTAGGGTTGGCAGAGACTTGACTCTAGAGGGGTTCCCCGGTGTCCAGGAAGACGCCCCCAGCTAGTTCCTTGGGCAGCTGAGGAGAGGGTGCCAGAAATGTCCAGATCCTATTGCCATACTAATGAAGACATTTTTGAGGAGCTGAGCTAGCACCCAATTCTCGAGCTTAGGGCAAGGGGCTGGAGCCACGCAGAGACAGACCAACAGGCAGACCTTCAAACACTGATATCAAAAAGGCCATTTTTATTAATACCATGTAGACTTAAATACACTGCAGTTAATGGTCAACAGGTGATCCTCTGATCCTCTAACTAGGCACAGCTTCTAGTAACTTATATTAGAAGGTTCTAGGAGGGAAAAGCAACTGAAGGCCAGGACTCATTAATCCCAACACTGATCCTGAGCAGATTAGGGAAAATGCGCAGGTAGGTGAAGCCGGTGATCAGTGAGAGGAGGAAGCCAGCCCCAGGGAATGCGCAGGTTTCTCTGCAGTAAGTCTCAGAGCAAGCCGACTTCATCAGCGGTTGGTCAGCACAGGAGGCAGAACTTCAAATCTTGCCCCTTTATGGCATGTCAATTCTGACACAAACTTTCCATTTCCCCTTGCAGGCCGTCATGAAGACGAACTTCACCTCTGTGACAGAGTTCATCCTCTTGGGACTTACCAGCAGTGTGGAGCTTCAGATCCTCTTTTTTGTGGTGTTTCTGGTGGTGTATGTGGTCACAGTGGCAGGAAACCTGGGCATGATCGTACTCATCCAGAACAACGCCAGGCTTCACACGCCCATGTACTTTTTCCTGAGCCACTTATCCTTTGTGGATCTGTGCTTTTCCTCCAACGTGACTCCAAAGATGCTCCAGATTTTCCTTTCGGAAAAGAAAACTATTTCCTACCCTGCATGCTTGGTCCAGTGTTACCTCTTCATTGCCTTGGTCCATGTTGAGATCTACATCCTGGCTCTGATGGCCTTTGATCGGTACATGGCCATCTGCAATCCTCTGCTTTATGGGAGCAAGATGTCCCGGAGTGTGTGCACATCCCTTATCACAGTGCCTTACGTGTATGGGGCACTCACTGGTCTGATGGAGACCATGTGGACTTACAATCTGGCTTTCTGTGGCCACAACAAAATCAATCACTTCTACTGTGCTGACCCACCACTGATTAAGTTGGCTTGCTCAGACACCTACCACAAAGAAACCTCTATGTTTGTAGTGGCTGGATTCAACCTCTCTTTCTCCTTACTCATCATTCTCACTTCCTACCTGTATATTTTTCCTGCTATCCTGAGGATCAGCTCGACAGAAGGCAAGCACAAAGCTTTCTCCACTTGTGGTTCCCATCTGACAGCTGTTTTAATATTCTATGCAACTCTCTTTTTCATGTATCTCAGACCCACATCCAAAGAATCTGTGGAACAAGGAAAGATGGTCGCTGTGTTCTATACCACAGTCATTCCCATGTTGAACCCTATGATTTACAGCCTTAGGAACAAAGATGTGAAAGAAGCAATAAGCAAAGAACTGTCAAGGAAAAAATCAATTTTCTGAAAAAGAACAATTTTTTTGTTTGCACTCTTGACAGTTTTCCTAGGTATTTTTTTAAGTTGCAAGAACTAATACTGATAGGAGATTAAAGCATGGCAGGACAATAGGGAGCAAGAGATTGCACAAGTTTCATTCTTTTCTAAAATGCAAATATAAAATTTTGGTTATAAAATTATATAGAACTGCATTTGTCTCTTTTTTTTTTAATGTTCTTGCCCACTCCTTGATGCTATGGTCTGGCAAATGAACCATTAAAAAATCAGACCAATGAAAATATCAGCAGACATATTAGAAATGAGAGAGAAAAATTGGGGGGGATGGAAAGAAGTTTGGGGGATAGGTCCCAATCCTATACAAAGAACTACAGACAACTATTGACTGCTGGAGGGAGAATTAATTACCCTTTCCCTGGAAAGCAGAATTCAAGATTGTGTGTATATGACTGTTCTCCTTCCCTTACATCTATGGCTTCTTTATCAGTTTGGTCTCTACATTGTGGACTCATGTTTTGTAATTCTGTGGCAGCATTGAGATTAACCACGTTTACTGTGCAGATCCAGCTCTCATCAAGAGGGTCTGCACTGGGACCTTCATTAAAGAATACACCATGTGCACCTTAGTGGATCCAGCTCCTCTTACTCCTTAGTGGTCATTATTTCTCTTACATATTCATCCTTATTGCCATCAAAAAGATGCACTCTGTAGAAGAAAAAGAAAAAAAGCCTTTCCTGAATGCAGCTACCAATTGACAGCTGTCACCATATTTTACAGAACACTTTTCCTCATGTATAGCAAAGGCCCAGTTGAGGAATCTGAGGATCAGGGTAAAATGGTAGCTGTGCTTTACAGCACAGTCATTACAATGTTGAATCCCATGATCTATAGTTTTAGGAACAAGGATGTCAAAGAAGCCACGAACAAGGCCTTCACTAGAGCAGTTTTAGAAATAGAACCTTAAACTGTACAATGATGCTTAATGTTCATACGAAAACACTTTTGGATGATACTAAATTTATTTTTATTTTCATTAAGTATGAAATTTTGTGTCTGAATTTTTTTAAGATTTGTTTATTGTGTATACTGTGTTCTGCATGTATGCCTGCAGGCCAGCAGTAGGCATCAGATCTTATTACAGATAGTTGTGAGCCACCACATTAGTACTGGAAATTTAATTTAAGATCTTGGGAAGATCTTCAAGTGCTTTTAAACTCTGAGTCATCTCTCCAGCTCCTTCTGAATTTTTAAAATGATAGTTGTTATTATTTGATGTGATTGTATTTTCATTTCTAATTAAAATAGAAAGTAGTACAGAAGTTAGGAACATATGAGGCAAAGGGATCTATGTCATGGCA
Source organism: Arvicola amphibius (assembly GCF_903992535.2). NCBI lineage: Eukaryota > Metazoa > Chordata > Mammalia > Rodentia > Cricetidae > Arvicola > Arvicola amphibius. The sequence continues at coordinate 1,019,639 of NC_052053.1, read as the reverse complement.
CATAAATAATGAAATGGCACCAACATCAAACACACACATGCACACACATGCATGCACACACACATGCATGCACACACATGCACACACATGCACACACGCACACACACACACATGTACACACATTTTGGCTGCTAAGAAATTTCAAATTTAGTAGGTATACTGATAGTCCAGAAATATTTCCATGACTGGAATTTCTGAAATCTATTGCTGAATGAACTATGTAATTTGGTCTGATTTTACAAATAAATGAGTTCTGTCTAAAATTTAGAGGTTCTTTCAAAGTGTTTACATATATTTTCACCATTAATTATTAGTTATCAAGATTGTTATCTTTGGAGGCAAATTTTATGATTCTGGAATTTTGATCATATGAATATTATGAATTATAAATTGTAAGCAACATTAATTAACCATATAATAGATGAGTTTTTATCCTTAAATGTACATTAATGCAATAAATAAATTTGTTTTAGAAATCAAGATGTCACATTACCATGTTTTTATTGTACTAGTTTGTCATATCATGTGCTAATTTTATTGGTCTTCTTAGCTTTCATTCTAATACAAAGAAGTCTGCTACTCTAAAATATCTACATTATCTTAAGGATTACCTTTATTCAGATATATCCTGACTTCAGATGATAAAACTAAATCAATTTTTGAAAGTCAGAAGTTTTTATAACTCTTATAATTTAAGTGTATTTGAATACAAATGGAGTTAAATATCACAACACAATACTTGAACATTTGAATTATCAGAATTCTATTTGTTAGTATTGTTTTCTGTTCAACAATCATATTGTTTGAAGCACAATGATCAGTCTACTGTTATACCACTCTGGATATGTGTATGCTATGTTTGGAATAAAGTGATTATCCTAACAAGGCTTGAAGAATGTTATTTCCTTGAGCTTCAAGTTCTCTGAAAGAAGATATTTCTGACTTTATCAGCCTACAATATTCACATTGATGTGGGCTTCTCCTTCAGTTCAGACACAAAAGGTCTTGTCCAGGGAAAAGCAAACCTGATGGCTATACAATATCAAGTGGTCAGCCTTGAGGTTATATATAAGCAAATAATATTATATGGTCAGAGCAGGTTGTATTAATGTATTTTGCAATGTATAAATGTATGTGTGTGTGATAGAGAGTGTGTGTATATGTAACAATAGTTTAAAAGAGGCCATGGATTTGAGAGCAACAAGGGGCTACATGGTAGACACTGGAGAGAGAAAAGGGAAACGAGGAAATGATGGAATTATATTATAATTAAAAAGTTATAATTTGAAACACATAGGAGGTGATACTTATAGAAGAAATTGTTGGCTTCTCCTTGGACATTCTTCTTTATCCATAGACTATAACTAAATGCAGCTCCGTTATCCTGGTCCTTGCAACCTCTACTACTAAGCTCCACACAGCCATTTATTATGTATAAATTTCCCAAGGCACTTATCCACATATAAAACAACAGAACTTTGTAGGTAGGGTAACCTGTGTTAAAGTAATGGAAAATAATGATTTAGCTCTTGCTCTAGAGATACACTTCCCCAAAGTCATTCCTTAGGGAAATCTGTAATTGTTCCTTCTTAACCGCTGCAAACATTTAAGGGATGATTCTCTTGAATGGCTCCAAGTTCTCTCAGGTTTACGGTATGTACCAAGACGTTTTGCATCTGCCTCTGCAGCTTACAGTTTTTCACCTCTATGTGCTGACTGGTGTTATTTCTCTCTCTCTTTTTAAAGCAATTTTGGGGTTGGTTTAAACATTACTCTATCAGATGAAGCTTGTGTCTTGTATCTTATCTAACTGTATTCTTTACAGGAAGACTTTTATAATCCCTTTTCCAGAGTATATGTATATGTGAGAAATAAAGACAAAGGAAGGGCGGGATTTCTATATAGATTATATTTGATTATTATATATTCTTGATAGAATGCATTAAGTAATTAATAAATGTTCCCTGCATGCTCATTATTTGTTAAGGGTTTGCCCATTACTTTTTAAAAGAGATTACATAGGTTTTCACGTTTGTAAATGTACAATATATTATACTTGGTAATTATTATTAAATCACATTATGTGACATAAAGCAAAGGCTAGACTATGAACATAGTTGTCACACATTAAACATCAGAGAAATCCAGACACAAATGAAGTGAGTTTCAAGCATGTCCATGTGCAGAACACAGTTGTTGGGTCCTGGATTCAACCAAGATGCAACTATTAGAAACAGAAATATTTAGCTGGGATATTAAATATTGCTTTATAGTTGATTTTCAGAAACATATATTTACATATATTATTTAACTTTGGAAAGAAGGATAGACTAAGGGAACACTAATGTACACATTTTTGACTTTAGATTACAAGTAATCTTCTACATGACCTACAGATAATTGGGCTCCTATTTCTTTGCATTGCTTGTATTTTAGGGGCTTTATATACAACCAATAGAGTGAATATATGTCTATTTAAATTTATTATCCTCTAACTAAGAAACCATCACTCATGATATTTTAAAAAACATCACTTTTGGGAAGTATTAAACAATACCACTATTTATACGTTTTTTTCATGTGTGTTAGATGATCCTTGGTATCACATAATCAACTCAGACTTTCCAAATAAAAATTTAGCTGCTGAAAATTTAGTGGTATTTGTGGAGTTACACAGTCAACTACACATAAATTAGCATATTGAAGCCTTCTGTATCTGGTGGCATGCATGATCTGATGTGCTAATAATCCCATTTAAACTGTGAGTAAAAGAAAAAAGATTTCAGTTCTTTCTAGATAGACTTGAATTGTATGTTGTACAGAAACTGAATTTTCACTATTAATTTTTCTGTACATGTCTCTTGCCATGAGTATGTATGTATGTATGTATGTATGTATGTATGTATGTATGTGATGTGTGTGAGAGTGCATCTGTGTGTGTATGTTTGTTCTGGCCAAAGGAAAACTTCTACTGTTGTTCTTCATGTACTAGCTACCTTTTATTTTTGAGATAGTATACACATGGGGAGTTGAAGCTCAGTGAATTGACTACTCTGGCTGAACAGAGAGCTACAGCAATTCTCTTGACCCCTTCTCTTCAGTATATTTATCACCTTCCTCAGATTTTTATCTTGGTTCTGGGATCAACTCAGGTCTCCATGTGTGCAAAGTGAGCACCTTACCAATATAACAACCTTCCAAATTCTCATTAACTGTCTTTAATGGATAACTCTATGTATATATGCATCAAAATTTGAGTAATATACGAACAATAGATATTCTAGAGTTTTTCCCACATAATTCCTCATAGCATAATTGTAGCTTTGAGGTTATATATCTCTGTGAACCTGGAAGAACATATGAGTTGTGAATTTATGTTTGATGGTGGAATACTTATGAAGTTATCTTCATAATGCCTAACATAACATAAAGTATTAGGGTTTTCTTAGGAAAATATATTGTAAAATATCTATAAAAAGTACAGATGATAAATTCATAAATAAATTCTCAAATCACCAAAGGGTGGAGGTTTCTTGGATTCTCAAAGTAGTGCCAATCATTTTTCTATTTTTTTTTATTCATTTTACATATTCAGATATATTCCAAATTTACAAAGTATATGGTAAGATATTTTGCTAATTTATTTCATTTTGGCTCCACAGAGACTTATATCTCATATTGACAGAAGTGAGAAGATGCTCAATTTCACAGATGTGACTGAATTTATTCTGTTGGGCTTAACCAGTCAAAAGGAACTACAGGTGGTCTTTTTTGTCATCTTTCTTGTGGTGTATCTTGTTACCATGCTGGGAAATATTGGCATGATGATATTAATTAAGATCAGTCCACAGCTTAGCAGCCCGATGTATTTTTTCCTCAGCCATTTGTCATTTGTTGATGTGTGGTTTTCTTCCAATGTCACTCCTAAAATGCTGGAAAACTTGCTGTCAACGAGAAAAACAATTTCTTACACAGGCTGCTTGGCACAGTGCTTCTTCTTCATCGCCCTTGTGCATGTGGAAATCTTCATTCTCGCTGTGATGGCTTTTGACAGGTACATGGCAATTGGGAAGCCCCTGCTCTATGGTAGCAAAATGTCAAGGGTGGTCTGCATTCGACTCATTTCTTTCCCATACATATATGGGTTTCTGACCAGTCTGGCTGCAACGTTATGGACTCACGGCTTGTATTTCTGTGGGAAAACTGAGATCAACCACTTCTACTGTGCAGACCCACCTCTCATCAAGATGGCCTGCGCAGGGACTTTTGTAAAGGAGTATACAATGCTCTTCCTGGCTGGCATTAACTTCACATATTCCTTGATTGTTGTCATCATCTCCTATTTGTTCATTCTCATTGCCATTCTCAGGATGCACTCAGCAGAAGGCAGGCGCAAGGCGTTTTCCACCTGTGGGTCTCATCTCACGGCAGTTGGTGTATTTTATGGTACTCTCATCTTTATGTATCTCCAACGACCCACTGAAGAGTCAGTGGAACAAGGAAAGATGGTGGCTGTCTTCTATACCACAGTTATCCCCATGTTGAACCCCATGATCTACAGTTTGAGGAACAAGGATGTCAAGGAAGCCATGGACAAAGTGATTAACAGGAAATTCTTAACAAAATAAAATAAAACTTCTCTTATTTTGTTTTCTATTATTTGTCAGGGAAAGCAGGTTATTATCTCAAACATGAGGACAGGTGTCTTATACTCTTTATGGGTAAATAAAAAGGAAAAATAGAAGGCATGGGAATATGCTCTGCCAGAATTAGAGTAAGCTCTTCTTTCTTTTCTAGATGTATCCCAAGAGTGGAATTGCTGGATCCTTAGGTAGGTTGACTCCCAGTTTCCTGAGAAACCACCACACTGATTTCCAAAGTGGTTGCACAAGTTTGCATTCCCACCAGCAATGGATGAGTGTTCCCCTTACTCCACAACCTCTCCAGCAAAGGCTAACATTGGTGTGTTTGATTGTAGCCATTCTCACTAGTGTAAGATGTTATCTCAAAGTTGTTTTGATTTGTATTTCCCTGATCCCTAAGGAGGTTGAACATGACCTTAAGTGTCTTTTGGCCATTTGAACTTCTTCTGTTGAGAATTCTCTGTTCAGTTCAGTACCCCATGTTTAATTGAGTTAATTAGAGTTTTAATGTCTAGTTTCTTGAGTTCTTTATATATTTCAGAGATCAGACCTTTGATGCAGGGTTGGTGAAGATCTTCTCCCATTCAGTAGGATAGCTTTTTGTCTTAATGACAGTGTCCTTTGCTTTACAGAAGCTTCTCAGTTTCAGGAGGTCCCATTTATTCATGTTGCTCTTATCGTCTGTGCTACTGGGGTTATATGTAAGAAGTGGTCTCCCATATCCATGTGTTGCAGACTACTTCTCACTTTCCCTTCTATCAGGTTCAGTGTGGTTGGATTTATATTGAGGTCTTTAAAACCATTTGGACTTGAGTTTTGTGCATGGTGATAGATATGGATCTATTTTCATTCGTCTACAGGTTGACATCCAGTTATGCCAGCACCATTTGTTAAAGATGCTTTCTTTCTTCCATTGTATAATTTTAGCTCCTTTCTTGAAAATCAGGTGTTCATAGGTTTGTGGATTAATATCCGGGTCTTCGATTCAATTCCATTGGTCAACATCTTGTTTTTATGGCAATACCAAGCTCTTTTCATTACTGTAGCTCTGTAATCTAAGAATTTTTTTTATCCAATTAGAAATTGATTTTAGGAGACATGAAATATCAAATTTAAATTATGAGCCTAAGAAGCACACAAGTCTGTCTTTCTTTCTAATGCTTATGTGGTGTTTTTATTTCATAGTTTCTTTGAATGTGAAGGGAATAATTCATTAAATTATTATGATTTTCATAATAAAAATGTCGCTTTTTAAGACACTTTTAGATTTATTTTTAGACATAATAGACTTCTCACTCTTATCCCATCCTTCCAATTATAATATCATGTGGCCACATATCCCACTTCTCATGTTTCTTCTGGATAATGTTTATACTGACCAAGGGGCAAAATTTGAAAGTAGATGTACCTCTGTAAAATATGTTCTCTTGAGTTAACATACAGAATTAAGCTGGCATTTCTCTAGAATATTTTGTGTGTATAAGGCACCATCATATTTTAGTTAATTTTTTCATTTGAATGAAAATTTATTCAGGATATTCTGTGTTTTAGCAATTATATTGGAATCTGTCAAATAAAGATATATGTTTTCGTGTGTTCACTTACATAGTACAAGCATGTGCAGAAATTTTTCAACTTATTCTATTAAAATTCATATTCTTAGAAAATCAACTTTGTTTTGGTACAGAAAAGATACAGCTTTGTTTTCTGGAGCTCTTGTGTATTAAATCATTAGTTTCTAGTACAAAGGTGTTCCTACAATAGACTTTCTTCAAAATAGGTGTGAGGAAATTTAGGACAACTGGGTTCTTAGATGTTGAAGTATGCGGAGGAGAATTTGCCCGAGTACAGTTCTGTCCTCAACTTAGCAAACACAGCTGATGAAGAATCCAGTTGAGATTTGATGGACTTGTCAGCTGTCTGAACTGGATTTAAAGATATTCCCTCAGTTATTTTACATGTGCATATTTTCTTCAGTCTGAGGTTAATACTAATCCCAAACCCATAAAGAAAGTCAGATACTAAAATATGTTAAAGTTAGATCATACAAATAATTATTATATTTTAATTCTTCATATGCAATTGTTCAGAGAGATGGTTATCCCATGCTATCTGAGACCCCACACTCACACTATGAAACCTTTTCTATTCTTTGTAAACAAAACAATCAAAGGTGGGACATTTGCACAAATTCACATAGAATGTTAACACAGTTGTTTGATTAAGGATGAACTTCACAGTTCATTTCCTAATTTACTGTGTAGTTCCATCCACCCATCCAAATTCTGACAAGTAGCTTACACGTGGAACCCCAATCCCTTTGACATCTGAAATTGACACAAAGAAGAATCCAGCACACATTGTTGAAGTCATCTATCCTCACACATATGTTTTGCACATGTAATTGACATTTTGCAGAGGAATGTGGACAGAACCATATGCCAGTGGGAAGCAAATGAGACGATGTCGAGAATATTGATCTCAGTTTTGAGAAGTATTATTTTATCAAGTTTACTCTAACTTCCACCCAGGAGATGTTGGTAGTGTTTCAGCCATGATTTCTTTTGTAATTATTTTGGGAGTACCTTTGGGAGATTACCTCAGTGTTCTTAATGAGCAAGACGATATCATAAATAGTGAGAAATGACCATTTACTGTTCTCTTCTGACTTCAAGGTAGGTCTGCACGTTTTAGGGTAGTTGCAGTGTGGATTGATAGCTGAACGTAGTAATACTTTGTTCCACTTTAAAAGAAAAATCAATACCATTTTCACTGAATTATTTGTTAACAATGGAATTTCTTAGACTACTTTTTAAAATATGCATGAATCAATTTGGGAGTTGATCTGAACAACTAATCCAGTTATGCATAATTTTATTGTTTATCTTTTTGAGAAAAGAACAATATTAGTACAATCAAATTTTCTTGTCTGTAAATTGCACATTCTACTTTTTGGTAGATGATATTCGTTTATGTAATAATTGCTGTTTCTGCAGAAGTCACATGCCATCTGATCATATGTTTGAGAGTCCATCAGAATTTAGGGCAGAATAAAGAAGTGATGGCTTTTTGTCTAGACATCTCTGGGGTTACAGAAATCCAAATTAATTCATAGAAACTTAACTGGAAATTGAATGATTTGTTTCTGTCTTGGAGAATAATCAACAAATAATGTCAGTTAACATTAAAATATTGTTAGGCTAAGTTATCAAATACATTTGAAAAGAGCCCATTAAAATCACAAGAAGGTGCTAAATTAACAGCTTCACAGCATTATCCTGCTAGATAGTAGACATTTGACCCAAGGAGATCTTCTAAATCTCTGACTGCTTCCAGATATTCAGACAGAAACCTTTTACAGCATGGAAAAAATAATTGGTTATTTATACAAATATTCTAAATCTGGTTCTGTGTCACATATATGTGCAATTATATGTATATATTAGGCAATCTAAGGAATTCCACAATCAAAAGCCTCCCTGTTATTACAGAGTTGTAATTACATGTACTGACAGAGCACACATTTGATCTGACTGAAAAATAAGTTAGTTTTAGTGTATGTGTCTTAAACACCTTAATGCTGTAGTATATGTTTTTATATGTAAAACTAGCATACCATTTGCAAGGATTGCTAAATTAAATTATAATCAGAAAATATGCATTATTTACTTTAAGTCAAGGTATTTTTTACATAGGACTGCCCATGACTTCAGCTATATTTATAAACTGAAGGAACTTCAGGCTATAAAGATGCTTGTATATTCTCAATGCAGTTTCACTGATAAAAATTGTATATGAACATTCCACCATATGTTTTGAATATCAAAATCATCAAATTTCTATGCTCCTTAAAATGAGTGTAGAAATAAATGAATACTGATTTTGTTATTTATGTTGAAGCTATAGATTTTACAAAATCTATGATGAGGAAATATTTTCGTAATAATTGTCCTAAGAGGTAATATTCAATTCTTTTTCATTTTATTTATTCATCTCTCACTAAATACATCCTGACTAGTTCCCCTCCCTCCTATTATAAGAGATTTTCACATGAACAGTATTAATTAAAACTAATTTTTAAATTACTACAATTTACTTAATTAGCAGAAATCTATTACACTTTGAGTGAACACATGCCAATTTTCAATATAAGAATGATTATTTATGAGAAGACATGCTAATTAGGGACTAATCACATAAACAAAGCCTCATTATGGAAAACTTGATTTTGGAGTTTCTGCATCTTCCATCATTTTAACAATTTATAACCTATAAAATTTCCTCGCTATAGATTAAATAAAATTCTGGATGTCTGTACCAGACTATCCTGTATCGGATTTGAAAATTCAGAACCTTTTCTGTTACACAATCAAGCAAACCATTTTACATATAGTATATTTAATTCCAACAGTAGACACATGGGAAAAAAACTGCATAATTTTTAAAGTGTATACTAAGGATAAGAAAAAGTTAAATCAAAACTTTTAAGAATGAGAAATGTATTTATAAAGGTTTTCCTTTTCAGGAAGCACGGGCTCTATATTAAGGCAATGCCAAATTTTACAGATGTAACAGAATTCCTTCTTGTGGGCTTGACAAGGCGCCAGGAATTACAAGTTCTCTTTTTTGCGGTGTTCTTGGTGGTTTACATGCTCACTCTGCTGGGCAACGTTGGTATGATAATTTTGATCAGCGTCAGCCCTCAGCTTCAGAGTCCTATGTACTTTTTTCTGAGTCATCTGTCCTTCGTGGATGTGTTGTTCTCTTCCAATGTTACCCCCAAAATGCTGGAAAACTTATTATCTGAGAGAAAAACAATTTCTTACGCGGGGTGTCTGATCCAGTGCTACTTTTTCATCGCCCTGGTCCACGCGGAGGTCTACATTCTGGCTGTGATGGCCTTCGATCGCTACATGGCTATCTGCAACCCTTTGCTCTATGGCAGCAAGATGTCCAGGGTTGTGTGCGTCCGCCTCATTTCTGTGCCTTATGTCTACGGATTCTCGGTGAGTCTTATTTGCACTCTGTGGACATACGGTTTATACTTCTGTGGAAACTTTGAAATCAACCACTTCTACTGTGCCGATCCCCCTCTCATCAAGATTGCCTGCGGAGGAGTGCACATCAAAGAGTAGACGATGATTGTGATTGCCGGGATCAACTTCACGTATTCCCTGTCGGTTGTTCTCGTTTCCTATTTGCGCATCCTGGTCGCGGTGTTGCGCCTGCGCTCTGCTGACGGCAGGAAAAAGGCGTTCTCCACCTGTGGGTCACACTTGACAGCTGTTTCCATCATGTTTTACGGAACCCTTATATTCATGTATCTCAGAAGACCGACGGAGGAGTCTGTGGAGCAGGGAAAGATGGTGGCTGTGTTTTATACTACTGTGATTCCCATGCTGAACCCGATGATATACAGTCTCAGGAACAAAGATGTGAAAGAAGCCGTCAGCAAGGCAATCGCCAAGGCAAACGTGAGAAAATGACAGAGGAGCAGATATTTTATACGACTGGTAATACAAATATGTGTATGACCATGCACAAAATCCTTAGCTTGAAACTTTTCTATGAACAACTCTCACACAAACTCTAAGATCCAGCTTTGCAACATGATTGTCTCTTAATAAGCATGTTTTCTCTTACATACTCAACCATGTTATGAACACATATATTATTAAAGAACTTGTGTTAATTCAATTATTTTAGGTAATCACTAATAGGTTTGGCGAATTAATGTTAATGTGGAAGTCCCATACTTGAGTGGTTTTTATTTTATTTTTAATTCATTTATTTTTTTTTAAAAGAAAACAAGCTATCTTTTTTCATTTTACATATCAATCCCAGTTCCCACTCCTTCTCCTCTTCCTATTCCCTCTAGCTATTTCCCCACCCCATCCCACCCCATCTATTCCCCAGAGAGGGTAACGCACACTGCTTTGGGGAAGGTCCAAGTCCCTCCCTACTATGTCTAGGCTGAGCAAGGAAACCCTCCAAAGAAAATAGGTTCCCTAGAAACCAGTACAAGAAGTAGGAATACGTTCTTCTGGGGGTGGATGAAGAAGAGAGGGTGGAAGGGGAAAAAGAAGGGAGAAGGGGAGGAGGGAGGAGAACTTGACGGAACAGGATAGTTGAGATGGAGGAAGGATGGAGATATGAGAGCAAGGAAAGAGATAATTTGATTGAAGTTTCTGTACTGGAGTTGAAGGCTTTTGTTAACCTCATTTGTCTTCCCTATAAAACATAGTTCCAGCAGGAATATCAGAACTCATTTATTTCCAAGGAGCATATAAGTTTGATGGTCTTGATACGGAAAGTATATTACAAAATTTTCATATAAAGTGAAATTTTAGTAGTGAAATTGCATTGAGAATATGTAACTATCATAGTATAATCTAAGGTTCTCCATCAATACCCGCTTTGCCTAGCTAATACTGTTTGTATTTCAGTAATGTGCTTTTTCATGTGTTTGAATTCTAGGTTAAATGACAAAATATCTTGTACAAAAGACTTTCTTATCTTCACCAAACCAAAGGGCAAAAAAGGAAACATTTGGTTATATGTTCATCTGACTTTTAGGTGTAAAGTAAGATGATATCATACCTAGCGTTGTTTCCAACCCTTTCATACTGGCAGTATATTGCACTTCAAACACTGAATTAACAGATTCATTTAAAAAATGAATAAATTAATAACCATCCACCTGCTTCAGGTTATTAACCAGTTCACTACAATCCAGCTATATGAGTATGCATTCAAATGTGATCAGCAGAGTCAAAAATAGTAGCCTTTTGAGGGCTAATGTAAAATCAAAAAAGACTAATTTAACTTGATGGGTCTCTCTACACTTACTTATTCTTAGTTTTTGACAATGGCGGTTGGTTATAAATACTTGGAATAAGTGCTCTGTTGCCAGCACACATCCAAATGGAAAGTAGTCATTCCTATGGCTGACATCATTTTTGAGTAACCAGTACTTCAATAACGGAGTTATAGAATCAAGTATGTGCAAGAGGAGTTAGAGCAAGCAAATGAAAGATGGTTATTTAAACACAGAGAGTAATGCCACTCCTGACAGGTTGTCAAGTGATTCTTATCTCAAGAATTATCATGCATCTTAAGAAATGTAGAGTGACAGTATGCACAATCCTCAGTTCTGATGTTGAGAGTAGGATGGACGTTAATCGTTTGAATTGTGATTGTGCTTGCAAGTTCTTTATGTTTTCAAACTCCCTATATTTGTTTCATAGGAGTTAGAGTGAAATATCAATACTAGAGTTTCTCATGTAAAATCTCTGGACTCCTAACTTGTTATGATAGTCCTGGTACTGTAATCATATGCATGTGTGTGTGTGTGTGTGTGTGAGAGAGAGAGAGAGAGAGAGAGAGAGAGAGAGAGAGAGAGAGAGAGAGGGAATGTCTTCAGTATCAATTATTTATTTATGCTTCTATTTTAGAGAAAAAATATTGATAACCAAACTGTGTAACCTGGTTTCCAGCTTTTTATTTTCAGACACGTGTAGTTTTGATTTAACCTTTAGCCATAGAAAACTATATTAAAATGCATCTCTACATTTGTGAAATCATCAAAGAATAAAAAGCATCATCACTGTAAAGGTTGTGTTACATCGAGACATGAGCTAATATATAATAGTCTAACTCCTGTTTTCTTATATCATTGCATTTAAAGATCAATCAGTTATTATTTTTAGGACATCCTAATGCTCCTTTCTACTAATTATCATATTCTGACATATGTTATGTCTTTTGTCAGTTATACAATTTATTGGTAGCATAGAAACATTTTTTATTTTCCATAACAACCTGTTTCCCCACCACCACTCTCCTCCCTCTCTCTCTCCTTTTCCATCTACCCTCTTCTCCATCCACTCCTCCTCCATCTCCATGTAGAAAGAAACAGGCCTCTCATGGCTTTACACAAAGCATGGCACAGCGAGTTGAGGGTGACCAAGCTCCTTCCTTCTTATCAATGTAACCCAGCATGGGGAACAGGCTACCAAAAGCCAGCTAATCGCCAGGGAGAGGTCCTGCTCTTACTGTTAGAAACCTTACTAAGAGGCCAAGCTACAGGACTTTCACACACCTGCAGAGGGCCTAGGTTGGTCCCATGCAGGCTCCTTTACGGTTGGTACTGTCTTCATGAGCTCGGGTCAGCTGTCTCTGTGAGTTCCCCCATCATGGCCACCCCCTGGCTGATATAATCCCTCCTCCATTTCTTCAGTAAGACGCTTGGAGCACAATGCAGTGCTTATCTGTGAATCTCTGCCTCTCCTTCCATCAGTTACTAAATAGAGTATATCTGATAGCAATTAGGGAAATCACCAATATGCTTACAGTTAATGACCAGTTCAGGCACCTTCTCCTTTTGGGTTCCTGTGGTTTCCCTGGCACCAGGTTTCTCCCTAGCCCGAAACAGGATAGATAACTAGAAGGGCCCAAAGAGGAATACATAGATTTCCTTGGGAATGGGAAGTAGAAAAGGTCTCCTAGGTAAACTGGGGCAGGGTTTGGGGGAATGGCAGGATGGAAACAAGAGCGAGCCTGTGGGTGGGCTGGGTGCAGAAGGAAGGCTGGAGCCAGGATCGAGGGGGAGAGAAACAGGTTATGCTTTTTTGTCCTTTTTGAGTTACCACTTACTTTCTTGAATGAATGAAGTTCTCCAATGGTTAGAATGACTTAAGCCCACACATTTTTTCAAAGATGAGTACCTAACTTAATGCTTTTTGAAACATAACCTAAGACACTGAGCAAGGCAATCCAGATGCAATAAGGCAAATACTGCACCCTTTCACGTGTGGGTGGATTCAAGTTTCAAATCTACGTTTTGTGTATTTAACATGAGCAATTTGAAAACTAAGAAACTATAAACAGTACTCTTTAGAAGACCTGCTTATAAAAAAGAGATAAAATGAAAATAGAAAGAGGGACTTTTGCGAGCAGATAAACATGGAAGCAAACATAGAGTTCAAGAAAATGGAGAGGCAGAATTAAAGATGGCTAATCAAAATGAAGGACATATGTAAAAGACATATGAAAGCTTGTTCTCTTGAAACACAATTTTAATATATTTGGAGGAGATAGTGGAGTCCTTGAGATACGAAAGAAAGAGGGCAGGGAGATACTGTGTTTAAATGTTTATGGGGAAGGGAGGCAGGGAGGTGAGGAACAGGAGCAGGTAAGTGGTTAATTTAGCAAAACTAGCCATAAATGGGCAAACCTATTAAGACCTACTAGTTTTAAAAGTAATTAAAAGTCAATTTTGAAAACATTATTTGTACACAGATCCCCTTCTGGGTTGATAATATTATTCCTAGAAGGCATAGACTATTCCATTTTCACATGTGTGAGCAACCTCAGCATGTGTTTAATGAGGTGTTGGGTTACTTTCCCTTGACTACTCCCAGATGGATTTCTACTCTTAGAATCTTGACAGTGACAATTTTGGCTACTTAAATTTAAGAGACTCCATTTTACATCTACTCTATTGCAATATCTTCACTTTTTCAAGAGCTGAAAAAATATTTTGAAATCACTCTTCGCTTGAGTAATTGAGACATAAATCTTCAGTTTTCCTTGAGATAAGTAAGAGAAAGAAATAGTCTCCAGAAACTGATTTTCAGATTTCCACAATGAAAATGTCAGCTTGTCAAGGGATGTGCCAATTGGTTCCATGAAAGTTTTTCTAGACTGAAAAACCTAGAGGGATTGCATAAAAGGATAGATGGTAGATGATGATGATGATGATGATGATGAAAATAGATATAGATAGATAGATAGATAGATAGCAGCTAAATTATAGGCATTACCTTGTGTGACTGTTGTCTTAAATATTCCAAAATACTTGCAAAGAGAAATATGCATTTGTAGATGATTTAATTCGAAATGTGATGAATATCATGTGAACTCAAAAGTCTTCCAGCCTAAGGCTGAAGGCTTAAAATTGAGCCCGATGAGGATGAGCTGGCATAAGTCTCAGAGTCTAAAGGTTTGAAGACCATTATCTGGTGCCTGAGGGGAGACAGACACCCCAACTCAAAAAAGCACGGAAGAAAATCACCCAATCACCACATTTTCTGTTCTGTTTGTGTCTTCGACAGATCAGGTTATGCCTGGCCAGATTAGTGAGATGACTTTCTCTGTTGATTTTAAGTGCTAACCTCTTCTAGAACCACCCTTATGAAGACACCTAGAGATAAAAAAATTGGCAACATTGTGTAGTCCACTTGGCACATAACCTTAATGGTGACATAAAGTAATTTCAGAAAGTCACAACTATTGTGTTTGTAAAAGATACAGTTAAAAGTGATGACTAGCATACATGGTACAGATAAAGTGCAAGGAGTTGCATAGGATCATGAGAAATTCACAGGCTTGGAGAGATATCTCAAATAGTTAAGAATACTTGCTTCCCTTATACAGGAACTTGGTTAGAGACTCAGCACCAACTAGAGGGTTAGGGAATCTGACACTCTCTTTTAGCTTTCAAGCATACCAGCTATGCACATGATGAACTTACATACGGGTAGTAGGAAATAAGCTTACTAGCAAAAATAAGTAAATTTTAAAAGTTTTTCCTATAATATCACATCTCTGGTTTAACTGCTAATCTTTAACTAAATGCATTGAACATAAAACAAGTAGAAAGCCAAAGCTAGATTTACCAACTGTGTTCACTTTCTGTTCAGTGACATCAGAGCTAAAATTCAATCAACAAATAATTTAATAAAGACTTAAACTAGTGTCTTTTGAAAAAAACCTAGTGTGTGTGTGTTCATGTGTTAGCAGAGGCACACCTGTGCCATTACATTTCTGTGGAGGTCAGAGAATAATCTCTGTTGTTGGCTCTCACCTCCTATCTAGTTTGAGACATTTCCTACTTTCATTATTGCCTACATCAGGTTAGTTGGCTTATAAACTTCTGGGATTTTCTCTCCCAGCATCCAATCTTCCCATAGAAGTATTGAGACAATAGATGTCCATTAACATGTTAAAATTTAGGTGGGAATTTTAAGATTCAAATTCTGTACCTCATGCTTGTATGGAAAGTGTTTTATTGACTAAATAGTATCCTAGAAAACTCTCTCTCTCAATCTCTCTCTCTCTCTCTCTCTCTCTCTCTCTCTCTATCATTTACAAATAACCTACTTCTCTGATGATCTTCTGTTGTGTTTGTCATGTTTGAGAACTCCAACATACATATCAAATGGAAGGACTTTACTTATCAGAAGTATGATAAAAATGAATTTATTTCATAGATACAAAAGACATGTCTGTTTATTGCATTGGTCCTGGACAGGAAATTCCTTTCTTCAGGTGCCTTAGAGGTACTACATAGCATTTTTCAAGGACTTTCCTCAGAGCATTCTTTACCTCCTGGTTCCTTAAGCTGTAGATCATGGGATTGAGCATGGGGATGACAATTGTGTAAAACACTGAGGCCATTTTGTCTGTGTCGAGGGAATGGCTTGATTTTGGCTGCAGGTACATGAAGATGAGCGTGCCATAGAATATGGTCACAGCCGTGAGATGGGAAGCACACGTCGAGAAGGCTTTGCACCTGCCTTCTGTGGACTGGATTCTCAAGATGGCAGCCACAATGTACAAGTAAGAAATCAGGACAGTAGCCAAAGAACTGATCATGTTGAATCCAGCAAAGATGAATATCAGAATCTCCTTGAGGCTGGTGTCGGAGCAGGCAAGAGCCATCAAAGGGACATCATCACAATAAAAATGATTGATTACATTAGGACCACAATAAATCAGTTGGAAAGTAACTACTGTGTGGAGCAAAGCAACCACAAAGCTGTAAAAGTAAGGACCCATTACAAGCCGTAGACATACCTTCTGAGACATGACCACCATATACAGAAGAGGGTTACAAATGGCCACATAGCGATCATAAGCCATGACAGCAAGGAGGAACATCTCTGAAATCAAGAAGTTCAGGAAAAACCCAAGCTGGGTTGCACAAGCATAGAAAGATATAGACCTTCTATTGGTGAGTAGGGTCTCCAGGAACTTGGGGGCTACCGAAGAGGAATAGCAAAGATCCACAAATGCCAGATTACTGAGGAAGAAGTACATGGGGGTGTGAAGTCGAGAATCCAACCTGATTAGTGAAATCATTCCTACATTTCCTATCAAAGTCAGACTGTAGACCACTAGAATGAGCAGAAAGAGAATGATTTCTATCTCTCTATGGACTGCAAACCCTAACAGAATGAATTCTGTCACACCAGTGTAGTTCCTGTTAGGCATTTCTTCAAGTGTTAACAGCTGAAAAGCAAAATATAAACAAGATAAGACTAAAAAGACAGGTTTCTGGGGGAACAAACTTGTTATCAAATTCAGCTGTTCTGTGTTGTGGTTTGTGAAACAATGCTGTTCAATACGGCAGCACAGCAAATATATCAATTTTACACTCTCCCAACAGCTTCTAAATTTCAAAGAAAATACATGCAAATTTTAGAAACATGAAGTGAACCAATTGGACTGTGGCTATTGCTCAATGGTTGACTACTTCCCTAGCATATCGTATCTAAAACAGAAAGAACACTGCCCTCTCATCCACAATAATTTTTCTAATAGTTCATTGTGGGTGATCTGAAAATTTATTATTTTAATTTAATTTTCTCCTTTTTAATCTAAGTCTAAAACTTTATTTTTGCCCAATGTGTTTGTTAAAACCTAGACATCAACCTTATATATTTACTACTATTTTACTATATACGTAAAATATAAATCTCTCTCTCTCTCTGTCTTTCTCTCTTTCTCTCTGTCTCTCTCTTTCTCTCTCACTCTCTATCCATCCATCCATCTATCTATGACACAGAACATTTTCTGTCCCAACCATCTAGTTTCTAATTGAAAGAGTTAACACCCATTTTGAAAGAAAGTTGTTAGAACAAAACTGATGAACTCACCTGAGTAATTAAAATAATTTTAATAACTCACATCAACATTTTGGGAAACAGATGGAATAGAAAATCAGACAAAATTTAATACTGATCCGTATTGCTCAAATTTCAGACATGGGAATGTAGAGATTGCACTTCCATTTCCAGACCTCTATGGCAGATCTCTCTTCGGATGCTGTGAAGGAAACAATGGGGACTTGTTTGGCACAGGACACTTTCTTTTAAAAGTTTACCAAGATAAAGCTATTCTCCTTCAAGATATATCTGTAGTAAAATGGAAAGTTATAAAACACATGAAGTCCCCTCAAAACTCATTTTTAAATCTCACTTTCTTGAAAAAAAATTGTCCTCATTTTAGTGTATTGTCTTCAACCATAGAACTGTATTTGACATATACTTTCTTTCAAACCATTCAAAGTCTCTCAGGAGAAAGATGATTCTTAGTCAAACAAATGTTTTTTTTTTTTTTTGACAAGAACTGTTTATTTTATTCATCAAATTTTCTCTAGCATTTGCAAGAACCGAGGAGCATTTGAGGGAATATTTACTTTGTGCCTAGGATTGCTGAAGTGTTGTATGTAGGCATCAGCTTTGTGTAGCACAATGGGACAAGTTCCGAGTAGGAAAATTAATGGAAGAGGGAGGGAGCTACTGTAAACGATCAGCAAAATGTCATGTCTTACCTGGTTATGGAAGGAGTCTTGGCCTGAGTATTGCCATTATCTTTAAGGCTCTTCTCGAAGTTAGGGAGTGACACTGGTGTATATATGACTCTGTGGTGTTTCTTTTGCCGTGTTTGTTCCTCGTATTCTTACGTGGTTGTCTCCAAGGTCACTGGCTCCTCTGGGTCTAACTGGCATTTGGAAATTCTAAGGAGAAAATGACTGGCCTCTGGAGGCAAAGGTGTCATGAGGTCATATTTGAATCCGAATCATCTCACCCACCATGAAGTAACAGGATTTGCTTTTATGTGTGAATTCTAATTTTGCAAACAGCACAAAGCTGGGCTTGAATGAATGGTAAACCATGGTAGAGGTAGCACATCTCTTTTTAATGGAGTTACTTTTTTTTGACCTTCCTCTCTCTCTTGTTTTGTTTCCAGGTTAGTAAGAGGGTTTTGATTGAAGAATTTTGTTTTGTTTTTTTTTTTTACAGCTCCCAATTTTGTGTTTTATACTATGAGTTAGAGAGTTTTTTATTTATTTTATTATTATTATTATTACAAATTTTTACCTCCTCCCCTCCTCCCATTTCCCTTCCCCTTCCTACCTCCCCCTGCCTCTCCAGTCCAAAGAGCAGTCAGGGTTCCCTGCTCTGTGGGAAGTCCAAGGTCCTCTCCCCTCCATGAGAAGCCTAAGACAATGGCACTGGGTTTTGATTCTACTGCATGTACTGGCTTTGTGGGAACCTAGTCTGTTTGGAGTTAGAGAGTTTTAGTTAGACAATTTATCTCATTTTTTTCTTTTGCAAGTGTAAAAGTGAAAAATGATAAAAACTATTTTTAAGGAAAGCATAACTCCATTTTTTAAATATCTTAAAAATAGTGTTTGAGAGCTTCACATATTAGTTCTGTATTTACATCAGTCCACCTATCTCATCCACTTCAAACTCTCCTGTGTCCTCTGCCTCCTAAATCTACAGTTTATATTTTTAAGTTTTCTTACATCTATACGTATATCTATGCGAATATGTACATATATTTAAGCACTTATTTTTTTAAAATTTGGGTACCTCATGCTTGCAGCATTGTCTGTCTAAACAACTGACCAGTTAAGGAACTGAATAAGTTTTCTGCCTTATTCATCCACAATAGGAATTTAGACAATATTTTTTCATTAAAATAGTTCAATAAAATCAACTATATACTTATATACATGTAACAATGGTCAATAAGAGAAGACCTGAATTTTAAAAAAGGCAAGTAAGAGTATATGGGAGGGTTTAGAGAAAGGAAAGGGAAGTGAGAAACGATTCGATTTAATTATAATCTCCAAAAGCAATTAAAATCAACTACTTTCTATATGAAGTTTAAAAATATCTTGGAATTTAAAAGACACTAATATATACAATATATTTTACTATTTCTTTGATTTTTGTAAAAGAAAAAACCTTTCATGGCATAAAGTATATGTAAGTGTATAGTCAAAATACAGAGTAAAATATGTGCTCACTAATGACTCATAGTAAGTACACATAAGTTAATGATAACTAGGTTTTTGTTACTATTTATTTTTATTTTTAAAAAAGTAATAAATATAATATTTATTGATATAAGATTCTTTCTTAGTCTTTTAAATGAGTGATAATATCAAGTCTGGAAAATAAAAGGCAGAAAAATAATTTAGTTTGTGCTTTCATGGGATTCCTGAGTTTGTGAACAAGGGGACTTTGATTCTTGTTCCTTCTCATTGTGTCTTTTCTTTCTGTTGGTTTGTCTTATTTTGTCTTATATTTTATTTTGCTATATTTTTACTGAAATCTCAATTAATTTATTAAAATAATTTTTGCTAAATTTATTTAATTTTATTTACTTGGCAAGTAGGTGCAATACACATATATTTTGACACATCTCATCACACAGTGTCCTCTGAAGCTAGACTATCAGGTTCAACATCCTGTTGCTATTTCAATTTGGTTCCTCTTTGATGCATAGTGCACGGACACCTTGTTAGGCAGAAACCTTTTCTCTGAACTCTGATGTCCTTCACACATATTCTTTGGGATTTCCGGCTGATGATAACCTCACTGTACCCTTCATTCACCTATGTGTTGGCAGCTTCGCTACTGAAGCCCACAGCCACTCTAATAGACACATTTTCTACTTAGGCTGTCTGTTTCCATAGATTTTTTTATTTGTATTTTAAGCACAATATCCTTGGTAATTATCTGTGTTTTAATTTATTGTAGTATACAATTAAGTGACAACTTTTCTCAATGCACTTTGCTGATGTTTGTTTTGTTGATCCAGAGTAGAAGACAAAAATCTCACCATGGCTCACGATAAACAACCCAGCTTTCCCCCCTTTAGATTTTCTGGATTTCTTGATGCCTGCACTAAATCTCCCATTCTTCTCTCTACTCTAACCTCAAACTCACCAGGTTCATCCAGCCTCATGATTTTGTGTTTTCTCTGATACTCTTTACTTTAATCATTTTTATACTGACATTTCCTAAATGTTTTTTTCAGGGCTCACTGTACTCTTTAATAAATCTGAATTTTACATTAGTATATGGGCTTAACCAAACAATCCAATTTTTAATTTTATTTTCTTCACAGAATTGGTTAATTATTTAAGCCTTATTTAATGATACCATACTTATGTTATTTACTTAAAATATCAAGAAACTACAAGTCCCAAATAGTATACAATGTCCTGAGACACAATTTTAAGCAGTACGTGCTAATGCAGGAGTGTGACATAAATGAAACATTTTTTAAAAAATTATACTCCATTGTGAAGAAAATCTATGATTGTATGAGAAGTGATAGTATAGAAACCTACTCTAAAATAGAAATTGTCATTTTTTTGAGATTAAATATAAGGAAAGATTAAAAGAATGCTATCAAAATAATTTGGATTACTAGTATAAATTTAGTTTAATTTAATTTCTCTAGTTTCTGTAGTTGCTTATTAATAAAGCTCTTATTTTCTATAATAAGTCATATTATTAAGATTATTATAGAACTGCCATCTTTTACCATGACAGAAACTATTACATATGTATATAAATTTATATATGTACACATAAGTTTAGAATATATATTTAAAACAAAAAGCTACTGGTCATTTGATTTGTATTGCATATTTGTAGTTTGAAGATAGAATTGACTTCTTTGAAACAATAGAAGCACCCTTCTAGGAAATATCCCATGCTAAATTATTATTTAAGAATATTCAACTGTCATATACTGAATTTCCTCAAGAATTTTTATAGCAATTCTTTCGTGTATGTATATGGTACATGGTGTGTACATGTTCCATGCATGGGCACTATATAAGTCGGCGAATAATCATGTATATGCACTTGTGTATAAAGAGCAGATGTCGATACCCAGTGTCTTCATTGATCTTTCCCCACTTTATTTTCTAAGGCAAAGTCTTTCTATAAACCCCAAATTCAAAAATTCATGTAGACTTTCT
Source organism: Arvicola amphibius (assembly GCF_903992535.2). Taxonomy (NCBI): domain Eukaryota; kingdom Metazoa; phylum Chordata; class Mammalia; order Rodentia; family Cricetidae; genus Arvicola; species Arvicola amphibius. The sequence goes on along the minus strand of NC_052053.1, from coordinate 997,919 downwards.
AGCTAGCACACAACTTGGCATTAACATGAAGGTTGGGATTTGAACTTAGGTCCTCAAGCTATACAGCAATCACTTTAACTACTCAGCTCTCATCCCAGCACCTGCTCTTTCTTTCCGGTGTTATAGTTAGTAGGATTTTGTGGTTGACAGTGGTATATGACTAAACAATTAAACATGGGTGTATTTGTTCCTATATGTACATATTTGTAATTAGCTTCATAATATCATGTCATTATTTAAGCAGTTTTCATTGGCTTTTTTGTACAGTCTTCAGAAATAATAGGAATGTGACTACCCTTTGCTAATACTTAAGTCTTTTCACTTTCATATCTTTGCTAACTTTCGGCCTCTTCTCTATGCCTCCAATTACTTGCTGCCCTCCCAAAGACCTGCACTAGGGATTAGGGAGAAAATTGTGATGATGGAAGCAACTTCTACTTCTCAGTTTCATTTACTGCATGATAATCAAAATTGATTCACAACACAGAAGCTTAATTATGTTGTCTTTTCTTATTGCTGCCTTCCTAATTTTATATTTATGTTTATTATTTATAAATACTCAAATATATTTAAAAATTTCATTGAAATAATGCCTTTCCTCTTTATAGTTTTATTTTTATTTTGATGCATGTGTATGTTCTTGTGTCTGTGTGTATGTATACACATATACATATGTGTGTGCAGGTATTGACAGAGGCCAGAGTGGGTGTCAGATCTCCTTACGTTAGGCACCTTACATGGATGCTGGAAACCTAATTCAGGTCTTAAAGAGCAGAAAGTGCTCAGCCATCTCTTCAGGTCTCCTCTCTTTCCCTTTTTTGTTCTTAATGTACTTACCGGCTCTTACCAACAAGCTCAAGCAGCCTTAATTTATTAGAATAATCTTTATAACATGAATATAAAGCAAATAGATGCATTATCATACTTGAAGTTTTCACTATCTAATTCTATCAGGTTGCATTTTTAATATCCATTTTCTCTGTGACCATACCTTTTCTGTTGATAACCCCTGAACGTTGTTGAACATGGAATTACAATTTCTAGTTTTCACCCCTGCTACAGTATACAGAGTACTCTGTTCTGGGGCCTTTTCACAAGTTGATTCAATGAACATAAAGCAAACTCCTGACTTCATGTTTATATTAAGAAAATGTAACTTCAATTACAGTTATACATTTGCAAAGTTGTGTAATAGAAGAATAAAATTAGAAACCAATATTGTGTTTCTCTCTTCTCTAAACATTGGTGAATAATATCAATAGGGTATTTCTCTCTTATCCAGACATTGATCAATAGTATTAATTGCATCTGTGTAGACCATACTGACTTCTGTGTTTTCAGTTTTCCTTTCATTTAAATCCAAATCCCACTACACATATGCTTCCTTTACTTAATTTTTTAACATGCCTGCTTTCAGTGTTTCTTGTGAAATTCAAGGAGATTCAGTGGCTACGTGTAGATATCGTCTGTGATGCTTTCCTTTGTAAACAAGCATGTATGAATTTATTTCTATTTACTTATATCAAAAATTTCATACTCCCCATTTAAACAAGTTTATGTCACTAGGGCTAACCCAGGGTGACTTACGGAAACATAGGTGTTTGAGGCTGGTTGTGTTTTGGCTGGTTGTGTTTTTAGAAAATGATCAAGGCATAGTCAAGCATCTTATTTAAGCTCAGCGCAAAATGCTATTATGCATAAGTAGGAATCAATAATCGAATCATTGCAACTTGGAGATTATCACACTTATTCAAGTTGCTAACAGAATATCTTATTGCTCATTGTTCAGATGTACATGGGCATATTTGAGTTTTATTTCATATCTTTAGGTGAATTGGGTCTGTACTGATTGACTCCTGGATTTCTCTGTTGAGTAAAGAGAGGCCGGGCAGCTCTTAGTTTCCTTAATGTATTCTGTCTAGCAGTGACTTCTATACTTAGTGAATGCCAAACATTTTAATTAGGTTACTACTCGCAGTTTCCCTATCAATCTGAAAAGTTTTAATGAGTGATCATGTTCTCTAATTAGCTGTGCATTGTAATATCTCAACACAGAGTGTAGGAGGTCCTAAGTCCCTGCTGTTGGCCATACTGTAAAATCTGAAAACAGAGAGCTCAGTCATTCTAATTCTTGTCAGATCTCAAAAATTCAGAGGAGCTAAGATAGCAAGCAAAGTGCCATTTTCTTTAAGTGCAATTTTTCATTCCTTGTTTGTAATTAAACAACTACTGATCATTCAGGAAAAGAAACTGAAACCAGAGTTTGTGTTGATGATGAAACTGTCTCGTTGGGTCCTATTATAAAACTCCTCGTTGCCAAGAGAATTCCCTATACTATAACTTCAGTTTACTTGCTAATCAGTTTCCAGGGGCCTTATTAGAGGGAAGGGTTCTTTAGCATTTTCGTGGGGACATATTATCCGAAAGCACTCTCAGCAAACACAAAGTTTCAACTTTTTCATTAAGATTAATGAATTTAGTTTGAATATATTGAGATAATTACAACTCCCCAGGGCCAGCTCTTTTTTTCTACATCGAAGCACTTTCCTTTGGGAAACAAAACAGTTTACTTGGAAAATTTTGAGCTTGCTTTCACTCAGTTTGTGCCCAGAACCTTTACACTTTACCTGGGCACACAAGGGAAGATCATGAAGTCCAAATCTCAATTACACAATGAAAATACTATTTACAACAGGACTATTTAATGTCGGGTCTAACACTGAGTGACTATGATATGTCACAAGTAAGTTATTAGAAATATATCTATACATTGTGCCATTGATCCTCGCAAGTACTACATAATTTTGGTTTAATTTTCTAATATTTCAGATAAGAAAATAAAGTCTCAAATTATGTAAATAATTTGCATGCAAGATTGAAGGACTCAATCACTATTATACACACATAGTTTATATATATTAAATTATATATCTATATCTATTCCGTGATAATTAGGCACACAATCCCTTCAGTAACAATAACAACTTGTAATAATTGTAACTTGTATATACTGTTATTATCTGTAGTAATAAAATACATAAATATTGTGTTGTTTAAGTAGACAGATGATTGAACAATAGAAAGATAAATAAATGATAGGTTAAGGTTATTTATTTGATCAAATTTTACCGAGGGTATCAAGCTTCTTTCTGGACCCATATGTGCCTGTAATATTCAGCTTTAGGAAAGAACCCTGCCAAGGCAGTTCAGCAAAGACCTCTGGTCACTCCTATCTAAAAACACCACTTTCAACATCCAGTCAGTCTCCTCATCCCTCACATCAAATGACAATGGATCAACATTGCGTGCTTTCATTAATAGTTCAGTCAGTTTGGTTTAGCCAGGATCCCCTTTATTCTTTCCGTTTCCTTGCAGTCATTTAAAAATCCATGGATACCCCCTCTATTCTTAGTTTGGAGCCCCCTTTACACTGTATTTTTAGAGTATTGTCTGATATTCACCCACATTAGAGCAAGTCATGGCCTCTCCATTATACATACTGTGATGGCCTTAAATGATATGTTAATAAGTTCCATTGGATGCATTTTTAACTCATACATTCTACATACATTTATACATGCAAAGCTGAATTGTTTGATGTATATCTTTTTCTTTCTAAATGTCTTAGCCAAAGCAACTTTTATTTTTCAACTAAGATTACAATGTCCTTACAAATACAGTAAAACAACCCAATGATTCGTTTTCTTGCTTCCTTTTAAAACAATACGTATATTTTATGTGTATGAGTGTTTTGCCTTATTATATTTATGTGTACCAAATATGTGTCTGGTACTCATGGAGGTCAGAACAAAACTTTGGATCACCTGGAACTGGATGGTTTTAACTGCCATGTGGGTGTTAGGAATTAAACTTGGGTCCTCTGAAAGAGCAACAAGTGCTTTTAAACATTGAGACACCTCTGCAGCTTTTTTTCTCATTTCTTATAGGTTCATATATACAGACCAGAAATTTTATTTCTTTAACTTGGAATTTTATTCTTCTTATGTTAATGTCCCCATTTATAATTTTTTGGATTATAATATAGCATTACATTAAGTTAGGTCTCTTATAAATTTTAGAAGACATTTTGTAAAAACAATTTCTGGTAATATCATTCTTATGAAGCCCTCTACTGATTTTTTATTGCAGGAGTTAGATAAAATCTGAGTGACTTACACAGATCCATGGATTCATATCTCTTCGACTCTGCTCTTTCTCCTTCCTTGTCCTTCACTGGTTGAAGCTGGACGTTGTGCCTTTCCTCCCAGGAAACTTATTCCACAAAGTTCTATTTTATTTTTCTTTGGCCACATAATTTTATTGTTTTATTTTTAATTTACATTTCTCTAGGTTTTGAGAATTTCACACATGCTATTGTATTTATATCATTTCCATCTCTCCATTTCCCATTCTTACTTCCCCTGTATCATGATACTGTTTTTATTTGTTCTTGTTATACACATACACACATAAGTACATATGTGTGTATCCCAATTGTCCTTTAACTGATCAGTGGATGATGAGAAGGTGCTACATATACGAAGAGTGATTCTATTCAATGCTACAGAGAAATGAAACCATGAAATTTGAAGATAAATTCATGAGATTGGAAATATTATATTAAATGGTGTCTCAGACTAAGAAAGACAAGTACTACATGTTCTCTCTTCCTTTTGGATCATAGCTCGGAATCTGCCACTTTGAGTATGCAACCTGAAATGGTTTTTAATATCTATTCAAATCCAGGCCTTTAATTTAACACTTAAAGAAATAATTTACCTTATTTAATTAGCCTTTTTTTTTTTACTTTGTTCTTAACAGGAAAAACAAACAAACAAACAGATAAACAGTAGGACCGGAGATACACTTCACTGTAAAACTCTTGTGAATACGTGGAGGGTTATGTGTTCACACTCAGGCCAATGAAGAAAAGTTGATCAATACTTTTTCAGTGCAGCTAAATTACCCACTATGTGTTTGTATTTAAGATTTCACTGGCTAAGCCGGGCGGTGGTGGCGCACGCCTTTAATCCCAGCACTCGGGAGGCAGAGGCAGGCGGATCTCTGTGAGTTCAAGACCAGCCTGGTCTACAAGAGCTAGTACCAGGCCAGGCTCCAAAGCCACAGAGAAACCCTGTCTCAAAAAAAAAAAAAAAAATGATTTCACTGGCTAGTTACTCTATGTCTGAAGTACTATGCATTATCCTTCTTGGGAATCCTCAAATTCTGCAAGTGTAAGTCTTCTCATTTTCCCAAGATAATCTCATACTCCGATAACTCACTAGAAAGGGGAATTTCCTCTTTGTATTTAGGCGAAATTCTAAAACCTTTGGTGAAAGTGGCACTTCAATATTTTTAAAATTTGATAGAATTGGAGGTTAAAGATTTCGCTCTGGGTTAATCTGTTCCTCCAGAAAATGCAGGCTTTAGGGTGAAAAAGAAAAAAAAATGTTCAGACAATGCTTTATGGGACAAAAAATTCCTCAAAATATTATCTTGCATTTGCTAAGTTTGCTTTGTTGGCCGTCTACTGAAGGTCCTGCAGATCATGGGGCCTGTGCTTAACAGTGGTTTGTATACTCAGTGAAACTATATTATATAAAATTAATTTTTCATTTGCCAGCAGTTATCATTTGGAGAAAGCTTCCAAGCTAGGGGTCAGGACTTGTATCTACTTTGCACTGGGACCCCATCAGGCCTAGATCCATGCAGGACCTATGCATGCTACCTTAGTCTTTGTGAATTCATATATGGTGTGGGAAGTCCCTCTGTCTGTGTGTTGCTTTTCATGGTTAATGAATAAAGAAATTGCCTTGGCCTATTAATAGGGCAGAACATAGGTAGGTGGGGAAGATAGAACTGAATGCTGGGAGGAAGAAGGGCAGAGTCAGGGGGACTCCAGAGATAGACTGCTGAAACTTTGCTGGTAGGCCCGACCTTGTAGCGATACACAAATTACTAGAAATGAGTTAAATTAAGATGTAAGTTAGCCAATAAGAAGCTAGAGCTAACGGGCCAAGCAGCGATTTAATTAATACAGTTTCTGTGTAATTATTTTGGTTCTGGGTGGCTGGGATGAACAAGCAGCCTTCCTCCAACACATATATGCATTGGTCCAGTTGTGTTTAGAATGCCTTGTTTACATGGTGTTCTCCATCCCCTTGGCTCTTTTTTTTTTTTTTTTTTTTTTTTTTTTTTTTTTTTTTGGTTTTCGAGACAGGGTTTTCCTGAGACAGGGTTTCCCTGTAGTTTCTAGAGCCTGTCCTGGATCTAGCTGTTGTAGACCAGGCTGGCCTCGAACTCAGAAATTCGCCTGCCTCTGCCTCCCGAGTGCTGGAATTAAAGGTGTGTGCCACCACCACCCGGCTTCCCCTTGGCTCTTATGTTCCTTCTGCCTCCTCTTTCACATGGTTCTCTGAACTGTGAGGTGAGGGATTTGACGGAGACATCCAATACAGTAGCAAGTATTCCAAGGTCTCTAACTCTGTGCACAGTTTATAGCTATGGTTCTCTGTATTTGTTTTTATCTGCTTCAGGAGGAAACTCTGTGTAGCTGAGTGAGACACTTATCTATGAGTATAGCAGAATGCTGTTAAGAGTCATTTTCTTGCTATGATCCTTGATCAGAACAGTGAATTTGGTTTTCATGTAGGTCCCTGGACTACCTAGTCTTAGTTTTTTGGACAGTCAAACAGTGTCAGGGATGGGTTTGATCTCATGGAGTGCACCTTAAATCCTTTCAGATATTGGTGGATCATTCCCACCAGCTTTGTGCCTCTATTGCACTGGGCATCTTTGTTGAAAAATATTTCTTTACAATGTGTGAAGATGTGTCATTGTGATTGGCTTAATAAAGAGCTGAATGGCCAATAGCTAGGCAGGAAGAGGTTAGGTGGGACTTCTGGTGACAGAGAGGTCTCAGGAGAAGAAGAAAGTTGATTTACCATCCAGAGGCTGAAGAAGCAGGATTTGCAAAACAGAGATGAGGCAACAAGCACATGGAAGAACACAGATGGAAAAATATGGGTGAATTTAAGTTATAAGAGCTAGTTAGAAACAAGCCTAGGCCAAGACTGAGCTTTCATAATTAATAATGTCTCTGTATAATTTTTGTGAGTTGGAGGCTCAAGGAAAAATCTATCTATGGATCTTCTATACAAGTTATTGTAGATCAAAGGGTTTGTAGCTGAGTTGTTGATTACCTTTCCTTCCTTTAGTAGCACACAGATTACCTTCCAACATCATGAATAATTATCAGTAGGGATGAAAGCCATAGGAAAGCACCAGCTAGACTTCTCTATATTCAATGAGTTATTTAGGCATTATCTTCAGCAATAAGGTCATACTATCACTTTGTGCAGAGCAACCAATAGTCATGGCAATAACCTGAGTTGTACGCGGGTTCCAGTCAAGCCTCCTTTACTAAGAACTTGATTATAGAAGTAAGCAGATCCCAAAGAGGAAACTTCATTTGGTGAAGAAAGTTGTCCAGTTGGAGCACAATCTCTTCCACCTTTGATGATCTCATTTACATCACCTTCATATGTGTATATACTTTAGGAGGCTTCTACTGTATTTGGTTTCCATACCACCATTAAAATGGCCCTTAGTTTTAGCTGTCCCTTTCTATATTCACTCCCTTGTCCCCTCTTCCTTCCTCTTCTATGATTGAGCCCTCTGCATACCCCCTCCTCATCCCTTCCTATTCATCCATAACTACGTACTCTGTTTCTCCTTCCTAAGACGATCTTCCCCATCATCCTAGCCACTTATGCTGTTCTTGACTTCTATGGTTCTGCACATTGTACTTGTCTCTCAAAGACATAACAGAACTGCTAAAGTCCATGTACAAGGGAATATAAACCATATTTGTTTTTCTGGGTCTGGAATACATTACTTGGAATATTTTTTTATGGCTCTATTTATTACTGCAAGTCTTATAATTTCATTTTTTTTTAAAGAGTGTGTCACAGTTTCTTTATCCATTGATGGAGATTTGGGCTGTTTCTGATTTCTGGTTATTATGAGTAGAGCAGCAAAGAAAATGTCTGAAAGTGTCTTTTCAGTCTGATGTAATGTTTGGGTGTATTGCTAAGGATAGTATAGCTGGATTTTGACGTAGATCAGTTTCCAGCTTCTTGAGGAATTATCACACTGGTTTCCACAGAGGCTGTGCAAGTTTGCTGTCCCACAGACAATGGAGGAGTGTTCCCCTTACTTCACATTCTCATGTGAATGAATTGCCATTTGTTATTTATTTGCCATTCAGACTGGTTTAAGATAAAAATCTCAAAGTAGTTTTGATTTATAGTGATATATATCATTAGATTTACATTAGACTTACATTTGACTAAGAATGTTGAACTTTATAGATTCTCTGCCATTGGTGCTTCCTGTTTTAAGAATCCTCCTTCTATTTAGGTCTATACCACATTTTAAATTGAGTTGTTTTCTTGATGTGCAGGATGTTTTTGTCCTTTTTCTTTATATTGTTTCTTTATTTATTTATTACCAGGTTTATCTTCTTATTTATAGCACTACTATTGTCTTATTGGCATTTGAAAGAGTTAGTGGAATTTGAAAGAGATTCACAAAAAGCTAATTATAGTTTACTAAATTCTTTACCTATGTAGACTCATTCAGTCTTCTCAAAAAATGCCATAAGTAATACATTTCTTTAATTTTAAAATTGTGGAAATGAGTTTTGTCCAAAATCTATAATCATTGATTTTCATTTTACAGAGTTAAATTTCATAATGACAGTGAGCAAAACATTGCAATTTATTATGGTTCTCCCCTACCCCCCGTGGTGCAGTTCACAGTTGCTCTAAAGGAAATATTTAATTGGAATGTTGCAAGAGCACCCCCTCAGGATTCCAGTTAAGAGCTTTCTTGAAAATCCACGATGTAATTTTCACAGCTTTTCTTCCACTAAAAAAAAAAAAAAAAAAAAAAAACCAGAAGGAAATGTAATAACTTCCGTGTAGCTCAGGAGAGGCTGAGATCTAAAGGGACCTAGGAAATAATAAATCACCAAGACAACTTCAGAATGAGCTCAGTGGAAGCCTAGCTTACTGCTAAGAAGGTAAGTCAGGTGGAGTTTGGGTGCTAATGTAACAGCCAATCTGGCAGTACACACCAGTCTCCCATTAGGAAACTTCTTCATTGGTGAGCTGCGGTATTCAATGAAGTCAAATTCTGTTCTGTTTCCTTTCGTCACAGCTTTCCTATGATGTGCATTACTAAATTACTACCTTTTAAAAAAAGATTCAGTAGTTTATATTCTAGCTGCTGTGGTGGGGAGCCAGCACAGAGGGAGTGGGGCTTCCCACCATGGTTTTACGGCAGTCTATAAGATATGTGTATGTTTGGTTGATGTGCAGAGCTGGTTAGAGTTGAGGAAACGTCAGAGGTGGAACTCCTGTGCAACACTGTGCGTGTAACTTGTAGCTCAGTTGCTAAGTTGGTGAGGAAAAAGGTGCAATGAGCTTTGAAAGATGCTAGTGTGAAGACACCTGGAGAAAGCTTAAAAGGAGCTTAAAAGAGCCCCAGGTGTTCCTCTAACACTAAGCAGCAAATAGAGCGGGAAGTGTCTGCCTGAGACATTACTTCCTCTCTCTCTTTTAAATTAACAAATAACTTTTCTGTGCAAAGCATTACTGTTATGTCAGATTCCAAAATTTGTAAAAGGCCAAAGAATCAACATCATTGAGCCTTCAGTTTAAAGGGAAATTTATTTTTCCCGACAAATATATTTCAGAAGAGAAATGGGCAAAACAGAAATTGTAGAGATCAGATCAGAAGATAACAAGTTAAAGGGAGCTAATCAATACTGAAAAATGAGTTATGGTTGTTTACGTAGTTGTTGTACATGGTGAACTAATTATAAAAAATAAGCATTTTTCCCTCAACTAATACAGTTTAGTAAACACAAATTTTCTGTTAATAATTTCTGCCAAACAGGTAATTTTTATGTGTAATACATGTGCATATACATATAGAGAGGAAAACAGAGAAAGAGAATTTCTAGAGTTAAAACTGTCTTACTATAAAATGGTTAAAATAACCTGACTTTTCAATTTTATGGTTAAAGCCAAAATTAATTTGTATTTGATAATTGTCCTATTAATGAAATATATATCATATTTCTGATAACTTTGATTAGAAGAATTAACAAAATGTTTCGGTTTTGGAAACCAAAATGTTTATAGACCTTGGGGTCTTGCAGATTGCTCAGGAGCTACAAGTGTTTGTCACTGTACTTGATGATCTGAGTTCAATCCCTTTGACTTACATTGTAGAAGAGAACAGATTCTTGTAATTTGTTCTTTTATCTCTGAGATAATGTGTTTCATGGGACATGAACCTGAACATACATACATATGCATAAACAGATGATGATAGATAGATGATAGATAGATGATAGATAGATGATAGATGATAGATAGATGATTGATAGATAGACAGACAGATAGATAGATGATAGACAGACAGACAGACAGACAGACAGACAGACAGATAGATAGATGATAGATAGATAGATGAATGGATGGATAGATAGAGTGATGTGGGAGGGTCTTCTGTTTGAGTTGATTTGATTGGTTAATAAAGAAACTGCCTGGCTCATTTGATTGGCCAGCCCTTAGGTGGGTGGAGTAGACAGAACAGAATGCTGGGAAGTTAATCAGACCGCTGTGCCTCTCCTCAGGGAGACAGACATGATGAAGCTCGGGCCCAACATGGACGTATGCTAGAATCTTCCTGGTAAGGCACCACTTTGTGTTGCCACACAGATTATTAGATATGGGTTAATCAAGATGTGAGTAAGAGGCTGAAACTAATGGGCCAGGTAGTATTTAAATGAATACAGTTTGTGTGTTGTATTTTGGGTGTAAAGCGAGCCAGGCGGCCGGGAGCCGGGTGGCAGGAATGCAGCCCATAGCTCCTTACTACAATAGAGGATACATGATAGATACATAACCTGTGAAATGGTTATGTACATTGGAGCAAAAACTTAGTTTGCAGATGGGCATTTAGGAACATACATGCATCCTGAACCAACAGGAGGTTGAAGCATGTGATTCATGAATTGTTGTAACTTGAGCTGCAAAGCAAGTATGAGGCCAAAGATACATTAAAAACAGGTTGTAGATAAATTAAGGGTGAATGAAAAAGCTGACTTTTGTGTGTGAAAGCAGAGAAAGGTTCGTCATACAAGAAGATGACAAATGGGAACCACAGATACTGATAAATTCTCTTGTGAAGTTCCCAGAAAAAAGTGAGACAAAGGAAGCAATTTGCTTTCTGAAAACTATTCGTATAGTTATAACACTTATCAAATCTGACTTGAACTCTACTTGCCTGGTAGAGACGTAAGTAATCCGAACATATCATAGAAAACACCAAAAGATAGAAGTAAAGTAATTGAAAATATGGCTGAGCCCTGCTTGTCAATCCAGCTAGTGAGAGTGTTCTTACAGGCTGTGGTTCACAATTATGACTCACTGTACTTTATAAAATGTTCTGGGGATTTTAAAGATGGTGATCTCTGAATGCCACTCTCAAGACCATGGGTTCTTGTTAGAGTGCATTGAGCTGTTAAAGAAAATAGGTAACTCTGCTGGGTAAGGGCATCTGTGGGAAAAGCTTGCTGAAAGAAAGTTGCAATGTAGTGTGAAACGTGACTCATTTTTGCATAGAATCTGTAGTAAAATGTGTCAATGGCTTATGTGGATTTCCTGTAAGAACTGAGATATGTGGACTGGGATTAACAGCAATGTCGCAGCAATTTGCTTCAGGACAAACTAAGAAATGAATTGGAAGTTCAGGACAGGCTCTAAAAAAGCTGCAGAGAAACCCTGTCTCGAAAAACCAAAAAAAAAAAAAAAAAAAGTAAGAATTAATTTAGACAATCTAGAGTTGTAAATTAGAAATTTCATAAAATCATGGAATTATGTGTTAGTTGTGTTGTTTTCTCAAAATTAAAACTGAAAGAGCAAGCCTTTAAAGTCTGCGCACAGTGGTGACTAGAAACAGGGACTCCAGTCACACCAATACTGTACTGCACCCTCTATGTGACCACTATTATCTCCTGCTTTCTTTTTCTTTTCAAATGTACATCAGGGTCAACAGACAACCTTCATCCCAGCAAAAAACAAGAAACTCAGATGACTTCATCTTCTTAAATAAATTCATGTGAAGTGCTAAAGTAGGTTATAAGATAGAAATAGTATTTAGTTACAACAGAAAAAAAGTAACAAATCCAGTCAATTAAAATTGACACGTTGTGGTGTTTAAAATGAGGATATTTTTAATCGGCTCATGTATGTGAATGCTTGGTCCACAGTTGGAATTGTTTGGAAAAGATTAAGAGGTGTGACCTTAATGGAGGAAATGTGTGGCTGGGGGGTGGGCTTTTAGTTTTCAATAGCTCAAGCCATTCCTACTTAACTTTCTGTTTCATGCTGTGGATAAGATGTAAACTCTCATCTACTGCTACCCCATGCCTGCTTGACTGTGGCAAAGTTCCTGCTGTGATGGTCAAGAGCTCTAATCCTCTGGAACTATGGGCCCGAAATTAAATTTCTTTTATTTTACCTTGGTCCTGGTGCTTTATTAGAGCATAGAACAGAAACTAAAACAACATAAAGGAATTAGAATTATCTCTCAGGGTTTTCTTGTTATTATTCTCAGTTTACATCAAAAATGCTCTCTAAACTGTACAGATTGTCATGGGTTATTTACAATGGAATATTTACTTAAAATGCGTTATATTCATCCAAGTCAAATGTTATAGGTATGTTTAACTATTTAAATACACTGGCAGGTATTTATGGAGAAAAACACACACATAATGCATATGTAATTTAGAATAGCTGATTTCATGAACTATCTGAAATATATTTACTTTCTGGGTAAAATATGTTGAATTGTAAATTTGAATAAAATTGTATTACTATGTAAAAATTATGTCATCATAATAATTCTTTTCAGGATGTTGAGCAACTACGACTCACTGAATGCCATAGCCACTATAATTACAAGCTTCTAGTGGGTTGTCCATACATCAGATGTTTACCCCATAGCTATGCAAATATATTCATCACTAATTTGAATCAGCAAGTTATGAAAAAAGAAATGAATTTATGGTAGATGTGTGTTGAAAGGACACAGCAAATTTGAAAGGAGAGAGTAGGTGGTACATATATGACTGAGAAATACTCTGTATAGGTATGAAAACTTTGAAGAATACAATTTAAAAATATCCAATATTTACAAATTTCTGATGAAATTTTTCTTAGTTTCTATAGGATAAATTATTTACTCTCCAAATAAAGAAGGAAATAATAAAATAAATACCGATGTAATATACACAATTATATTGATATATGCAAAATTCTCTTGGTATATCTTCTATATGTTTTATCAGGAAAGTATAGAATTAAAATTAGAAACTATAAATACAATTCTACTTGCAAATTATGTATTTTTTGTTGTGTTCCTTTCAAATGTTTCAGAAACAAATTGACAGCAAAAATACAAACTTTTATGGTCAGTTTTCCACATATTTTGTAACATGTTTTATTTAACAATCACTTCCATTATTTATAAAAATAAAAAGTGAAGAAACTCTTTAGCACGTAGTTCTGTATGAAACGACTCCTGTCCTTCAAATAATAATGAGAAACAGTCATTAAAGTATGTCTTTGCTGCCAGGGTGACATTTTACAAAGCAGAAACACACGGGCATCCTTTCTTCCAGGACTGATTGGGGCACTAAGAAACTGTGTTTGTATTCTTCCACACTATCTTCCAGAATCAATGGCTGAAGTCAACATTTCCTTTGTCACCGTGTTCATCCTCAAGGGGATCACAGACAGGCCAGAGCTTCAAGCCCCTTGTTTTGTGATGTTTTTGACAATTTATCTGGTCACGGTCCTAGGCAACCTTGGGTTGATTGTTGTAATCAGGATTGATTCTAGACTCCACACACCCATGTACTTCTTCCTCAGTCACCTGGCATTTGTTGACCTCTGCTACTCCTCCGCCATCACACCGAAGATGATGGTGAACTTTGTGGTGGAGCAGAACACCATCCCTTTCCATGCTTGTGCTACACAGCTGGGCTGTTTCCTTACCTTCATGATCACGGAGTGCTTTCTTCTGGCCTCTATGGCTTATGATCGCTACGTTGCCATCTGCAGCCCACTGCATTATTCCACACTGATGTCAAAGAGAGTGTGCATTCAGTTAGTGGCCGTTCCTTATGTGTACAGCTTCCTAGTTGCCCTTTTCCATACAATCATCACCTTTCGCTTGACCTATTGTGGACCTAATATAATCAACCACTTCTATTGTGACGATCTCCCGCTCTTAGCTCTGTCCTGCTCAGACACTCACCTGAAAGAAATTCTCATCTTTGCTTTTGCTGGCTTTGATATGATCTGCTCTTCTTCCATAGTCCTCACCTCCTACCTCTTTATCATTGCTGCCATCCTGAGAATCCGCTCTACCCAGGGGCGACGCAAGGCCATTTCCACCTGCGGCTCCCACATGGTGGCTGTTACTATTTTCTATGGCACTCTCATCTTCATGTATCTACAGCCCAAATCAAACCACTCCCTGGACACAGACAAAATGGCTTCAGTGTTCTACACAGTAGTTATCCCCATGTTGAACCCCCTCATCTACAGCCTAAGAAATAAAGAGGTAAAAGAAGCCTCTAAGAAAGCTTTAGATAAAGGATATGAAACCTTAAAAATATTAAAGTTAAGAAAATAATGGCAGCATGCTTTATTATGTATGAGCAGGAAAATAAATCAAACTTTCAATTGTAATTCTTTCCCATGCAGTTTAAAATGTCTTTGTTACGTTAACAGACTTAGACATTTTCTGTGATGATCCAATTAGATCATGGGAAATAAATATAATAAGATACATTTTCCTGATAGACGGGGTGGAGCATAAGTATAATCCCAACACTTAAGAGACAAATGCAAGAAGAACATAATTTTAAAACCAGCCCAGGCAGCATAGTGAGACCAAGAACCAATCCAACCAACCACCAACAACAAAAACTGACACTGCCCCAGTTCTTAAAAGTCTGGACAGACAAGCAAAGTCACATGCACATGTTCAAATTATACTCTACTCAGTGAACACAGGTGTATGCTACAAGCAGAGGAGGTGTGCTCTAGTTTAAGGATTCTGGACAAGATTGCGAATCCATTCCTGATATTGCAAAAACACTGCTTTTGATTTCCCAAAATAACACACAGGTAGTTTTTCAAAAATGTTTGGACCATGTTCACTAGGAGTCAATGTGTTGCTAAGTGTCAGTTGTGTGAATGTTGTCACATAAAGCTAAGGGTTTAATTCATGGGAATTTGGAGAGTTTCCATTTCTTGTGAGAAACAAAACCCGTTTGGGTTTTCTGGAACCTGCCCAATATCAATCAAGTAATGATATTTATTGCCATCAAATAAATCTATAAGGTGTGTTGTGTTTATTTATAATCTGTATAACTTGATAAATAGCCTTGTAAATACCATACAGTAAAGTTCAAGTCTGTATGAGCTATGGTTTTGGCAAAACTGTAGTTGTGAAAATTGAAAGGTATTGTATTACTTAGATTAGATAGACACTAGGTTTGTAAATGCAAACAAGGGCATTTCCTTTTCTGAAACAGCATGCTGTTATGTAATGTAATGCTGATTATGTACTCATTACATAACTGAGGATGACACTGAGTTTCTGATCCTCCTCCAACCACCTCTTGAATGCTGGGATAATAGTCATGCTAACACCTGAACCATCAAAAGTATAGAGTGGCAAAGAGAACAGGGATTTCGAAGTGTGGGATCTCATAACACCTCATTCATCATGGTTGGTCAGGTTACCCTGACTGGGGAATGAGGAAATTAAGAAAGGACAGACACACATGCACGCATATTGGAGAGGCTGAGATTATGTTGATGGTGCTCAATCTGTTGGAGTGGTAACAAACATGTAGTGACCAGAAACCTTAGCACTTATGTGCAGTGGAGCCGAGGGCTTAGCTAGTGTTGGTAAGAGATCTCTGCATTGGAGTGGCCTCAGAGGGCAGTCATTTGTGAGGAGGAAGTAGCTGTGGTTGTTAATTTCTGCAAACTCTGGCAACATCTGCATACGAACCAGAGGAAGGCTTTGCCAATTTCCTATGGGTCTCAGGATTTGGTGCTTTATAGCAATCCCTTCACTCAGGATTTTGTGCACTCCTTACATATTCACTCAAAGATCCCTCTCCTCCTTATACCACATTGTAAGAATTTGAAGTAACAGCTAAGAACCTGCCTTTTGATATGAAAGAACCACACTGGTAGCAAATGATAGCTAAAGCAGACAATGGTCTGCCTTCTGTGTGGTGACTCTTTGTTTAATTTTCTTTCCAATGAGAAGTGAACAGTGAAGGAGGAGGCCATTTGTGTGTTCCCGGCCACCCAGTCCCAAATTAATCACACAGAAACTGTATTAATTAAACCACTGCTTGGCCCATTAGCTCTAGCTTCTTACTGGCTAATTCTTACATCTTAATTTAACCCATTTCTATTAATCTGTTTATCACCACGTGGCTGTGGCTTACCAGGCAAAGTTCCCAGCGGCTGTCTCTGGAGGCTTCATGGTTTTTCCCTGGCTCTGCCCTTTTTCTCCCAGCATACAGTCTAGCTTTTCCTGCCTAGTTCTGTTCTGTCCTTGCCAAAAGACTTACAATTGGTCTGCCAGAAACAGGCTTTCACATTTACTGCTGATGTTATTTAAATCTAGTTTAAGAGGGATCATATAACAGCATACTCTGAGCACAATGTCTTAGATGACTGAGGGTAGCCTGCTCTTCATCTTCAGTTGTGCATACAGATCTGATGAATTAGTAGAAATAGGATCAATGCTAGGCATCATTGCTCTGTGAAAGGGTATTGCGTGTCCTTTCCCCTGAACTTTTAATTGGATTTTGGCTCAGTTCTTCAGACATTTTAATCATTTATTGACTGTTTAAAACAAGAAGAAAAAAAAATGACAGTTTATACTAGACCTACCTTGTCCTTCTCCTACCATTAAAATAAGGGTAACTAAGACATTTTTGAAATGTGGGGGAACATTGTAATAACTAATTTATCAACCACTGCTACTGTCAATGTCCTGATCTAGAACACAGAAAGCATCAAAGCCCAGCCACCTTCTTCATTGGTCAGCTTTTCCTTTCCATTTAATTTAGTTCAGAAAACAACAGCCTTGCCTGCAGCCATCTTCCTCAGGTATCCAGATCTGAAATAATGATCCAACGTTCTCTCAGTGACCACATTGATCAAATGCGCGCATCTCTGGCCCCCACTACCTGTGCTATTGTCAGTGTCACCTAGGCAGTTTACATAGGTCTCTAGATAGGATTACTTCTATATGAAGTCATACTAAAAATAAACTTTATTTCATCTTAACATTTGTCTCTGGTTATACCCTGTCTGTAGGAAATCCCTACCACTCCCTGTTTTTGGCCTTCCAGTTAGAACTATGAAAACATTGATACAGACATAGTGGGAAATACATTACAGCTATTTAAAAATTAATATTTATAATTTTTCAAAATTAGGTCCAATTCTAGGTTCTTCCAGTTGTGAGATGCATGTGTGTTACTGAATTATACGAGCTATCTCATATGTACACTTTAAAGAGCACCTGAATTGGCTACTGGAAAAATTATCGAAGCACCTCACATAAAATGATTCATCCAGAAGTGATACAGGAAAGAATTCAGTAAATGTAGTAAGGTATTTATAGTGGCAAGCTGGAAACTGAAAAAAAAATCAGTTTTTTTAAATCAAATCTTTATAAAATATAACATCTTTTTGTTCATGATGATGGATGTTCTATGTAGTTCACTTAAGGGAACTTCAAACACTTTTTGAAAGTATGTTCATTCATGTACACATGCAAAGATATTTCAAATTTATTAAATATTTAAAAGGATTAAGTGAGGTAATTCCACAATCTTTGATTTTTATATAAAATTACTATGTGTATGTAGGTGTGTGCAGGTCTCTGTGTGTGTGTGTGTGTGTGTGTGTTTGTGCAGTGTACTGTGTATTGTATGTGTTTTGGGGCAGTGTATGTGAATGTATGTACATTTGTGGAAGCAGAGGTAAACAATGGGTATTATCCTCTATCTCTCTTCACCTTACATATTGAAGTTGTTTCTCTCACTGAATCCAGAGTGCCCTAACTGGCTACTCAGGCTGGGCAGGAATCCTGTTTCTGCTCTCCAGACAGAAAGACACATATATGTATATATATATGCACACATACATATACACACATACATATGCACATACACACATGCATACCCACACATGCACGTATGGCACACACATATGCATACATATACACACACATGCACCTGTGCTATTCCAATGGGCCATAGATCTCAGCATGAATGGTAGATCTCTGTCACTAAGCACTGTCACTTCAACTAAGACAAAACTAAATGTTCTCTGGCTATTCTCCAGTGTATCTTGGATTAATGGTCGGGCAAAGACAATTTTTCAGTAATTCTCTTCAAAGAACTTTTGACCTCCTGATTCCTCAAGCTGTAGATCAGTGGGTTTAGCATGGGAATCACCACCACGTAAAACACAGAAGCAAATTTATCCGTGTTCAGAGAGTGACTTGACTTGGGCTGCAGGTACATAAAAATGATTGTCCCATAAAATATGGTGATCGAGGTCAGGTGGGAGGCACAGGTAGAAAAGGCTTTCCGTCTTCCATCAGCAGAACGAATCCTCAGGATGGCAAAGACGATGAAGATATAAGAAATGACCACAATTACTAGAGAGCAAAGGGTGTTGAAGCCAGCAATGACTAGCAACATCAGCTCCTTGACATGAGTGTCAGAACAGGCCAAAGCAACTAAGGGAACATCATCACAGTAGAAGTGGTTGACCACATTGGAGCCACAGAAAGACAAGCGGAAGGTTGCCACTGCCTGTGCAAGCCCAACAGTGAAGCCATAGATGTATGTGCTGGCGATCATCTGGAGACAGAGCTTCCTCGGCATGAGGATTGCATAGAGGAGAGGGTTCCAGATGGCCACGTACCGATCATAGGCCATGATTGACAGCAAGTACATCTCACAAACAACAAACGTGATGAAACAGCACACCTGAGTGGCACATGCATAAAAGTTTATACTTCTGACTTCTCGAAGAAAATTTACAAATGCATTTGGGGTAACTGAGGATGTGTAACAGAAATCAACGAAAGCCAAGTGGCTGAGGAAAAAGTACATGGGGGTGTGAAGCTGAGGACTGACTTGGATTAACGCGATCAGCCCTAGATTTCCGATGACACTAACTAAGTAGATGACTAGAAATACAGCAAACAGGATGACTTGAAGGTCTGGGTCATCTGTCAGCCCCACCAGGATGAACTCAGACACTGCGGAACTGTTGCCTTCAGCCTTAGACTGTGTAGATTTTCCTGTGAAAGGCACCTTCAAGCCTGTCTTCCTTTGGCTATAATCATGTAGAAACCAATAGTTAATTCTAAATCACTCATCTACGTTGAACACCTTTTGAGGGATATCTTTACATTGCGTTAGCTTTTACAGAAAATCATTTCTCCAGTTTATAAATTCCAAGTGTAAACCTATAGGGATTTTTTATAGGTAGAAAGCTGGTCTATCATATTAAAAGTATCTGCAGAAGTCTCCTCATGATTGTAACTATAGGAACTGAAACTTTTTTTACAGTGTTCTATCACATCCTTGCCAATTCCTGAACTCTAATCATCAACCGTCCCCATTCTCACATTCCTTAGTATTTTCACTGGTATTCCGTGAATCGTGTTGACCTTTGGCAGTGATATTAACAATCTCCTATATATTTTCAATCCCAGGATCGAAGTTTGGATTTTCCCCTAAAATTGCTTTTCTTTTTTTCAGATTAGTTCTTTGCCTAGATTCATACATTTTACATTTCTCAGATTTTGCAGTAGGCTAAAATAATGTTTTGTTAAGAATGGAATCATTATTCCACATCAATTATTTTATAATGTATAGATTCTTTATATCTAACTCTTGTTTGAGTTTTCACTTACCTCATTCTAGGTCAACTATGCTTCTATAAATCTATCATTTGTAGCCACACACACGCAAGAGATCTTGTTTAAAAAGAGTTCTTGATATCTTCACCTGAGCACCCTCATCACCACTCAGTCTGACCTTCCTGTCTCCAGAGATCCTTTTTAAAATGTGTTATCTGAAAGATAATCAAATGATAAATGTTCAAAATTAAAATATCGATTTAAGAATAGTTGGCCTTTCATTTTTACTTCAGTTACAATGGTGTATTTTTACTCTTTTGTGCATATTCATACTTTCAACCCCATTATTAATTTTTAGTTAATTGCTTCCTTTATTCCATGTTTACTCTGCACGGTTTAAGTACGTGATTAATTACTGCAAGTCCTCTTTCTAGTATCTAAATCTGTCTCGTTTTAATTTCTTGAAGATTTTCAAATTCAGATGTTTGTCAGATATTTTCACTATGGCGCAGGCCATGGCACAAGGGAAGGCTTGAGTGCTGAGACAGAGGGAGATGCCTGACAAGATTCCAGAGAAACTTTGCCAAAGAGAGTCAGTTTTGGGTAGGCTAATTTTTGCTTTCACTTCTAGGATCAGTTTGAATAAGGGGGAGTTTTCTGCTTTTGTAACCTCTGGGGAAATATACTCATGTTCCCAAGAGAAAATGTTGAAGACAGGGGATTGCAGCCTGAAAGGAGAGTAACAGTAGAAAGAGGATGTTTTTGTGCCCCAAGGATTGTGGTACCAGTAGGTTAGACTCGGGGAAATTTCTTGCTTAGTTCTAGAAACAAGATGTCACAAGTATATTCATTGGCCTAACATGTGCCTATACAGAGGGATTAGGAAAAATGATGGGAAAAGAATGAGATACCAGAATTTTCCTTTTTGGGACTGTATGAAAAGAATAAGCCCAAACTATAAAACTCAAGAACAGAAATATGGTATAAAGCACCAGTGAAATGTACATTACAAGTTATTTTGTAAAGCCTGCATTTTAGAAAACATCAAATTATTCTCCACATAACTTGGTTAAGATAAAGATAATTTTGGACTGTGTAGAATATTGTAGCCCCATGAGTAGCCAGCTTCACAAGGAAATAAAATCAGAAGTTCCTATGCTTGGCAGACCCCGAGAAACTTTTAATTTCTTGATTTGACAGATGCTATCAGAAGATGTTTCAGATAAGGCTGTTGGTTTTGTACTTTGATTTTTTCCCCCTTGATATATAATGAGGAAGTGAGAAGGAGATCCAGGTCTCCCACCATCAGACTCCACATCTCCTCTTTGGGACCTAAAACTTACTGAAGTTGGACTTCGGCAGAACTGTTCATGGTTTTGACATTTTTTTTTGAACTAGCAATAATGTTATTGAACATTTTCTCAAAAGTGATCTGCTCTAAACTTTTTGCTTTCAAAATTAGTCATTGTTGGCTTCCAGTTTCTCAGTAGACTGGATTATTTCTGACACAAGGAAAGACAGACACTTCTATCTTTTTGTCTTACTGTCAGACATTCCACGCACTGTTTACTTTCCCCTGAGTTTTTTCCGCTTTCATATGTGGGAAAGATGAGTCTACTTAAACAAAATTTAGACACCTATACTTTATTCCTGCACATGTCCCTATAAATATTTTGCTCCTATTATAATTATTGTAGTCTTTTGAGTTGGCTTAAACTATGCACAAAGCTTCCCCAATGTTCCCTGCCGCACATCCTTTCTATTTTACCCTCACCAGCTATGTTCTTTACTCTTCTAGTCCCGGTCTTCCAGACAAAGCCAGTGTAGCCCAAATGTACATCCCTCATATGCAGTTGTACGTTGTATCCATTGTTTTTCTTGCACACCACACAAAAAGACAACTCTCTTTCACATTCTTTTTTTTTTTTTTCCATTTTACTCATTCTGGCATAACAGTTTATGGAATTGTACATTAGAGATGGATTTTTCTTCTTTAGTTTTTCTCCCTTTGAAAACACACTAATAACCAACCCCAAATCTAATCAACAACAGAAGTAATTCACCACATATCTCTGTTTATTATACTCCGACATTTGCTCCCAGCAGTTCAAACAATTGTTCTCTCCAAGTTCATCATCACCTTTTTTTCTTCCCAACTGCAATGTGCTTTCTTCTTAGAAGCTCATCAGAAGCATTAGGTCATTGGTATCACTTTCACAGTGAAACAATGGCTATTTTCACTTAAATCTCTGCATTTTCAATTCTTTTCCTTCATCTTTGGTAGCTCAGATGCCTTTTCTTATGCTTAAATTAATGCCCTTACCTTCATATAACCAATTCACATTACATGAGTACATTCTATTTAGAAATTATCTTCTACCACTAGGGAACAGCTGTGACTTTTTCCTTGATGAAACAAAAAACATAGATGTCTAGGCTAAATGCCTGCTCCAACTCCAGGCACGCATATCCAATTGGCTGCATATAATTTTCAATTTTCATATTCCACAGGTACTTCAATTTAACATATAAAATCAAAGACCAGCATTTGGCTAACCCTACCCCAATAATATACACTTCAATCCACACACAGATAATTCTGCCAAGCTTGGTGTGTAACTCTGAAATATCTAATTTCTACCGAGAAAATTAAATAGTTAAATGTGACTCATTATCTTATGTGTAACAAGCAACCAATAGAAAAACTAAACAAATTGTTGGACTTTTTAAACGAATGAGTGACATGATTGTTCCTCCAAATTCTCTTTGCCTGTTTAGCTATCTTGGTATATAACTATCTTAATTTATAAATAATACTTTTGAAAAATCCCCAGTAAGTAAGTTTGATATACCTTGAGGCAACTTGCGTGTATGCTACCAGTTCTTGATTTTCCTGGATATCTGAATGCATTTCATGGATGTCTTGGAACTATTCAATGTTTTCATGAATGACATAATTCTTAATAAATTGAGCTAATAATATAATGCTGTTCCATAAACATGAGTAATTATACTATGGTTGATCTGTTGGGACCTAATTTTTAAAGTGGGAAAAATAACATATTAATTGATTGATCAGCATACTGATCCCAAGTGTAAACAATAATACTAGTTTTCTTTAACATATGAGAAATAACACGTAAAATGTGTTTTGATTAGGTTATTACACCTTTTAGTTTTTTACAGGTTTTATTAAAGGTTATTCAGTCCCAAGCAGTAAGCCCTAAACACATTTACAGCACCACATGGTCTCAGTAATGTAATATATATGGAACAATAATAATGAAAGAAGAGACCATGGATTTCAAGGGAATGGGGGTAGTTGGGAAATGGAGAATGAAAGGGAGGAGATGGTGAAGATGTAGTATTTTTGTGTGAAATCTTCAAAATAATTTGAAAGCATAGTGACTTTTAATAATAGTTCTTGTTACACAGGAAAGTTAAGTAAATTTAGCCACTATATATTTTTCCAAGGTTATAAAATGACTATACATTTTATTAACGATAAAAACTCTGCATTTGGAAGTCAACCTGCTGATAAGGAAGCAGTTTATCATTGAGCCATAAGTTTTTCACAGCTCTGGAGCCCCGTGTAATTCGTTTCTAGGAAACAGTTTCCTTAAAATTTTATTCATGGGGAAAAATCATTTTAAATTGACATGTTTCTATGTTTAAGTACACCAAAAAGTAAACATATGAGAACTGGGTATAATTTGACAATCTGTATATTCAAACTGTCTATCTAGGTATAGAGTAAATGATATATAAGAATATATACAAGAAAAATGCAACTGGAAGCCTATTAATTTTACCTAAAAGGCATAAAACTTAATTTTACTGAATGTGAATATTTCAACCTTGAACTGTCATCCTCCCAATACTTCATTACATCATTGTGCTTATCAGAGCAGAGAATAGCTCTAAAATGTCTTTAATTATTATATCTGAAAACTCCTTGTGGTGGAATAATCGTTTGTACACTGAAGATGTACTCTCTTTGCTTTAATAAAAAAACTGAACAACGAATAGCAAGGCAGGATTTCCGGGAAGAGAGGAAACACTAATGTGAAGAAGAAGGGGAAACACTAGGAGATTCAGAGCAAACAGGATGGGAAGTCTTGAGATGAGGTAATAAAGTCACGAGGCATAAAGTAAATTAATAGAAAAGGGTTAATTTAAGTTATGAGTTAATTAGAAACAAGCCTAAGCTAAGACCTAACTTTCATAATATAATTCTGGGATTCTGGGTTTTTTTTTTTTTTTTGATTCTGTTTTTTTTTTTTTAAACATCCCAAAGAAAAATCTGTCTACAACTCCTGTGTTTTTCATTTTTATTTGTAATTAATTTGCACCTGCCATAATAATACATTTTCCAAGATAACTCTAACAAATTTAATCCAGTTGGAAATATGCCTGAATAAACATGGCGATTGTGGGATTAAACATCATTAAACACATTAAACAATTGTGGGAAATTAAACATTTCGTACAAATGATTAAATTGCTTATGTGATAAGAATAAAATAATTAATGGGACTTTGCACTTCCATTTTGTTCATTTTAATATTAAGAATACCACTATCAAGGATTTTCTAAAAGCATACTCATTAAACTGAAATTCACAGGAAAAAGATACAGATCACCCACTGCAGTCAGACTTATTTGGGCCACAACTTCCTGAATAATGACATGGAGACTTTTTACTAATTATGAAAGCTTGACCATAGTGTAGACTTTTCCCCAATTAGCTGTTAAAACTTAACCCACTTATATTAATCTACATCTGCCAGCTGGTTTGTTCTCTATCCTCCATACTGTGTGTCATACTTACACATTTCTCACACACAAATTCCACCTCTCTTTTTCTCAAAGTACCTGTCTTGGCCTGGAAATCCTGCCTATCCTCTCCTGCCTAGCAATTGGCCACTCAGCTCTTTATTAAACCAATCAAAAGGTGTCTTGGTAGAAACACATCTGCACAGTGTACAAAAAAAATTATCCCACAGCATTTCCCCCCTTTAGTCTAAATAAAAAGGAAAGAATTTAACCACCAAAGTAAAACTATATGCAATAAGAACTATTATCAAGTAAGAATTACATTCACAATGTCCAGTCCATTTGTATTTGTCAAATTTCAAGAAGGTACTGTTTTCTACTGCAAGTTTGTTTGCTGTAAATGACTACTAACCTGCATTTTTTAGTTATCCTTAACAGCTTGTAATAATGCTTTCATGATCTAGAATTTTATACTACATTATTAAATTAGCTGCATAGGTATAGTACCTTACATAAGAGTAGAAACATGTACACAGTATATTGTAACAAAATAACTTTAAATTTATATTAATATACAAATCTTATACTAATGTAAAACCTTTGAGAAGAGTAGTTGTATTTTAATAGAATTAATAATCTATCTTTTAATCCTATCATTCCTATATTTCTCCTGCCCTTTTCCCCACTAGATAAGAAGGAAGGATAGAGGCTAGAAAAAAGAATGAATGAAGGCAAAAAGGAAAAAAAATCCCTTAATTCAACCTTATTTTAGTTTCTTCCCTGACCATGACTAATAACGAATTGCATCCAACCATATAAACAATGACTAATATCCATAACCCACCAAATGACCCCAAACCACCTCTTGGGAATAAGGGCATCATGCTTTTAAAATTAGTTCCTACCATCTGGGGGGTGTCAGCATCTTTAGGAAACCCTGAGAAAATTGGTAAAATGCTCAAGTCCTGGGAAAGCTAACTATCATTTGTTGTTCAGTCTCTGTGTGATGGGAAGGTGCAGGGCTTATCTGAAGTCCTGGGTAGAATTGCTTCTTCCTCCTTCTTAGTGGTATCACATGTAGAGATGATCAAATTTGAGCATAATTATTTTTTCTCAGATATAGAAATACTTCCTCATTTAACCGTTCAAAATGCTTATTATATTTTAAATGCTAGCTGTAAAAAATTATTTATATTTCTACTGATAGTTTTACATTGCTTAAAACAATGATTTTGACACTCAGTGAAGGTATAGATGCATAATGATTATGGAAGTCACTTTATTAAGAAACAAATGCTTTATCCACTGTCATACAAATAAGCAGAATTATATAAAAGTGGTTATATTAAACCTGCAGTATTAATGAAACAAAATATATCACAGAACATCTGTGTGACAAACTGACTGTTTTTCTACTTAGGACATACAAAAGTAAAATGCAAAATATTTCTCTCTCTTTCTTTCTTTCTTTCTTTCTTTCTTTCTTTCTTTCTTTCTTTCTTTCTTTCTTTCCCAGATTTCTCCAAAGCCAGACAGGAAATTGTTGGCAGAGTTTAATGACAATGAGATAGGAATGTTTGGTTTACCTCTGTCTCCCCAGCTCCTCCCAGCATCATTTATTTCTTAGATCATTTCTTTCAATTCACACTAAAGCACTAACACCATTAGATCAAGTTGTCATCATCTTAACGACCATAATTTTAAAAACCATTACACCAACATGTAGACTGCAGTGTGCTGCAGCATGGGAAGAACTGAAGCATGCAGAAAGAGTGCTGGGAATGATAGGAATGCAGCACCAGCGATGCATGTATGAAATTCCCAACAAACTGCATTTACGCCTACTCAAGAACTTTCCCCTTCCATCACAGTATTTAAAATAATTGTGAAATTATTTATATAATATGTATTTGAGAATTTAATACCAAGGGCAAATGTTTACCTGTATTTTCTCCTAGTGGATATCACCACTGTGATTCTAGGTAAATTTAGACACGTTGAATTTATTTCTTATTGCTTAGGTTATTTTGGATCATTTACTAATACTCAGAGGAATCTTATCTATGCTTCTCTTTAATGCACTTTTCACCTCCTTATTCCTTAAGCTATAAATTAGTGGGTTTAGCATGGGTATTATCACTACATAAAAAACCGCAGCAAATTTGTCTGTATTTAAGGAATGGCTAGATTCAGGCTGTAAGTACATAAAAATGATTGTCCCATAGTATATAGCAATAGAAGACAAGTGAGAAGCGCAGGTGGAGAAGACTTTCCGTCTCCCTTCCCCCGAGTGCTTCTTCAGGATTGCAGATACGATGAACAGGTAGGAGATGAGGACAATAAAGAGAGAGCAGCATATGTTGAACCCAGCCATACTCAACAGCATCAGCTCCTTGACTTGAGTGCTGGAGCAAGCTAGAGCCATGATAGGAATGTCTTCACAAAAGAACTGGTTCACTCGGTTGGAGTCGCAGAAAGACAAAAGGAACGTTGTCACCGTTTGAATAAGTGCTGTGACGAATGCATACACGTACGTGGTCGTGGCTATTTGAAAGCAGAGCCGCCTTGGCATGATAATCACATAGAGCAAAGGGTTGCAGATGGCCACGTACCTATCATAGGCCATTACAGACAGCAGGAAGACCTCACACACAGAAAATGTGGTGAAGAAACACACCTGAGCTGCGCATCCATAAAACGATATGCTTTTAATCTCACGCAAAAAATTCACCAGAGCATTTGGAGTGACACAGGAGGTATAGCAAAAATCAACAAAAGCCAGATGACTGAGGAAAAAATACATAGGGGACTGAAGCTGAGGACTGATTTGGATTAACAGAACCAGTCCTAGGTTACTCATGACACTAAACAAGTAAATGATTAGAAGGATTACAAAGAGAATGACCTCAAGCTCAGGATCTTCCGTAAGTCCCAAGAGGATGAACTCTGTCACTGCTGAGTGGTTTCCTTTGGCCATTCAGTCCATGGAGAATGTTTTATGGTCACAATGTATAAATGGTACCTTCTGTGTGATCTTGATTCTGTAGGAAACAATACAAGTTTGTATTAAGAGAAGAATGAAATGTACTGTGTTCACTCAAGAAAGAACTGTGTTTTGCACTCTGTTTGTAGGGTTTTACTTTCATGGTAATTTTGACATGGTATAAATAGGAATTCAAAGATTAGAAATTCTTCAGGGAGTAAAACATATGCTCAAACTACATTTTCTGCTTCATTACTGTAAATAATAATCTTGCAGTAAAGTATACACACTAAACTGGAAAAAGCAAGCCTATGAGGAAAATACAGTTCTACAGAGGCTTGGGGTAATAACTTTAAAAATACATTAAATATTTTTATGCATGAAAACATTTACTATTAAGAAATAGTAGTGTATGTGGCTTTGAGACAAAGTATTAATCTAATATCTTTCTAGGGAATGTAGAGAGGAACAAGCATAGAATTTCTTCTTTTTTATATCTAAGTGTTCTGAATTTACTTCTTCTATTTGTGGTATAAATGAATTTCAAAGAGGAGAAAAAATATTAATAATAATAATTATATGTTAATAATAACATATAATATTATATACCCAATATTTGTAGATGCACACACACATGAATATGCATGAATAGTTTTCATATTATAGATTAGTTATATGCTTCAGCTAATTCAGTAAACTTAATTTATCCTATACCTTTAGGCATTCAGCATCAGAAGGAACAAAATAAAATCAATATTTTTGGAGGTTTGTTCTTCTAGATTGATCACTGATTAGTGAAAAGACTGCAGATTAAAATTCCTTCCCTAAGCACAGTAGAGGTGGTACTGTTTCCATTTATCCTACTTCAGCATCTTCTCAAACAATCTTGTCATCAGCTTTCTAGATGGACAGTTCATTTAGTAGTTGTACTTATTGATATAGAACCTGCAATGCTTAGAAGGAGAGAATATGTGAACATTCATACCAGAAATCATAACCAATACTACCCCAGATACCTGTCTATAGCTGAGGGGAAAAAAATCTAAAGGTTATGTTTTTTGAAATTTTGGATTACAAAGGAAAAGATGATCAGAAATGATACCCGAAGAGTTTCCAGAAGGTTCAGCACTATTTTCTAAACTAGAGACTTAGTTATTTTATTAGAACATATTGAAGGCTTGTAACTGTTATTTGGGAAGCCAAGGAGCTCATGATGCTTCATATGATCCGACATCGGGTAGCTTCCGTAATAACCAAATGGAGAACATTTGATTGTCTCATGCCCTTGCAGCTTTTTAGGCCAACACAGACAGACAGACAGACAGACGGGGACACACACACACACACACACACACACACACACACACACACACACACCTGAAGGTCTAATTTATAGTAGTTAACCATGTGTCTCCCTCTAGGCTAAAAATTAACAAAAGGTTATAAAATTTTAACATAACTTTAGGTGAGAAGCTGCCTTTTCCCCCAGTTTCATAAGATTTCAATTATTTTACTTTTCTATTTTGAAATTATAAATTTACATTTCTTCCTTCCTTTCCTGTCTCAAAACCTTTTTACATACCCCTTCTTGCTCTTTCTCAAATTCATGTCATTTTTTTCATTAATTGTAATTGCAAGTATATACATATATATTCCTTTATATGACCTCCTTTGTCTGTGTAGTGTTCTTTGTATTTTCTACGGATTGACCTAGTTGCAACAGTCACCATGCCAGGGAGAGAAAACTATGATATTGATTTTGTGTTCTTTTAATGCATTTTCTATATAGTATCAATCAGTAATTAAATTGATTAGTTTTGTCACTATATATGAACAAATTTATGAAACTGAAATCATTTATTTCTTCTGCAAAAAGATGCAAATATCACTTTAGGTGCTCAATAAGCAATCACTAATATTTTTAATATTATTTTTGCCATGGAAACCTAGATATACTTGTTAAGCTACTGCTATTTTCATAAATGTAGTAAATTACTGCTTTGGTATCGTGAGATGCATCACATAAATTTTTTCCTTCTGCTGGGTCTGTTTCTAGGAGAATTATCAACGTGATGTACAATTTCATTATAGCTATAAAATTATTAAAAGCTTGTTATACCTCCCACATTTTTACTCTTTCTTTAATTATTCAAAGTGAGACTATCCAATCATTGGTAATCTATAGTTTTTTTTCACACTGTGATATTCTATATCTATCTATTACAAGCAATCTTCAGGTTCCATAGCAAAAGTGGTCATATATTATTCATATGCTTATATATGTATAAATAATAAATGGGGCATCATTTGATATATAGATGAGAGATAAAAGGATAATAAATAATGATTGGTGATGAATAGTAGGTAGATAAGTAGATAGATAGACACAGACAGATTCATTCTTGGAAACATTAAGAATCTTTTGACAGATAATTTTTAGATAATTAGTATTGTTTCATCTTTCTTAAGTCAAGAAAACCAGACCACTTAAATACAGAATTAAGGAATATAAATAACTAGTAAGACTGATAGTAATTTTATTAAAAAAAAACAGAAAAGTAAAGATCAAGAAGTCTACACTGGCCCAGCACAGAACATCACATAACACCTTGGAGGAAATGTGGAGATTAGTTCTTTAAATATGGAGACGTGAAGGAGTTGACAGTGTCCACAGAGTGTTGGGTTTCAGAGAAATCTGTAGAATCTATGGACTATGAATGTTACCTGTCTGAACGTCTGTCTCCTGTATGCCGTGAAAATAGCATTTGGTTTTGTTGAGTCTTTCAGATTTAACAAATTCCCCATACGTAATCTTGAGATAGAACTTTGACAGAAAGGGATTTGAAAAAAATCACTATTCTTCAGTTCAGTTAGGGGCTCTGATTCCAAGTGAAAACATGTATTAGAACATCTGCTTTCTCTGTCAATTCAGGATCATCACACATTCCTTATAAATGTTTGATGTTCAGATAAATAGAAGAATGTCCACTGTATAATGCAACGCTCTCATAGTCATAAATCATAGCTAACCTTTCCCAGTAGAACAGTCACAAAAGACGCATCTTATTTTAGACATGTATAAGAAACTTTATTAATCTCTCAGCCCTGTCACTCTCTTGAGTTAAACCCTAAATATTCTTGCGAATCAAATCTTATAACGAAGTGTTAGATATCATTAACATACCTTATATTAAGTAATAATTAGGTCAAAGCAGGAATAAATTCTCCTGTTAAATAGAAAGTAAAATATATGAATGCCAAGTAGAGTTTAATAGTCTAAGCATACTCATATATGTTAGCCTATGATATAGGGATATAAAATATGTTGATTGTCCTTTAAAAGTTATGGAAATTGATTTTGGTGATGACTTTTATCTTATTGTTCTGTGTAGTTCTCCCTGTTGAGTAATGCAAAAGAATACCTGATTCAGCTGGAATCCAGAATAACTGTCAAACAAATCAGTAAGGAAAGGCTCTAAATCCACTTCTTCAAATTGGGCTGACTCTTCTACGGACAGAGTTGGTAATCTCGGTGCAAGTCTGTAAGTCTTGAGACATAGAAAATGCAAGTTCATATGAAGGTTTGTTGCAGCCCTGAAGGGAATTTCAGTTGACGTAATTATGATTTGAGAGGAAAGCGGTAATTTTTTCAATAGAAAATTATTTGTCTTCTGAGAGTATAGTTTCTTACTAAGAATTAGACCCTTGGAGAGACTGAGAAATTAGACACATGATACTATGTTCTTCATGATACTTCAGCTGCCCATTGCAAACTGGGTGTTTCCTGACTCATGAGGTTAAGAGCTGTACACACTGAAACACACCACCACTCAACAACACTTGGCTTGGGTTTGTCCAGAAAGCATGATGATATGATTCAAAATCTCAGTTTCTATTGTATAAATTTTCTTCATATGGAGACAAAAGAAACTGTACTTCAGCTGGATAGGAAGATATTTTCATACATTATATATGTGTTGCCAAGAGAGGCTAACAGTATTAACTTTAGAAAAAGGAGTTTACTGTTCAGTATTGTAAAAGTCAAATTTCTCTCTGTGTCTGTTTCTCTAGGCAGATGGTGAGCAGTCTTACTGGTAGCTCATTGTAAAAGACACGTGTTGCATCAGCATTAGTCTTGGTCTATGACGTCACGGTTTATGTAGTAACCAAGTAAATCTGCATGCTACTGGGACTTTCCATGCAATGAAGTGGATGATGTTCAGTGTGAGTTCAGAGCTCACAGTGACAAGTGTTAGTAACTAATTTACTGTCTGCATTACTCCTATGTCTCCTGTCATTATTCATGAAACTACATTAGACTCCATTTTTAAAATATTAAATACATGGTAAAACGTCACATTTTTAAAATTATTTTCTATTTTTATTATATAATACTGATAGAGACATGATGATCTTTTGCAAAGTCAAATTAGATTTTGTTGTGCTATATATACCACACCTTGATAAGAAATGGCTGATTACCTGGGTATGTTTGCTTGCTACTGGATACATGGTATTTATTGTTTCAACTATTACAAGTACATTTGCTTAAAATGTACTTAAAATCCCTTCCCAGGGATTCTATCTTTGAATTATATTTTCCAAAAGATGAAGTGGAAATTATATAGCATATGCTAAGCAGCATATTAAAACAATTTACTTAAAGAGTTACTTTGTAAACAATAAGCAAGACAGCCATGATAATAGAAAGCCCTGTTCAATCATTGACATGAATGGAATTAGAATGTGGTGGTCCTACCATCAATAAGCAATTTGTTAAATTCATAGAGACAAGGTAGTCTTAGAGTTTCATATTTTTTTAAGAAATTAGAAACAAAGGAAGAATTTAGGCTACTGCTTTTCATGTGGATCATTACTAATGTGGAGTAAGAGTACTGAAGTGGGAGGAATGATTGAGCATTTCTCTGAGTTCTACCTCTGACCATATAAACATTAATAGTCATGGAGAGAAGAACAGCAGGAGAGAAGTGATCTGATCAGGGAAATGGGAAAGGGGCAGGCTCTTTCCAAATAGGAAAGGAACTGGGTGCAGAATATTCTGGAAGGAGGATAGAGGGAAAGTAAGCTATCAGACAGGAAATAAGAAAAATGGGATCTCCTTAGGTATGGTGGCAGAGTTAATAATGAAGAAGGCAGACATACAGAAGAAGGAGGAGTCATAACATTAACTGCTTGACTAAAATATTATGCATGTTATTCTGTACACACATAAATATAGTTTTAATAAAATTTTCTCAACTGGGCTGAAAGTGCTTCCTCCAAGAGCCAAAGATCACTTGAGGAAGATTTCAGTGATACACATGGGAAACCTTCTTTTAGTTATAGGCCAGGGCTGTCCATTAGACTCCTGAAACATGCAGCCTATTGCTGTTGCCCTTGGGTGCCCCCAAAAGGTGAAATGTAACTCTCTATTGCTGGTGACACTATGCACTTCAGAATCTAAGACCTTTTGTTTTGCATATAATATCCACTTATGTGTCAGTACACATCATGATTGTCTATCTGGGTCTGGGCTACCTCACTCAGGATGGTTTTTCCTAGCTCCAAATATTTGCATAAAAATTTTAAGATGTCACTTTTTTTTTTTTTTACCTCTGAGTAGTACTCCATTGTATAAATGTACCACATTTTCCTTGTCCATTCTTCAGTTGAAGGGAATCTAGGCTGTTTCAGGTTCTGGCTGTTATGAATAATGCTGCTATGAACATAGTTCCGCAGATGTCCTTGTGATATGAGTGTGCATTTTTGGGTAAATGTGCAAAAGTGTTATTGCTGAGCTCTGAGGTAGATTGATTCCCAATTTTCTGAGAACCCGCCATACTGATTTCCAAAGTGGCCATACAAGTATATTCTCCCACACAAAATGGAGGTCTGTTCCCCTTACTCTGCATCCTCTCTAGTATAAGCTATCATTGGTGTTTTGATTTTATTCATTCTGACCAGTATAAGATGGTATCTTAGACTTGTTTTGATTTGCATTTCCCTAATGACTAAGGATGTTGAACATGTTCTTAAGTGCCTATTGGCACTTTTGCATTTCTTCTTAGGAAATTCTCTCTTTAGATCTTTACTCCGTGTTTTGATTGGATTATTTGGTTATTTGATTTCTAGTTTCTTGAATTCTTTGTATATTTTAGAAATTAGAGATTAGTCCTCTGTCTGATATGGGGTTACTGAAGATATTTTCTCATTCAGTAGACTCCTATTTTTTTTTAATGACTGTGTTATTTGCTTTACAGAAGCTCCTCAGTTTCAGGTGTTCCCATTTTTTAATTGTTGTTCTCAGTGTCTGTGCTACTGGGGTTATATTTAGGAAGTGGTCTTCTGTGCCCATGCATTCAAGGCTACTGCCTATTTTTTCTTCATTAAGGTTCAATGTGTTGGAATTTATGTTGAGCCCTTTGATACATTTGGACTTAAGTTTTGTGCATAGAGATAGATATGGATATATTTACATTTTTTACATGTTGTCATCCAGTAATGCCAACCATTTTTTGGAACTGATGTGAATGGCTTTGCTCTGATGACTAGTTTCATAGGACCCAAAAGCATTATGCAAAATTCTAAAGAAGGGAAGTAACCAACAGTCCCATTCAGCTATGATGCCTATTAACCACAATAATGCCAAACCTGATGTGGCAAACTTAAGGGGGCAGTAATGGGTTCTAGTCCCAATAAATACACCTACAAAACACTCCTGCACCTAATCCTCGGGGAACCCTGGGAAAGGTGGGAAGAAGGTACAGAAACAATATAAGAGCCAGTGGACCCAGGAGTCTACTGTGAGATTGTGTTTCCAGTAAAATCAGAAACTACACACATAATTCCAAGGATATATGGGAGGAATGTATTTTGGATGGAGAAAATGGAAGGAAAAATATTGTAATTAAACTATAATCTTAAAATTATAATTAAAAACAAAAAGAACAGATTGTAATTTTTTCAGTTAGAATTTGATATAAATTCTTATCACCATATAATTTTTGTTGTACATTTCCCATTTCAGAAATAAAAGAATGGCTTTCAAATTATTGCATCTTGTTTTATATATGAAATTACATTCTGTGTTGAAAATTTCCCTATATAGGAAAGACATTTTCTATATATTCATATAATATATTGAAAAAGGAGACATGTTAATAGTATTTTATTGGAAAAAGATGGAACACACATAGACCATTATTATTTATTCAAGTAATTTTCTTAATTTCATGACATAAGGCTTTGGTTCCTAAAGATAATTAATTTCTTGATGGCATCCTTCACTTCCTTATTCCTTAAGCTGTAGATCAAGGGATTCAACATAGGGATGATCACTGTATAGAAGACAGAAGCCATTTTGTCTGTGTCTAGAGAATGGTTAGAACTGGGCTGCAAGTACATAAATATGAGGGTTCCATAGAAAATGGTTACTGCCAACATGTGGGAACCACATGTGGAGAAAGCCTTGCGTCTTCCCTCGGCTGAGCGCATCCTCAGGATGGCAGAAATAATGAATGTATAGGAAATAAATACAATGAGAAGAGAGGATATGAACATGATGCCAGCACAGGCAAAGATCCATAGCTGTTTAGAGTGAGTGTCTGAGCAAGTAAGCCTGAGAAGAGGCATGTCATCACAGTAGAAGTGATTGATGGTATTGGAGTGGCAGTAGCAGAGGCGAAAGGTAAGGATGGCGTGAAACAGAGCTACCAGGAAGCTGTAGCAATAGGGTGCAGCTACAAGGTGAAAGCAAATCCCTGGAGACATCAGGACCATATAGAGTAGAGGGTTACAAATGGCCACATACCTGTCATAGGCCATGGAAGCCAATAGCAAACACTCAGCTGTCATAAAGGCTAGGAAACAGCCTAACTGGGCAGCACATGCATTGAAGGATATCACGTTTTTTTGATACAAGAAATTCCCAAGCATCTTGGGTGTAATGACAGAGGAGTAGCAGAAATCAACAAAAGCCAAGTTGCTGAGGAAGAAGTACATGGGTGTGTTGAGTCTTGCATCTATTTTAATGACCAGAATCAAACCCAGGTTGCCAACTGTTGTGAAAAGATAGATGGATAAGAATACCACAAAGAGGGGCATCTTTAGCTCCTGGCGATCTGTGAGACCCACAAGAACGAACTCTGTCACCTGGGTGCAGTTTATCTGAGTCATGAGTCTTCACAAAACCTGTGTGCAAATCAATAGAAAAAGGTGATCAACATTTTGACAAGAATATTTTTGCTTAATGTAGTGAAACACTATTGTATTGTTAACATGAGAGTAATAGCTGAATTGGACAATTATTAAGCTCTTTGGAGTCAGAGCAAAAGATGATTATGAGGAGATATTTTCTTAGAGGCATTTCTCTCAGTCTAAATTGAAAATAAGATAATAGCCAGTCTACTAGTTCAATCTTTTCCTGAAGTTGCTACTTATTATTTAAAACTCAACATTAATTTTTTGAATATGTAAAACAAATATTTATCAGAAAATGTTGACAGGGATAAAATAAAAAATGAATATATTCTAATGGAACCACCATTTCTATATAAAATAAACTACATGTTTCTCCCATAAAAAACACACAAAATTCTCTTCTTTACCTGTATAGCTTGTATATACTCTACAGAAATCATCATAGTTTATTACATGTTGGGAGTCAGATTGACTCTATGTTTTCTCAAAAGGACAAAGGGAGCTTTAGTTGATTGTCCAAAAACAGACTTGGCAAGCCTAGCTTAGGCTTTGAGTCACTTCCTGGAAGGACTAAGGACTGTACTCTCTGGGAAATTGATTCTTTCCCTTGGGTTGTGGTTAAGAGTCCTAAGGTGATTGTGTATGAAGTATCCTCTGTTCTCTTTGACAACTTATCTAAGTTAGCCCTCTGCTGATCTTGGCCCATTCCTCCCTCTGCAGATAGTAAACAGGTGCTGTGCTTTTTAATAAACTTGCTTGGAATAAGTCATTAGCTTATGCAAGAGTCGTGGCCCTTGTTGTGTCTTCTTTGTCTCTCAATACTGGATCATCCCACTTGATACCTTACTATTTAGGATCCTTTTCCTATGGGTTCCTGTCCCTTACAAATGTTAGTGATTATCTTAGAAATGCATATGGGTAGCATGATGACAGACACAATGGTGTGCTTTTTAGCATATTTGCTTCTCTTACTTTTTAATTCTAACATTTTTTTAAATATCCATTTTACAAACAAAAGAGAAGATTCTCGAAAAAGGTTCAGTGTGTGAAGTGTAACTAGACAGCTAGAATTTAAAAAAATGCGCTTCCTAACAATGTCCAGAGCACTTCATGATTATATCCTCATTATGACCGCATATCTATCCTCAGAAAAACACATCCTAAGGAGGATACAGATGATGTACAAGTGGGAGATAATGCTAATCAGAAGGAAGGATCTAAGTGTGGCAATGCCTCCTGTAATCTCAGAATTTGAGAAGTGAAGGCAGCAGGAATCACAAATTCATTCACCCTCATTTACATATAAAAAGGCTAAACTGGGCTAACTCACACCCTGTGTCAAAAAAACAAGAACAATAAGCAACAGAAAGAAAACAAACAAACAAACAAGACAAATAAGAAAGATACACAGAAAGGAAGAAAAAGATATGGTAAGAGCAGAAGCTGTGATTCATTTAAGGCGTCTGCACCAGTAACTCCCATCACCGCAGGTCTAAAATGTTTCTCCTATTTTTTTTTTTTTTTGTGTGTGTGACATACAGTTATAAAGTAATCTTCATATTCAAGACACAATTTCATTTATACATATTTTAAACATAACTTCAATTTTAAAAGTGCTATTGCTTTCCAACTGATTTATGTCAATTTACTTAGATCATGTCACTTTCTTTGTGGTTGACATACACAAATATACACACACACATACACACATGCACACACCCCTACAAATTATATCATCATTATTTCATTAGTATTGTACTTTAAGTGCAGTGCCTTTGTGTATTTGCCTGTCATTTTTAAATTTTACCTATGCACAAGGTCATAACATATGCAATTATTCTTGCTGCCAAATCTCTAGTTTCATGTATTTCCTTTTCTATGAAAAATTAAAGTAAAATTTCAGCAAAATGAAAGACTTTAAAGACACCTCATTTGATAAAACATCATACAAACAACAACTTGGAGTTCCTGAGTTTATGTAGTTGTTTATTTTTTTTTTAATGCTTTTATTCTTTGGTCTTTGGGGGCCTGCTATCTAGCTGGCTAATAAATACCCAGAGGATTATTCTTACATATGAATGCTTGGCCTTAGCTTGACTTGTTTCTTGACAGCGTTTCTTAATTTATCCTATCAACCTTTGCCTCTGGGCTTTTTACCTTTCTCTAGTTCTGTATATCTTTTCTTTACTTACTCAGTGGTTTGCTGTGTAGCTGGGTGGCTGGTCCCTGGTATCCTCTGTCTTCTTTTTACTCCCTCTGCCTGTCAGGCCCATCTACCCTTTCTTCCACCTTGCTATTGACTGTTCAGCTCTTTATTAACCACTCAGGTATTTTAGACAGACGAAGGAATGTCGATTCACAGTGAATGAAACGCAATATAAAAAAGTAACATATTGTCGCATCATTAAAACAAATGTTCCTAAGTGTCTTTTGGCCATTCGAACTAGCTCCCAAGGTCCTGATGAGGAGCAGAAGGAGCGAGAACATGAGGGAGAAAGTCAGGAACGTGAGGGGTGCGTTCACTCATGGAGACGGTGGGACAGAACTAAAGGGAGATCACCAACTCCAGTTGGAATGGGACTGATGGATCATGCGACCAAACCCGTCTCTCTGAATGTGGCCAACAGCGGGGGCTGACTGAGAAGCAAAGGACAATGGCGCTGGGCTCTGATTCTTCTGCATGGACGGGCTCTGTGGGAGCCTTCTCAGCTTGGTCGATACCTTCCTGGACCTGGGGGGAGTTGGGAGGACCTTGGTCTTAGCATAGAGTGGGGAACCCTGATGGCTCCTTGGCCTTGAGAGGGAGGGAGGGGAGGTATGGGTGGAGGGAAGGGGAGGGAAGGGGGGGAAGGAGGGGAGGGAAGGGGGAGGAGGAGCGGAGGGAGGGGGGAGGAGGAGGGAAGGAGATGGAAATTTTTAAATATAAAAAAAAATAAACCATGAGAAAAAAACAAAACAAAACAAAACAAATGTTCCACAGCATAAACAAATGTAACACATTTTCTTTTCTTTACTTTCTTTTGCTTTTTTAAAAAACGTTTTTGGTCTTTAGAGACAGGGTTTCTCTCTGTACCTTTGGAATCTGTCCTGGAACTAGCTCCTGTAAACCAGTCTGGCCTCGAACTCACAGAGATCCGCCTGCATCTGCCTCCTGTGTGCTGGGATTAAAGGAGTAAACATCCACCACTGCCTGGCAACAATTTTCTTCCTGACTAATGTATTTATGTATCTCAGAATGATTTCAGATGATGTAATTATTTCTTCGTTTTTATTTGAGATGTTTTTAGGACAGGTACTACATATTATGCAATTATTTTCAATTTCAATTTATTTTATACAAAATAATTGCATTGTAGGATTTCTTGAGATGTCTCGATGCCTAAAGTACTTGCTGGCCAAAGAAGTGAACAAGTTTGAATTCAGACCCCAAACATCCAAATCAGATCCACTCATAATGGCAGCACACATTTGTAATCCAGGTAGTAGGTGCACAGACACAGGAATATATGTGAAGCTCATTGGACTGACTGCCAGTGTGGCTCAGTTTGAGAGCTCTATAGCTTTTGAGAAATCTATCTTTAAATAAGGTGAAAAAGAAGTTAAAGTTGAGGTCTCTTGCCTTCATAATTGTATGCATATGTGTATTCACAGACATGTGCACACGCATATCTCATATACAGACACAAACACTTCATTCTATATTATGTTTAAACACAGACATATACATTTTTAAATGCATGAATAAAAATACAAAGCAAAGAAATTTTCACTCATATGTTTTTGCTTTGATATGATGGGGTATGG
Source organism: Arvicola amphibius (assembly GCF_903992535.2). Lineage (NCBI taxonomy): Eukaryota > Metazoa > Chordata > Mammalia > Rodentia > Cricetidae > Arvicola > Arvicola amphibius. Next base: position 958,087 of record NC_052053.1, on the reverse strand, counting down.
TAACAGGTAGATTAACGTATCTGTGAAATGTTGTTATAGGCAGTTCATATGGGTATAGACTTTTGTATATTGATTCATATGTAAAATTGTCTGTATTTATGTCTGAAATTGAATACGCTACCATTTCTGTTTCAAATGTTTATTCATCTATGTAAAGTTATTTTGTCATATTGCATCTTCTCTGGGTGCTGGAAGCTAGGAACCAAATTAAATTAAAAAAGAGGTCATGCATGCTTTTGGTCTGTGCTTATAGTATCTCAGACCACACCCAAATAGGCCAGTAGGAGTTCCCACAACAAAGAAATGGTTATCAGTCTTCAATTTAAGAAAACATTTTTAAATAAAAAATTATGCTTTAGCTTGTAAATATTCTTGATGGTGACATTAGGTTTATTTTTAACTGTGATTAAGTGTTGCAAATGTCTTAAAATCTGGGCAATGGTGGTGCATGCCTTTAATCCCAGCACTCAGGAGGCAGAGGCAGGCGGATCTCTGTTGTTTTGAGGCCAGCCTGGTCTACAAGGTGAGTTCCAGGACAGCCAAAGCTACACAGAGAAACCCTGTTTTGAAAAACCAAAAAAGAGAAAACAAAACAAAACAAAAACAAAAACAAAGAAAAAAACAAAAAACTGCCACAGAATGTGAAAATATTCAAAGTTATACCTCATATATAGAGATGTGACTGTCTAAATCTTTAAAGATTACTGATTCTTGTTTTTCTTTGCTAAAAATGTTTCAAGAAAAGCACAGCGTATTCACCTTCTCATAGGGTTTCATTGGGTATGTTTAGCTCTTCTCATTTTTCCACCCATGGTCTGTCATTCTTGCTATCAACTGTAGGAGCACAAACATGCATGGCTTCCCTATAACCATTATCTGGTTTCTTGGGATAATTTATTTTACTGCTTTTCTGAAATAGTGTGTCATGTTTCCTTATACCCAGAACTTCCATCAACTGGTTTGAACTTACCGTCCTGTGAAAAAAAAAAAAAAATGTATGTGTATATACTTACAAAATTGTGTATGCATTTGCTTGACCATCATGCATCTTTTAATACTAAATTAAAGTCATGAGAAACTCTATCCTCCTCAGAGAAAGTGTTACAAATGACCTGTCTTTTCCTAGCATTTATACAACACAAATGTTAAGTACTTTCTCATAAAATGCACATAAGTTAGACAAATCTCTAATCCTGTCTACAACAGTGGATGTTCTTGATACTCTAAGTCTGTCACAAAATAGATAGCTCATTTTTTGAATTACTTAGCATGTTTTTAGAATTATAATATTATGCCATTTCCCATTTCCATTTTGTCCTTCTAATGCCTCCTATATAACTCTGCTTGCTCTTGTTCAAGTTCATGGCCTCTCTTTTTATTAATTACTGTTTTATATACATATAATTATACATTTATATTTCAAGATACACAAAACAACCTCCTTAGTTTGCATAACGTGATTTATACATATTATACATATATTTTCATGGCTGACTATTTAGTATTGGAAAACCAATTTGTGTAACATTTCCCGGGAAGACTATGTCTCCCACTCTCAAAATTATTTAGGCTTCTGTACTTTTTATTTATTAATTTTTTTTTGTGGACCGAGGCCTTGGTGACTTTCCTTTGTCTGCATTGGCATGTCTGATGTATTTTTTTTTATCATAATGATAACAGCATTAAAATTAGTGGTTAGCGGTTAAATTAGGGCCGTGCCATCCATGCACTGGTGATCTTGTCTCTTATTTGGAATGCTTGGCTTAGCTACTGAAATATGAAATAGAGGTAAGCTCCTCCTAAAGCATAGATGTGAAAGTTCCTTCTAGGTTGAAAATTACTCGTGCTATTTTATCAAAGAAAAAATTATAGTGGAGTTTTAAATCTAGGCATAGGTACTGGTTGCCTAATCAACAATTACCCTTCTAATGTAAAATAGCTATCAAAAGACAGAAGTGAGGTTTTGACATAGATTAGAATCTTTCCTTTAGGTGTCTAGTCTTTTCAAAATAACGTAATGGATTTTAGCCTTTTCAAATGCTTCCCACCACAATCTAATTATATATTCTATATACTATGAAGTATACTAAAGTAAATTAAAATAATACAAGAATAAACTATTTTGGTTTATTTCAGAAAATGTTACCTAAAAATTTTTAGTCTAAAGATCTTTATGGTCTTAAATTTTAAAATACTTATTTGTCACTATTGTCAAAACCTGTTTGTTGAACTTACTTGGAAAACCTGAGTTCTATTCTTCTGCATGTAATGCTTAAACAGCAACAAACTATGGACTTTTATCAGTGAAACTATCCCAAAGGATCTACTTAGAAGAATGATGTAAGAAGAATTAGTCAAGAAAAATTATAGCCTATGTCTTTGGGGCATAGATACCCCAAAGCAGGTGAGAGATAATTAATATAATTTAACCACAGATCTTAAACTCTGCTTTTTCATATCTTTGCCCTAATATGCTGTCTTGGAAACTGTCATTTTTTTCTGATTTTCATTCTTTATATTATTTCTGCTTGGTTATAAGTTTTTCTTTTACATTTGGTTTCGATTTTGGGGGAGGTTGCAAGAGCAGTAGGCAGATGCGAGGTGACGGGGAGATACGTGAGATTGGAATGCATGAGGTGGAATCCAGAAAGAATCGGTAATAGTTAAAAAAAAGAAACATTGCATATAAAGTAAAACACAATAAAATAGTTATGTAGAACAACAACTACAAAAGAACTGCCATGTGAGAATTCTTAAAATTTGTGTATATTTGGAAGAACTAAGTTGCAAAAATCTACTTTAGAGGACCATAAAACATAATGCTGTGTTTATTTGCTGTTTTGAAATACTCAATAAATATGTGTTTCTTCTTCTAGGCTTTTGGTTTCTGATATTGATTTAGTCACTAAACTATATGATCTAAAACACATCATTGTTTTTTATTTTAATAACGGTTTTCATTTATTTTACAAAGCAGCCAGAGTCCTCTCCGTCCTTTCCTTTTGTTCCCTCCCCTTTGCCATCTATCTGTTTCCCTACCCACTCCTCCTCCATCTCCATTCAGAAAGAGACAGGCCTCCCATGGGTTTGCACAAAGCATGACATATCAAGTTGAGGCAGTTCCAAGCTCATCCCCTTATCTTGAAGCAGGGCCAGGTAATCTAGTATGGCTAACAGGTTACCAAAAATAGCCTAAGTGCCAGGGAAAGGTCCTGTTCTTACTGTTAGATGCCTTACTACAAGACCAAGCTACATGGTTGTTACACACATGCGGAGGGACTAGGTTGGTCCCATTTGTAGGGACCATTTGGAGTCCTGGCCTTCAGCCGCTCTTCCCTGCTAGAGCCTTCTGATTAGAGTTACTAAAAGCTGTGCCTTGCCTTGAGGATCAGAGGGTAAGGTTTTCACCTGTTGGCCCACTTGACTGTTGGGTATATAAGCCTCCATGGTGCTATTGAATAAAGGGTTTCTTACCAGTGATTAGAGGTCCGTGGCTCTTTCTGTCTCTGTGTGTGTTTGTGTGTTTCAACCTCCAGCCCCTTGCCAGAAGCCCGCGAACTGTATTGTAGCACATAGTGCGCAGATGGGGGCGCAGTGCGCAGCACCCATTCAGGCTCCCTGATAGTCTTTTTGACGGTTTCATTGGCCTACTCTTGGAGACACCATGGAAAGAATATGATTTTAATGTATTAGGGACAATGATCCTCCAAAGAACTGATTTTTTTTTCTCTCAAAGATCGTGTGTTGAACCTTAAACCCCTAAAAAATAGTCTTTTAAGATGGTACCTGTGAGATGCCATTAGCGTTAGAAGACGTCATCGAGGTGGCGGCTCTGTGACGACATGAGTGCCTTCTGAGAAAAGACAGACCAGAGAATGTATGTCTAATCAATCTGTCTACCTTTATCGCCCCCACTCCCCTACTACCTTTTTTCTTCCACTTGTAAAGATGTATAAAGATGAGGTTATTGAACCCACAGAGTGTCTGTAATTATCGAGAATGTCAGAAAGAGAGCCTTAGCTACTACTAATTGAATCCGACAGAACTTTGATCTTTGTTGGACCTCTGGATCCAGAATAGTGAGAAAAACTACTTTTATTATTTAACCTACAAGTTTATGGTGTTTTTATTGAAGTCTTAACAGGATAAAAGCATCTCTAAGAAAGACAAGCAGTCTTCAGTGCAAAAATTTTCATGGCAGCAAATGCAGTGACACATCATTTCTAGGGATGCTGAGACTAGGGAAGACTGAGTGCCAAGACGACCATTTATGATAATACCACTAAGGCTCAGGGATCATCGTGGAAAAGGTAGTAGAAGAACTTAAGGTAGAAGACAAGGAAGAAAGAAAGATTAATTTATTGGTTGTCTGCCAGAGACACAGCTTATCCTAAGAAACATTTTGGAAGCAAAAAGGTAGAGTATGTTTCCCTGAAAACTACCTGCAGGAGGGAACTGGAGTCATTATTTTATTTTATTTATTTATTTTTTTTTTTGGTTTTTCGAGACAGGGTTTCTCTGTAGCTTTTTTAGAGCCTGTCCTGGAACTAGCTCTTGTAGACCAGGCTGGCCTCGAACTCACAGAGATCCGCCTGCCTCTGCCTCCCGAGTGCTGGGATTAAAGGCGTGCGCCACCACCGCCCGGCTTGGAGTCATTATTTTAAAGTCAGGGGAAAAAAGTGATGAAGAAAGGACACAGAATACATTTGAAAAATTTAAAAAGTTCAGATAAGAGTGTTGTGCCCAAGTTGAGACCCACAGAGAGACCACCAGAATCCAGTCAAGTCCAGAATGAAAAAGCAAGGTTTATTCTCCAGACAGACTGGGAGCTCATCTATTACATATGGCACAGTGTAGTAGGGAGAGCTCCCCTTCCTCATTTAGGGCTGACATATAGGCAAAAACCACAAGCTGGGGTCATTAAGGGTCAAGGGAGTTGGTCTTGCATAACACAGGGTATGGACCACTTCTCCATAGCTGCTAGGAACGTCTTGGAACATTTTTGGTTTTTACTTGAACCCAGTGTCCTAACCAGCTCTTAATCTTGTAACGTTCTTAAATTTTTCCATGTCCTACGAGACGAACTCCAAAACACCACTGATCTCATTTTCTGTTGGCCATCTATGTCTGGGAATGTGGTCTGTCCTTATAAGTGGTTTGTTTTCCCAGTGAGACTCCCTTGGAGAAAACTAATTTATCATTTGCAAGTGGTTATCATTTGGAAATAGTTTAGGATTAGGGATGTTGACATGTGTTCACTTTTTCTTCTAGCTCTAGGACCCTATCTGGTGCACATCCACACAGGCCCTATGCACAGTGCTTCAGTGTCTGTGAGTTGATTATGTGAGCCAGCTCTCGTGTCAAGAAAGAATTGTTTACTTGGTATTCTCCATCTCATCTGGATATTACAGACTTCCTGCCTCCTCCTTTTTGGGATGTCCTGTGTCCTGAATGAAAGAGTTTGATAGAGACATTATTTTTATTTTTACTTTTAATTTAGTTTATTTTTTTAAATAATTCTTTTCCATTACACCACAGGTTTATTACAGCTTCTGGTTTTGCATTTTTATGGGATTTCTGAGCATACAGGAATAAGTGAGTCTCTGCATCTGACAATGTTTCTTGTGCATTTTCTTGGGCTCTTTTCCTTGGGTTTGCTTGTTTGTCCTAGTCCAATTGGTTTGTTTTTGTTTTACATTATTAGATTTTATTATTATCCCTTAATTGTCTGTTTTTTTAAAAATGAGGGACAGAAAGCAGGTGGATTCACATTGAAGGATAGGTGAAGAAGAACTGGGAGAATTTGAGAGAAGAGAAACTGTAATTAGAATATATTATATGAAAAGTAATCTAATTCAATAAAATAAAAAATAATAAAAAGCAAAAGGATACAGAAATGTTTGATTTAATAATATTTCTGTTGAACACCAATTAATTTTAAGATATTAAACTCATTTTACTAATATTGGGGGGGGACCAAGAAGGAAAATCTATGTTTGTGTATTGAAATTATTTTCTTAGCTCTTTAAACACCGAAGTCTGGTTTCTACTGTCTATGACTTTCTTCAGGGCATCTTTCACATCCTTGTTCCTAAGGCTGTAGATCAAGGGGTTTAGCATGGGGATGATCACTGTGTAGAAGACAGAGGCCATCTTATCTGTATCAAGGGAGTGGTCAGAACTTGGCTGTAAGTACATAAAGATAAGAGTTCCGTAGAAGATGCTCACGGCCATCATATGGGAGCTGCAGGTAGAAAAAGCTTTGCGTCTTCCTGCAGCTGAACGCATCCTAAGAATGGCAGAGATAATGAACATGTAGGAAACAGAAACAATCAGAACAGAAGAAATGAATGTGATTCCAGCACAGGCCAAAATAGACAACTGTTTGTACTGAGTGTCTGAGCAAGCAAGCCTGAGAAGGGGCATGTCATCACAGTAGAAGTGATTGATGATATTGGAATGGCAATAGCACAGGCGAAAGGTGAGAAGAGTGTGAATCAATGCCATCAGGAAGCTATAGGTATAGGGCACAACTACAAGCTGGATGCAGATTCTGGGGGACATTGTGACCATATACAGTAGAGGATTACAAATGGCTGCGTATCTATCATATGCCATGGAAGCCAATAACAAGCACTCAGATACCATGAACGTGAGAAAGCAGCCTAACTGGGCAGCACATGCATTGAAGGATATGAAATTTTTGCTATACAGGAAATTGCCGAGCATCTTGGGTGTAATGACAGAGGAGTAGCAGAAATCAACAAAAGCCAAGTTGCTGAGGAAGAAGTACATGGGCGTGTTCAGTCTTGCATCTGTTCTAATGACCAGGATCAGCCCCAGGTTGCCTATGGCTGTGAAAAGATAGATGGATAAGAATACCACAAAGAGGGGCGTGTTCAACTCCTGGTGATTTGTGAGGCCCACAAGAATGAATTGTGTGACTTGGGTGCAGTTTTTCTGAGCCATGAGTCTTCAGAACACCTGTAGGAGTAGAGAAAAATCCAAATGGTACATTTCCACTTTACATAACTCAAGAGATACTTTGTACTTTATTGATCTTCTAAAAAGACATTTTGTCATTGTTGCTCTACTAATGCAGGAATTGTCATAGTACTGCAATGCTGAATATTGGGCAGGTAATAGAAAGAATTATGAGCAATTGATTCATGTTACTGGAGGGGGTTTCATTTTCTTCAGTAGTATTGCCAGAGATAAATTCCCTTTCCTGAAATAACTTCCTACCCAATCTCACACAAGTAACTCTAATTTTTCTCAATTGACCACACACAAAAAGAAGACATGAATGGAAAAGGGTACATGTTGTAAAGAAGGGTGGCAGTGGAATAGGGAATATAGAAGGGTAGGGATAGGGAGAGAATTAATACAACTTATTATATATGGTGGTCCATGAATTTAATCCCAGCACTCAGAAGGTGGAGACAGGAGGATCTCTGAGTTCAAGGCCAAGCTGTTCTAAAGAGTGAGACACAGAGAAATCCTATCCTAAAAATACAAAACAAAACAAAAAGTATAAAGTCATCAGGCACCAAAATGGAAAAATAGAAGAGATATTAAGATACAAAGAATATTTTCTTTTATTCTAAATCCATCAATTTATTTAAAGACTGATGAGTGGAAGAGTCCATTCTAAAAAGAATGTTTGAGATGTGCTGTGAACTTATTGTTTTCCTGTGACAGTTGAAGCTTAAAATCTTTGTTTCCCTTATCAATATTGTCTAAATTTCTTGATTGAAATTTTACATATCTAAATAATATCACACATTCTTTTTATTTTACTATTTTGTCATTTTATCCCCTATACTTCCTTCATCTATTAATTTTATATCTAAAGAATAAAATTTTTCTCATGAAAACTTACAAATTGTTTTACTCTTCCTAAAATTGCACTAAAAATACATTAGTAAAATAAGCCTTTGTTTAAGAGTCCACAAATTATTTTATGTGGTAACAGCTATTGTTCAACTCATTAGAGTATATACTCATTATTTCAAAGCAGTCTATGTTATTGAGAAATTTGTGTCGTTGCTAGGGTTTCTATTATTGTGATAAAATACCACAGCTAAAAGCGGCTTGGGAAGAGAGAGTTTGTTTCATCATTTGTGCCCAGATCACAGTTCATCATGATGGAAAATAAGGGGAGGAACCTAGAGTCTGGAAGTGGAAAAGAAACCATGGGGGATGTCTGCATATTGGTGTGCATCTCTTGGCTTATTCAGCCTGCATTGTTATGCCATCCAATACAACCTGCCTAGAAATGGTACCACCCATAGCAGGATGGTCTCTCCCTCCCTTGTCAGTCATCCGTCAAAGAGTATAGTGATAACAATAATAACTAATAATAATATAAACTTGTCTACAGGTCAATCTTATTAAGCCAGTGACTCAATAATATTCTGTCTTCCTAGATGATTATATTTTGTATCATTACATAACAGTCAGCAAGCACATGTAGCAATTAATAACTTTCAAAAACGGAATTACTTCAATTTCTCTTTCTTTTACTAAATAAACTACTATTTAGTTCTCATCTTGAGACCCTAACACTGATTATAACCAATTGAGTTCTGCTTTCCAATAAGAGTGCATTGACACTCTTAGGATAAGGCCCCAGGGACACATTTTCTGAATCTCTATTACATGTTAATAAAGCAATTCTAAACCACAGGCAACAGATAGCAGATGGAAATAAAGATAAAATGAAAATAAATTTTTTGTTAGTCTTCCGAGTGTGAATTCATTTTGTGAAAAAATAAGGAAATAAGTACTGATACACGACGCTGTAAGAAAATTAACTCTAACTGAATGAGTAATATTCTCATTTTCTGAATTTGTAAGCTGTTTTGTGTCCTAGTATATGGTTCTGTATTTAATCCAAATACTACCTAACAATAAATTCACGATACACTTTCAGATATAAACAAATTTTCAAATTATATACTCTGGCCTACATGCATCATATGATTTTAGCTAATATACAGGGTAAGCAGCTTGTCTGCAAAGAGGTCTGAATTCTTTCACTCTGCTCTATAACCACAAATCTAAACACTCTGTGATTCACATTTTCCTTGACAATGTATATAATTATAGTACTCATATGAAATTCTCAAAATATATAACAATAAAGGTAATTACTCATATTTGAAATTCTCAAAATACATACCAATGTATGTAATTACAGTACTCATATGAAATTCTCAAAATACATACCATGTACCCTTTGCTTTTACAAAAGAATGTGATATTTTCATACTGTGTTATTGAATATTTTTATATTCCTCATATCATTCAGTTTCACCAACACTAACTCTATCTACGGATCCAGTGTATGCATCCAGATGTTAATTCGTTTCCTTTTTGTTTGTTAATAGGAACATTTACTTTGTCTCCTACATTTCCTTATACTTTTGTTTTTATGCAGTTCTCTTCTCTACCAAAATGCATGGGCATTGAAAGAGGAATCAGTATTTACCATCATCAATAGTGAAATATACTTTAGACTAATATATCTGGATTTTCCCTCTCAGGCTGAATACTTACTTTTATAGTTTTCCATTAACCCCATTGACTTCTCTCATCTGGAGTTCCTACCCTCTCATTTCTTCCCACACTTTTTACCTATGTTCAACTTTAGACACTTTATATTTGTTAGCAACACCATTTTCATTAGTTTCTTAATTTAACAATTTCTAGATAATAGAAAAGGAAGAAAAGAAAATAAATTCTACTAAGAATATTTGAATAGTTCTTCCCTGTACTTTGAAGGTCTATTCTTTTCTTTGCAGGGTATAACTAGGGGCAAATCAGTGGCAGTTGCCTAATGTCTCCATCGACCTTCTATAAAAATCTGTAGGTAGATCCAGGACAGGCTCTAAAAAAGCTGCAGAGAAACCCTGTCTCGAAAAACCAAAAAAAAAAAAAAAAAAAAGAAAAAGAAAAAAGAAAAAAAAATCTGTAGGTACTGAAAGGATAAAAGATAATATGTGCAAGGATTATATTCTGATCAAATGTGAACTTGGTTTTTCCCTAAGAATGTAGTTTATAAACTAGATTATTTATTTGATGCATATACACTTATACTGTCTCTTATTATAACTTGTAGCCATATAAAAAAAGGCTAAACAAACTAGAGAACATACTTCTGACATTATCTAACAAAGTAAGTCCCAGTTATATTCCAAAACCACTTTGCCATATTGTAGTTAAGATTCACCTTGAAACACTACAATAGTGTTCTAAGTCAGAGAGATTTTCTTTCAACCTACCCAGACAGGATGTTCTTCTTTGTCTCCTCATAATGTGTGCAAAGAGAAGCTGTCTGCAAGACTTTGTTCGTTTCTCTGTCCCGGAGGCTCCTACTCCAGAGAATAAGAAAAGGAGGTGTTCAGAAAAATGAGAGTCTATGCTCCTGTGGGAGACATATTCAAAAAGCACTCCCTGTCTCTGAAGAGTATATCGATAATATTTAATGTCATGTTTTTATAAGGGATCTGATAACTTTTTATGGAGTAGAAAATGTCATTTTCATTGCCATTATATCATTTCAATAAATAATCACTTATAACTTATGAAACTAATAATTAATATATTATCATTTTATTATTAACTTTTAAATTATTTCCCCAGCCAATGACAGTCTTTTCCCTCCTTTCTCCCTTCCCAGTCCTCCCCTCATACCCCCTAACCTCCCTGCCCTCCACCTGCCCTTTCCTGCTACCCCCAGTCCTTGCCTACCCTGGACATTCACTCCTCTTTCTTTCTCTTTCAAAAAGAGCATGCCTCCCTTGAATATCAGCAAGCCATGGCAATTAAGTTCCAGTAAAAGTCCTCTCCTATTGAAGTTGGATGAGGCAACCCAGTAGGAGGAAAGAATCCAAAAGCAGGCAGCAGAGTCAGAGACAACCCCTACTCCTTTGGTTCAGAATCCTACAGGAAGATCAAGCTACACACCTGTAACAGGTGTAGAGGGCCTAGGTAAGCCCCATGTAAGATCTCTGGTTGGCAGTTCAGTCTTAGTGAGGCCCTAAGTACCAGGTTAGAGTCCATGGGTTTTCTTGTGGTGTCCTTGCCTTTTCTGGCTTTCACAATTCTTCCTTCCCCTCTTACACAGGATTCCCGGGGTCCCATGCCATGTTTGGCTGTGGGTCTCCACATGTGCTTTCATCAGTTACTGGGTGAAGCCTCTTTGATATCATGTGGGCTGGGCAATGTTATATGAGTATAGTAGAGTGAGTTTAGCATGAATACAACATCTAACTATTGGAATAATTTATTGTCAACAACTCTTTATGCATGGAACATTTGGTAAATCCCTGGGTATTTACTTGACCTTCAGGTTTAAAGCCAGAAGTTTGTTTAATATAAAGTTTAGTAGATCTGGACACAAAATTTCATTCTTTATGAAACTCTGCTGTGGTGTAATGATTAATGAAAAAATATGCAAGATGATATGAAAAAATTAGCAGGATTTAAGAATATGGAGAATGAGTGATACTAGAAAATGGAATACCCGGTGCACAAAACGAGAAAAGAATGAAATTCCAAGTGTCTATCAACCAATCAAAAGAACAAACAATCCAATAAAAAAATGGAATACAGCCGGGCGGTGGTGGCGCACGCCTTTAATCCCAGTACTCGGGAGGCAGAGGCAGGCGGATCTCTGTGAGTTCGAGACCAGCCTGTTCTACAAGAGCTAGCTCCAGGACAGGCTCCAAAAAAGCTGCAGAGAAACCCTGTCTTGAAAAAAAAAAAAAAAAGGAATACAGTCCTAAACACAGAACTCTCAACAGAGGAATCTAAAATGGCTGAGACACTTAAGGAAATGCTCAACATCCTTAGCCATCAGAGAAATGTAAATCAAAACAACTCTGCGATTCAATCTTACATCTGTAAGGATGGTAAAGATCAAAAACACTGAGGACAACTTATGCTGGAGAGGTTGTAGGGTAAAGTGAACATTCCTGCATTGTTAGTGGGAGTGCAAGCTTGCACAGCCCCTTTGGATATAAGTATAGTGATTTCTCAGGAAAAAATTAGTAAACAACCTTCCTCAAGATCCAGTAGTATCAGTTTTGGGTATATACCCAAAGAATGCTCAATCGTACCACAAGGACATGTGCACAGTTATGTTCATAGCAGCATTGTTTGTCATAACCAGAACCTAGAAACAACCTAAAAGCCCTCAACTAAAGAAAGAATAAGGAAAATGTGATACATTTACATAATGGAGTTCTACACAGCAGAAAAAAATAGTGACATAAATAAATATGTTTTCAAAGACAAAAATCATCTTTAAAAGGGCAATATCCTATGGGCTATTTTCGTTCTAAACTACTTCAGAAATACTTCAGTATTTACTGCGTACAAAGTATTATTTTAGGTTCTTATGATGGAATCATAAGTGAAAGTAACATGATCAAGCAGGCCGTTCTTCAGTGCCAGGGTCCTAAGTGAGAGGCTGGTACATGAGAAGACATGGAAGACAGAAATCTGGGATCAGAATGTCTTGCATAAACTGATTTCTTATGCCAAGCAAGCTTAATAAGAAGTAGAATTTATTATATGCCACTTACAGTAGAAAAATAGGAGAGAATCAACAACAAAGCATCAGACAATGAAACAAAATCAGTAGGAAAACAAACAATGCTTTATACACAAAAGCAAACAAGGCTGCACAGATGAACACAGGCTATCTCTGGAGGGGTTTGTCTGGGTCCCACAGCATCTTGGCAACTGGGAACCAGAGCATTCCACAAAGTCACACCAGGCAACAAACCTTACATAAGACACTTAACAGGGAGAGTCTCAGGAAGGTGGCTGCTTCTGAGCAGAAATAAGGACAGCAGAGGACTGGGTTGAGGGACAGGTTTTATAGCATATTAGAAGCATGTACTGTGACCTATTGGAAATGTACAATGCAGTCAGAAGTATTGATTAGCCTTGACTCTGAAACACTTTTTGGTTTTTAAAACAGAGTCTCAGATTGGGATTTCCAAGACTCAGAGCTCTGGTCAGTCCGGGGTTAGGGTAATTTTCCACTGTCACGTTACTCTACAATCTCAAGGACATTGAGACAAAGCACAGAGTGACCAGTGCAGTTGGGACTAATTACCATAGCCCCATATGGTAGAAAGAGTTGGGTTCTCTGTATCTGAAACCAAATCTCTACCAGTCCCTCATCCCAATCTGTTATGGGCTCTGCTAAGCATATTTTAGTTTTAAAGGAGTAACTGTATTCCTTCTACATACATCTAATTTTTTTGAGAGTTGTAAATCTGCATTCTTTATTTCTTTGGAACAAATACTTTCAGTTCGTGCAGTGGTCATGAAGAAGTTTTACCCACTGAATTGACAGTACTCTTCTCAACAGGATATTTCAGAAAGATTTCTGGAACACAGTTTCCACTGAGTCATGCTTCCTCTAGTTGTTATTTTCAGGGACTGTAGTGACATACATCCCTTGAAATTTTTGGAGATATTAGTAGACTGTTGGTTAGTCTGGAGCTGTTCAAAGTGTAAGACAAAGATCGAGTCAACGTGGAAATTGCTATTCAGGGAAGACTGCAAAGGCTCGTTTTCTTCACTGTTATTACCCTGGATGAGGTGCCTCAGGAGGTCACTGGAATCTCACATCCAGTCTCTCCTACTCTGAGACAACACAAACAATATATTTAAGCTGTGACTTGGACCATAGTCAGAACTCCACTTCTCTGAATAGATCTAGGCAAAGTTGATGTTCTTTTGACAGCTCTCATCTCAGTTCATCTCCCACAGCATTCTCTTTGTCTTACTGTCTCCAAGTCTATGTGAAGAGTCGTCTTAAGCCAAAACAGTTAAACTCAATGATCTGTCTGCTTAAAGTTCCTCATACATATGCATGGCTCAACTGCTCACTTCAGCTGGCCTTCTGAACCCATGGCACCTCACAGAGGTCTTTGTTGTCAAAACCAGCATTCGTGGTTAATTTTTATCTCAAAGAGAAAAGCTGATTATTATTAATTTTGTTGTAATTGTGCAGTAGCATTAGCAATGATTTCCTAAATGTAAAATATTAATTAATCATTATTATACTTGTTTTTATAATTTAACACATTTTATTTTCTGTGAAATTTCTACAAAAGTTGTTTTCTGAGTTTCAATACAAGCCAATTGTAGGGCTTGGGATTTATTCGTTTAAAACAAAACAGTAGGGGAAATGCAACAAGATGATCTTTCCATTTTCAAAAGCTTCTAAGGAAAGGATCATAGATAGGGCCATAAGGGATCATTTAACCTAACTCCCTTTTTCTCACTACCAGTAGTTTATACCCATTCCATAATCTTAATACATGTTCCTGAATTAAGATTTACAGTTCAACTTTTCTAAAATAACCATTTAAAAATGCTTAGCACCAGCTTGCTTCATCTTTCTTGAAACTATGAATTTGAGATATGAAATTCGAGGTGTGTCTCTTATCTGTTGGGATTCTTATTTTGTTAATAGAGTTGTTTGTTTTGAAATAGATGTTTTTGTTTGCTTTTAGACTATAAAGATAAAATTGTCAGAATTCACTTCAGCACAAAGGATGATATTTCAGTGAGTGGAGTAGATCTGACTCGTGCACTAAGTAATCAATCAGGAGACGTCCGTTTTTACAATCGTGTCGTTGGTTGGTAGAGTCATGAAAGTGGTCTGCACAGGTGTAATAGTTACTTTCCTGCTGCTGGGGGAAAGAAGCATGATCAGAATAAACTTGAAAAAGAAACAAGTTTTTTGAGTTTATGACTCCGGAGGGGTAAGACTCCATCACGGCAGCGAGATGGCTGAAAAATAGAAACTAGAAACTGATGCCTTCAAAGTCAAGCATGAAACACAGAGAGCAAACTGGAAACATAAAGAGGCTTTCAAAATGCAGCCTGTCCCAGTAACTAACTTCCTCTTGCACAGCCCCAAACAACATCACTCACTGGGGACCAGTGTTTAAAAGCCCAGGACGAGGGAGACATTCTTACTCAAACCTCTTTGCCAGGGTACTGAACCCAGCATCCTGTATAAGCACAGAGAAGTTAATTTAAGCATTTTCCAGGGAACTCCAGTGTTCATTCACATCAAGGAGAATCTGTACTTACTCTACAGTGTTTTAATTTTTACATTTTTATTTGCATGATTTAAGTGCATAAGGTTTGCTAAATCCTAATTATCAAGCTCTTGAAATAAAAGTTTTGTCTTCTCCCACTGGCTTTGTTAAAGTGCAATGAGACACTGTTATTAATTAATTATTCCCTTCTGAGTTATTACTGGGGAAATATATGTGAAAACTTCATGTTAGAGCAATTTAAGTAATTATGTTAAGTAATTTGGAGACTTTATAACTTTAGAAAACCATGATACTATTAATTAACTATGTATTTGCTACAATTCCAAATCTATTTATGTAGATAAAAGTAAAATCACAGAAAAATTAAAAAAACACAAAATGATATCTAGAAATGAAAACATATCAACATAGCTAAGAAATGTAAACTGTGTGTTATTAAATTTCTGACATAAAACTATCCCATTTTTAGTGATACTATTTACAATTTGAGGTCTCATGAGTTATTCTAGTCGATAAATGTCCACAAATTTGACATATAAACAGATTTTATTTTTTTCTTATACAAAGCTTGGTGAAACTTTTGATCTTCCTCTTTAGATCTTCAGCTCCAAGGCTTGCCTATGTGTGCTGTCACAAACAGGAGAGCTGAAATTTTCGTGAAGCGTCAGTCATGTGTAAGGTAAAAGCTTTTTATTTTGTGTGGGTGTGTACGCACATGTAAGA